>NC_074713.1:15538958-15873125 GCF_947242115.1 Biomphalaria glabrata | reverse complement strand
GTAACCTGGACACTGTTGGTGCGCATTTGTAACCTGGACACTCTGGTGCGCATTTGAAATGTTAGAAAGTAATGTTCCCATTTCAAACCTTGCGATCGATAAGGAAAAAGGATGATGTTAAGGTCATCTGTTTCTGTGGCCCACGGTTAACAAGGCCAGAACAACGACCAACCGCCTTTACTTTGGCCCGACTAGTGTCAGGTACCCATTAGAGCTGGGTGGACTCAGAGGCGCCCAAAAGATCCCGAAATTAATAATCCCAGTCTTTTCCTATCTTTATACAGGCATTGCTTCAAACAAGAAAATGATAACGTCTTACTCGTCATGCATCTAGTCATGCATCTAGTCATGCATCTAGTCATGCACGTTAACCGATGACTTAAATTCTGTTAAGTCACTGGTTTTCCTGGTTGGCTGAGGCAACCCATTCCATGCTCTAATAGCACTAGGGAAGAAGGAGTATTTGTACCCATTTGTCCTAGCATATGGAACGAGGAATTTGCCTTTATCTTGGTGTCTTTCTGAGTATTTTATTAGACTTTATTGTTTTTGAAGATTATGGTTCAGCGTTATTAGTAAAATTGCTACCTTACTTTTGAGTCGTCTTTCCTGCAGGCTTTCTAAATTTAATGATTTTACAAAATGTGTTACTCTAGTCAAATGTATATATTTGTTTGTTATGAATCTCACTGCTCTATTTCACCAGGATTCGAACACGAGAGCACCTGTTCGGAAGCCCAGTGCTATTCTCGCTCAACCACCTCCCCTCCTATTTGTAATGCAAATGCTGAGGTTTGAAGATAATTACATCCTAGCCCAAATTTCCCGCTGGACGTGGCGGGTGGCGGCGGGCAGGGTTCGAACCGGGAACCATCGAGGCGACAGTCCATAGCACAGTACCATATCACCAAAAAGCCATCCACTGAGGTAAAAAAAACTCAACAACAGTGACATTTTGAGAAACGCTGTACCGGAACTAATATTAATGATTACGATATGTTAGATCTAAGATACAAATGACATCTCTGAGTAGTTACTACACTATGAAAAAGGGGGGGGGAGGGGGATTAAAATATATTCAAACTCGATATCCTCCGTTTGTCGCTCACCGTCCACACGACTTACTTAATGTATACTATTTTTGTAACATAAAACTATGTTGTCTTTGGCAATGGCGGAGGGGCTCGTAGATACCTGGGTTGGGGAGCTAGGGTGTAAATCCCCAGGTGTGTAAAACTGGTGGTTCTTTCCCCTGTACCCAGGAGGATACCGTAAACAGTTTATCATTTGACGTCACTTATCATGGAGACCATCATTCTTTCAGCGGGGTGGGGCGGGATGAGGTCCAAACAAATTAACCTAAGATAACAAAGTTTATTGAATGGAGCAAGTCTCCTGGAGTCCAAAGTATTGATAGAGATGCGCCCCTGTATCCCCCCCCCCTCTACCATTTGTGCATATAAACATTGAATTGAGGCAGCTTACATGACCGAGGCCGTGGAGGCTTTGGGTTTTGACTTGAGGCTTTGGGACGGAAAGAGGCCGTGGACATGTGCGGCTCCAAGGAAACATTGAATTGAAGCTCTTGAATGGAGTGAGGCGTTGGAAAAGGGAAACTCCTCTGAAATATTAAAAGGAACGGAGAGAGGCTGGAGACTCTATGCAAAGACAAAATTGAGGCTTAGGAACAGAGGATGGTCATCATCGGTGAGGCTTCAAACCTTAATACATTATAGGAAGTGTAGTATTAACCTTTTTATTTAGTGTTAGGTACCCCGCGCTGTCTAGTGTGGATAAGACCAAATGGAGGTTATAGCGGTTTTATCACCGCGATGGCCAGCTAACCACTGTCGAATAACGCGAAATGAAACTTTCTGATCACATCACAGAAACTGCCCACATGTTGCGACGTTTCAGGTCAGTGTTTAGGCCTTCTATGATGATTGGTCTTGCCTTGATCAGTTGGGAAATGGATTAACGGGTGGGGGGAGGGGGGAGAAAGAAGGGGGTATCTGGGTGATCACTCTTTAAATGCTTTAATTTAAAAAAAAGGCTAACGACCAGAATTCGAACTCAGTGCTTCAACCTCCGTGAGGTACCACGCTACCACTGTGCTATCGAAGTGCTTTTATAAATAAAAGGTTTTATAGTTTTCTGTTGTTACCTACAAACTTAAGAGCGGCGACATATAAAGAGGAATAATTCAGCTTAAACCACCACATCAGTCAAGTACAATTGCTTTTCCTTGTTTAAGATACCAAAAGAAATAATAAATTACCAATAGTTAATTAACTAATTTCTTTTTTATTTTAAATTCATTCATGTGTTGTCAGGTAAAATCTCAGCTTGATCTGATATTGGGTGTTGGAGAAATAACGTGTTCAAACCTTTTACCAGACAGATTGAGTTAAAATAATCTTTGTAAATAAGATGCTAGTTTCGGTGGAAACAAACGATCTCTCCCCTTTCATTTTAGCTCGGACTTTGTGTTTTCCCTCTGGATTGAGTTCGTCTTATAGATCGAACTAGTGAGATAAACAAGTTACATTAAAAAAAATACTTTAAAAAAAAATTTGTTTATATTGAATGATAAGTGGGCATCTATTATATTGAATCAATGATAACTGTACACAATTGCGTAAGTAACTCTCCTGGTCTTGCAAATTAGACGCGTTTAGGGGAAAGAGCACCATTCACTCACTGTCATATCTCTCATTATTGCAAGGCTCATCTCCCGTCAGCGTAATACATTTATGATATAAAACAACATTAACTCTTTCTCTCCGTAATTATTTACCACATTCTGGTGGAATCAACGTTGGTATCGTCAGTTAGGAGAGAAAGAGTTAATTAATGACTACTATTTGATTAATTAAATATTAATTTCTTAATGATTCATGTGTTATCATCGACAATGAATAATTGTTCAAAATTTCAACTTGGTCCAAGAATGGGAAGAGGAAGAAATAATGAGTGAAAAAATCCACCCAGACAGACAGACGGAGTGAATTGCTATTGGCTTAGTTAAAAAAAAGGATAATAAAAAGAGTAGTACTTCTGAATACAAGATCAATACTGAGTGTATGAATGAAAGTTTTTCTAAGGGCTATTACTCTGTTCACATTGATGTCTAGCTAGTTAACAAGAACTTTCTTTGAACACGTTCAAGAGAAAAAAATAATTGTCTCCCCTCTTAATACACTGTCCATAAAGGCAAAGCAAGCAAAATATAAAAAAAATAATTTGATTAAAAAAAAAAAAAGAAGCTAATATAAGGGAAAGAACTGTACATTTATAGCTATATATATATATATCAATACTGTAAGAAATAACATGTACAAAAATTGTACCAGACAGATTCGTTTGTTTGTTGTTTTAAATTCGAGTTCGGGAATACCCGCTGAAGACGTTAAAAATAGACCAAGTTGAATTTTACGATGATAATATTTTGAAACATCATGAAACCAGAGTTTTTATTATGTTGCCAATAAGTTAGTACTTTTTTCTTTCTCAAAGATCTACAGAAACTGTCCGATTTCTAGGAAAGTCATTAGAAACGTTTTTGAAATTCGCGTCCTCCCAGTGTCCGTCCACACATAAAGAATGTGTAAGATAAGAAGAGGAATTTAAAAAAAATAAAGGGATATTCAAAGAAAGAACAAAGAAAGGAAATAAAAAGAAACGAAAAGAAAAAAAAAAGAAAGGAAAAATGAACTAAACAAAACAAAAAGAAATAGAAGAAAGGAAGAAAGCAGAGGAAGAACAGGGAGAGAAGAGAAGAAATGAGAGGAAAAAAAACAATGAATAGAACAATGCAAAGAAAGAACAAAGGAAGAGAAGATGAACAAAAAAGCGGAAAGAAAGGAAAGAACAAAAAAAAGAACGAAAACAAAAGGAATGAAAAAAAAAAAAAAAAAGAAACGAAACAAAGAAAAAAAACAACGAAGGCCATCGTAAATTTCGCCGGATGTCCAATTAACCAGCCCCTGGTCAGTGAGTAAAATGTCTCTCCACTTTCTGACTTGATTTTCTAGAAGTTCAGTTTTGGGAGCGATCTCTTTGAATAGAGACATCTCTGGGGAATGCTGGGAGCTAGGAAGGAGGAAGCAGCGCACTACTTTCTCCAAGCTCTGCTCTTACAGATTTTGTATTCGTGCGTGGTCCGACTGGTCGTGTGCGAGTGTGTATGCTTGCGCGTGTGTCCGTGGGGCCAAAGACCAAATTGCTTTGTCTAAAGTACGGCTTTGTGGTCTTTGTTATTCTGAGAAAGGACTTGGTTATTTCTTTCCGTCTAAGACTGAGTAATCTGTCAACGGGCTTGACTGCTGTCATAGACAGTGGAGTAGCGCCTCAGTTAACTCTATCTTCAGCTTTTAAGATGTCTATTTTCTTCCTTTGTGATGCGATTTGTCTTTTACTTTAAACGTAAAATACTTTCCCTTCTTTTTAGAATTCCTCTTATCAGTTTGCAAATTCTTCAAAGGCAAAACCTGGAACCTGGATAGTGACCTCAAAAACGACTCTGGTGATTTTTCTTAGGGAAAAAAATTAAGTAGCTGATTGGCCGAACATGGAGAACTCTGGTTTGACCGTTAAAATGTTTCAAAATATAATAATCTTAAAATTAACTTTGGTCTGGATATCTATATTCTGATCACGTCAGTGGAAATTCCCGTTTACATGAACTAATGCAATGTTTCCCAAACCGTGTTCCGCTAGTCCTGAATAGTTCCACGAACTGCTGAAATAATAAACTAGTAGTTCACCACATGAATTAATCTCTCTTAAAAAATAAGCAAAGAGTTCTGATAAATACTCAGAATGTTCGAAGTGTTCCGTTAAGGAAAAAGTTTTGGAAACTCTGCACTAAAGAGTTAAGTAAACAAACATATGTTGAGGAACATTTTGCACGCCGTCTATTTGTAGTACTCTGGTGAAAGTCTGGATCTCTATTGCCAAACTAAAATTTTCTATATTCTGAGTTGATTTATACATGGATCTAACCAGGATTTTTTAGGAAAAGGGGTGAAAGTCTCATTCGTTAGTTATGAAGAACAAAGTAATTCTTCTTATCATGGGCCTAGCCAGAGGGAGGTTTGGATTTTGAGTTTAAAACCCCCTACCAGGGGGTTTTGCAGTCAAATCCCCCTTTTCTATAAAACATAACCAAAAAAAAAAAAAGATGCAAACGACAATCCTCAAATTCCAAGAGCATAGTTAAGGAAGATTTTGATTTGAAAACCCCATCCGCAATTTACAATAAAACACTTCTTCAATATAAGACTATCCATACATCAATCACCTTCAATGAAGTCCAGTAGGGAATGAACCCCCGAGGCGCCGTTATCCCGTTGGTCGTTAGAAAGGCTTTTATCCAACAACCAGGCCAGGACATTGGGATTCTTCATCCCATGTCCTGTCTTAGGGCTCCCAGCCGTAGGCGGTCATATAGGTTGAATTGGCCAGACCGGACAGTACCGCGTACACAGCGCACCGTCACCGTTCCTGGGCCACACTCGCTTTAAGTGGCCGAGAACAGGGCTGACTGCGGCGAGCTTGTCTCATATTCCTATACTGTAACCGCCACTGTTTCGTGCGAGGGTCTCCAATCCAGCAATCCGGTTCTGATGACGACCCCCATTGTGGAACGGCATGTCGGACTTTTTGGACTGGGGTGCAGGTTACTTGTTCCATCCCCACTCCGAGTGAGATTTTTAAAAAAATCTCACCCTGGGAGACCTGCTAGAAGGCCTGGTTCGCTACTAGTACTTAGTCTACCTAGTTCCACTACTAGACGTTTCCACCGGAGGCGCCACTCTGAAGCGACGGGTAGCTGGAAATCCTCCGGTACATCAATCACCAGATTCTATGAGCGTTGTCAAAAGGGATTTAGTGTTTAAAACCCCTTCCAGCGGGGTTTAGAGCTAAAAACCACCTCTTCAATATAAAAGAAGCAAATTACACACTCAAAATTCTATGAGCGTAGCCAAAGGGGTTTTGAGTTTAGACCCCCTTTTCAGCGGGGTTTGAAGCTAAAAAATACCTCTTCAAAATAAAAAAAAAAAGCAAATTACACACAGAAAAACTTATGAGCGTAGCCAAAGTGGATTTTAATTAAAACCACCCCTTCAGCGGGGTTTGAAGCTAAAAAAAATACCTCTTTAATATAAAAAAAGCAAACTACACACTCAAAATTCTATGAGCGTAGCCACGCCAAGGGGGGTTTTGAGTTTAAAGGTTATTAGCTTCATAAAGGAGGGGTTGCCTTTAAAAAAAAAAACGTGTATTTATGTAACTTATCTACTTTTATTAGAATCATGTTTGTGCTATGCTTGCATGCTAATAGAAAATAAAGCAAGAAAACAACAACAACAACGAACAAACAAACCAGCAACAAAAAAAATTATTTGACTAGAGTAACACCTTTTAGTAAAATCCCAAAATTTAGAAACCATTCAGAATAGAAGAATTAAAAGTAGAGTAGCAATTATACATATAACATTAAACCATATTTTTCAAATACAAAACAAAACCTAATAAAATACTCAGAAAGACACATATTCTGGGACAAAATTGCACAAATGCTTAATCTACACCAGTACTGTTAGAGCATGGAATGGGTTGCCTAAGTCAGCCAGGAAAACCAATGACTCGTCAGAATTTAAGTCATTTATTAACACGCATGAGTAGATTGACCTAGAAACACGCGTAGGAAGTAATCATCTTCTTTTGAAGTAACGTCTGTATTTCATAAGATAGGATAATACTTTGCTAAATCAAACTTATACTTCTATCGATATTAAATTTGGTAGATCATATTCTATTTTCTAGTTGTTGTTTTATAGTGTTTACCTCAGCACAAACTCAGAAGCGGCCCCCAGTGGTTCTGCCACAGGCATCGCGGTTTGGTAAGCAGGTTTCGACGTTTTGAGAAGCTAGGAATTACAAACAACCAACAATCACAACTAACAATCACAACCAACAATTACAACCAACAATCACAACCTTCCTTCCCTGCAAAGATTTAGATAAAAGAAACCTCTTAAATATCGATTAAAAACATACATAGATGAATTCCAAACTAATGATCTGACATTCTCTTTAAGCTGAAGAGATTCTTTTCTTCTTTAGGTTAAATCAATGTCTGACAAGAATGTCGTTCTTGGACAGGAAGATCTAGCAAATTATGTCATTAAAGTAGAATTATAGTGACATTAAAGTAGAATTATTGTGACAATAAAACAGAAGGAAGTGTGAAGTTCTTTCTACACACACTTGAGTGGATAGAGATGTTTTAGTCTTAGGGCTGTAAGAACAATAGAACCATAGCATGGACTCATGGATTTAGAATAATCAAAGTTTTAGAAGTTGTTCGGAAAATGAAAACGAACGAGTATTGAATTATGTGATAAAATGAACAAATTATAGTTTTTACAATTCCTCTATTCAGTTTGCAAATTCATAGGCATTGGGTGGGTGTGCGCGGTTGTCGAAAATGGCTCTAATGATTTTTCCGGAAATTTGACATTTGAATATTATTAGATATTTGTCCACGCTGTGAAAAAGTCTAGTTTGATCGTCATAATGTTTCAAAGTATGAAAAAAATAATTTAAATTTGGCTAGAGGACTAGAAAATCTATATCTTGAATAGACTACGTCTTTTAGTATAGTCCTCATGTAGGTCTTATTTGTTAAAGAGATTAACAGGAACATTTTACGCACAGTCTTCTAAGTCTAAATCTATTGGCCTATCATTAGAATTTAAAATTCTCTGAATCTAAGTAGATTTATGGCCCCCCACTACTTACGATTAACAGGAATTTTTTACTTGGGGAGGGTAGAAAATGTTCCTATTTTTTAAATCTATAATTCATTAGTTAGTAAACTATTTGCTCTCACGAAACAATTATCCGCTTCATAAAAGAGGAATTGATATTTTATTTTTTTCAAGTTAAAAAAAAAATTAGAAACAGGAGTGCTACGAGATGCTATTTACTATGTAAATGATGTATCCTCCTAACAGCAGGGGATGTAATAAGACAGTTGAGAACGGTTATAAGAACTAAATCAATGCTACATGTTGTCTTTGAGTTAACAATCCCCTGAAGCAGTTATGAATGCATTGTTCTGTATTGAATGAACTAGCGTCCATTGTGTGCAAACCTTAATTACGATTTCTGTTCCTTGATCCAAACAAAGCACTTCAACAATGACAGAAGTAAGAAGGAGCAGAGACAGTGCAAGGCTCAACAGAACTTCATACAGCGCGAGCTCACGTTGGGAGGTAATTGTGTATCCAGATGTTATCAGGTTCAAAGCACTATCCTCGCCTAATTCCCTAAATGAATGAAATGAGATGGAGGTGTGTAAACTAAAATCAGAGACTATGTTTCAGTAGGTCTTTGAAATGTGGCTGAGCCTCAACATTAGACAGTTGAACGATTTGATCACCGTGTAGCATGTAGCCTATTCAAATCTCCAACCCATGATCAGTTCTTGAATTCGTCGGTCTTATACTTATCCTAGAGCAGGGCCGGCCTTTGGCATAGGCAAACTAGACATTCGCCAGGGCATCCGATTGGTGTGGGCCTCGCACAGGGCTCTAAACATTCTTTTAGAGAAGAAATAGCGAAACCTATGTTCAATGCTATTGTTGGAGAACACTAGGTTTTTTTCATAAATTGAGTAATTTTTTAAAATTATTATTATTTTTTTTTCTATTTCATGCGAGGTTACCAAATTCACTTGGCCTAGGGTCTCCAATTATCTAAAGCCGGCCGTGCCTAGAGCAATAAGATTCAAACTATATCTTATAAAATCGCATTGGCAGAAAGCATCACTAAGGAAACTTGTGATAAAGCACTAGAATTCTACTCAGTACTGTATTGTTAGGGATGAACTAGCTTGGAAAGACGGCATTGAACACAATAGTGAAGTCAATATCAAGTACCTTCTATATTTTTATGTGTGAGGTAGGCAGCATCTTAATGGTGTATAATTGGGTTGGCAATTAGCATTGAGCATATGATTAATCATCTACAATCTACATTACTGAGATAGAGTGAAAGATGTGTTATGGATGGTCGTGGACTTGTAGCACCAGACTGCTGGTAGACAACTCAACCGCTGAAGGCGTATTATATCAAAGCTTATAAAACTTGAAATAACTTCAATGCCTTCTATATGAACGAAACTAAATATAACTTTTATTACATTATTTAATTAACTAATTGGTTGAAGTTGCCACCTGATCTGTAAATGGGAAATGGGAGAAAAAAAGTATTCAATATTTTTATTTAGACTGACAGTTTGTAAAAATTGAATCATTTTTTTCTTCTCAAGCTACATTTTCACAAATAGTGCCATGGATATAGCTAAGTTGATATAGTGTAGTGCTAACAATGTGAATATCGCGGGTTCAATCCCCATCCTAGAGATTTTTTTTCCTCATGTTTTAATGTCAAATAAAATTTGAATATTTAGTTGAACTATCTGAACATAAGTACGAACATTTTTGTTGTTACATGACTTGTTCTATCTACATGTCTCACTTCGTCTCCTGATATAAAGAGATTCTGAACAGTGTTTTGGCACCAGTCATTAAGTAATTCTTAGTTCCAAGTTTTTATAAGGATGTTGAAAAGGCTTTAACGAATTTCTTTAAAACAATCTTATTCCAATCTACCAATGGATGTCTATTTATAGACCGCACCTCAAAAGTCGTAGCGCTAGGCGTGATAGGGAAAAAAAAAGTCACGTGCTTGTAATTGTCGTTATTTGCCACGTTTACCCTTGCCACACACGCATTTACACACACTCCCACACACACAGACACACACCTTGTTAAAGAGAGTATCACTTTCATGTTTGTATTGATTCTACACACTAGATGCCTGGAGGACTTCAAGGAACACCTACAAATGATTAGTTTTAAAATTACAAAGCTTATATCCACTCTGTCTGTCTGTCTGTCTGTCTGTTTGGTTGGATTCTGTTATACGTTTTTTCCCCCTAACTTTCGATTCTCGGATCAAATTGAAACTTAGCCACAATTATTCATTGTCGGTGACAACGATTGATCGATAAAACAAAATTAACCAATAAGTTACTTAATTTGTGGTAATTAATTTGATTTGATTCATGCTTTTTTAAAGAGACAATGAAAGAATTGCGCAAAATTTCAACTTGATCCGAGAATATAAAGTGGGAGAGATCACGTGGGTATTGCATTGATGTAAGTTTTATAGAAAGACTGCTGTTGTGTAGCACTGTCCCCACACTACGAAACAGTGATGTCACAATTACCATCCAGGAAATATAAACTACTGTCTTCAAAATACACAATGTCAACAATGGAGAATTTTTCTCAATTTATTTAATTAGAGTATATCTACTTTAGATAAATTGAGGTGCACGTAGAGCCAGGGTGGGGGGAGGGGGATCATTTGAAAATCCCCCGGGCCCCCACTTGAGGGGTCCTCAAAATGAGTGATTTTTACATTTAAAAATAAATAGTACGCAAAATGCAGGGTCCTCCAAAGAGGTCAAGCCCCCTGGGCTCCCAAACGAGGGAAAATTCCAAGCTACTCCCCTGCATAGAGCTACCTTTGCAACGCGAAGCGGAAGTTGTATGTCATTATTATTAAGACAATCGGATATTTGGTACCAAAGTTATCAAAATCATATTTTTGTTGTTGTTGTTGTTGTTGTCCTGTGGCTTTCTTTGAGTGTTCACGTCTTGATGTAGATGGCCAGAAGGAAGTGACAACATGATGGCCCACAAAGGATGATGTCAAGAAAGAAATATTGATGCACAGACAGCGTCATTCTAAATCTGTTTAAAAATTTAGCGGACTGGTGCGCGCTGTAATACACTTGTCAAAACTCCAGACCTTATCATCTATTTGCTGATTGGATCAGAATCTCCATCTCTGCGCTGTGCACACATGTGTTTAAACATCTTCTGTGTATGACAATTACATTTGAAATTTACATTCCTGGTAATGAGACAGACCGATGGCATATAAAAAATATAATATTGATTACATAGCACAACTTTTAAGATGCATGTCACGCTCGACTGCACATGCTGTCCAGTAAACTGGTTAACAAAGTAGATCAGAAAAGAAAAACTACATTCCAGATGTCCAGTGAAGCTTCACGTTGACCTTGGCCAGTTGCTGTGTAAACAAATACACTGGCCGTGAGGAGAGAAAATATGTAAAGAAAGTCTCAAGAATTATTACAGTGTCTAGAAAGTTTTTTTTGTATGCTTTAAATGAAAGACCGAGGCTACGATCAGTGTTGATCGTTGTTGGTCAATTTATACTGTCAGATGAACTACCAGTATCAGATTAGTGCAGTAACAGTTTATACTGTCAGATGAGCTGCCATTAGTATCAGATTAGTGCAGTAACAGTTTATACTGTCAGATGAACTACCAGTATCAGATTAGTGCAGTAACAGTTTATACTGTCAGATGAACTACCAGTATCAGATTAGTGCAGTAACAGTTTATACTGTCAGATGAACTACTTTGGTATCAGATTAGTGTAGTAACAGTTTATACTGTCATATGAACTACTTTGGTATCAGACTAGTGTACTAACAGTTTATACTGTCATTTGAGCTACCATTAGTATCCGATTAGTGTAGGCCTACTAACATTTATAAAGTTTTGTATCACCCTGATTAGTTTCATCGGTTGAAATTAATGTTCCCTGTGGATTGAGTTTGAAAGTATTGAATTGATACCATGTCACTTCAGTGTAGTATTTGATGAGTCACAGAGAGTGGGCGTGGTCTTGCAAGAGGCTAAGAAAACTCAACTAATAATAATGACATTGTCTTCGATTCCGAAGATTAAGGAGGACTCTTTTAATTAATACCGCCACAATACTGGATGTTAGATTTAATCCATGTCGGATTCTTTTTTAGTCTTAAGTTTTATTCCGATTTTTGTTTCAAATTTTCAAGATAATAAGTTAATTTTATGTGAATCTTGGGAAATTCATTTCTATATTTTATTTAATTATTTCATATAATTATTTTTTTTTTAAGGTAACCATTGAATGAACGGCGATGTCTTCGGTTCCGAAGATTAAAGATAAAGATGAGTGCAAAGTGTTTCACATGGCCACGCAGACCTAGTTGCGACCTACATATTTTCCCACAACTGATAAAGACAAAGCCGTTGTATTGCTAGATAACCATTACTTCTTTATTAATAGCGTCTTCACTTCTTCTTCGTTCTCATTTTAACATGTCAGAGGGTTCAGATCATTAATCTGAGATGAAACACACAGTAGTTTCCAGATTAGGCAGTTCACCTGATAGTTTTTGTTCTATAGGAAGATTTTGAGTCTTGTTCGGGCCTCTTGATAGAGTATGCAGCTTTGAAGGAGCATCTTGATCATCACCAATTTCACAGAACCACAGATTTTTTATTTTTGTTTTGTTTTTATTACCAGCCAATCGACAACTTAATTTTTATAACTGCGGGACACTTCCGCTATTTGAAACTAGAGTCTCAAAAGGAATAGGCATAACTATTTTGGTGCTGTTGGGGGTACATTAGTAGCCATTGACAAACGTAGTGATGACTCTCCACTTATTTCTCCCTTTACTGGACAGGTCTTTGAGATTTTTAAAATATATCATCAAAAAGATCACCAATTTTTAATACATTTTGGATAAGGAATAACTCAACGGGCTCCAGATCAGTACAAAGTTGTCCTCCATCGCCCCGGACTTCAAGATTACATACAATTTTAAGATATGAGATTGCATTCCCGGATACATACTAGTATTATGCCCATCTAGTATTTCTAGGTACTTGTATGTTGTATAGTCTGTTTCTTGTACCTTGCATTGTTAGATACTTGAATATTGCGTTCATATGTACTTGTCGATTCTCAAATTTTTTTTTAAAGCAGCATGGAATCTTGGAAGAAGGTTCTGGAATGACATATATAGCTATAATAGATGGTTAATTTCTCGGTTTCTTTTTCGTGTGTGTATGTGTGTGAGTGTTAAGTGGAAAGGTTTGTCAATGCACTCACGTCTGTTGTTTGTTTACTGAAGCCAGCATACAATAATCAGCTGAGTGATGATTGCGTCACTGATGTATCAGGGTCAGTGCTGTTGAGCTTAGATTTATAGATCTAGAATTCAAAATAAAGACAATAACTCGACCGGCGGACTGGAAAATTTCAAGATTTGTATCGATTATAAACGAGGAAACTATTGATTAGTCTAGAAAAAAAAATCATGCATTATACACAATCACTAACACCCCCACAGAAACACACACACAAACTTACACACTCACAGAAACACACATCAAAAAATTATTTGACAAGAACGTATAGCGTGTGAACTCATGATGACATAACGGAATGTGGAATTGTGGTCCAGTAGAAGCGCAAATGCATTGGGTTCAAATTGTATCCAAACCAACAATCTTGTGTGTAACGGCATTATCTGTAGATGTGCTGGCCGCACGTAAACATCGTCAACCCTTGAAACGAAACTAACGAGCTAATACCTGCATACGCCTCTGACAGAAAACGGCGCGATTGCATAAGACAACAATTGATTTGGTGTCCACCTTGTAGGTGCATTATGTCCCACCTGTTAGGTGCATTATGTCCCACCTGTTAGGTGCATTATGTCAACCTTTTAGGTGCACAATGTTTGTTTGTGGTCCCCATCAATCCTGGCAAGTAGTACCCACGAAGCTTCATCTAGAAATAGGTCAGTGTCGTCATCTTTTTTTTTTTTTTGACATGCAATAAAATTTCATGAGATCGGACACTCTGGAAACAGGCTGTGCATTCAAGCACGACCCTTGGCGAGAGTAAATGGACTGAAGCGGCGCTGGATAAGAGAAAGATCAAGAAAGCAGCCCAGCCCGATTGCCTTAATACAGAAGTTGACATTATTGAAAATAATTAAATACCAATAATTAATCGACTTATTAAAAAAAAAGGTTCATGTATTGTCTTTGCCAAAAAAAGAATTGTGCCAAGTTTCAACTTGATCCGAGACTGCGAGTGGATGAAATCACGTGGTACAATTTGTACCAGACAGACAGAGTGAGTGAGTTGTTATAAGCTTTGGAAAGTGGTTGCTACGTACCAGTCAGAGTGAGTTGTTATAAGCTTTGGAAAGTGGTTGTTACGTACCAGACAGAGTGAGTTGTTATAAGCTTTGGAAAGTGGTGGTTACGTACCAGACAGAGTGAGTTGTTATAAGCTTTGGAAAGTGGTGGTTACGTACCAGACAGAGTGAGTTGTTATAAGCTTTGGAAAGTGGTTGCTACGTACCAGACATAGTGAGTTGTTATAAGCTTTGGAAAGTGGTGGCTACGTTTATCCCTTAGAGATGGTGAAATTCCCTTTCGAATCAAATCTTTGAAAAAAAACTGGTCTTGGCTAAACTTCTAAGAAGGAAGTCTATGGAGGGTTTTGTGTGTGTGTGTCCTTGGGTTTTTCCAAGTGCCATAAAGACAACAAGACGTAGGACAATCAGATGGAAACCATAAGTCTCGTCATGAGCTTCTGTCGCTCTTTATTGAAGTGGAAGAGATCGCAAACATTGCATTGCGAAAGGCAGTTGTACTTAGTTCGTTGAAAGGTGATTGTGTGTATGGGATGGGGGGGAAACGTCCAGAGCCATCAATAGCGTTTATCCACAACCCATGACCTTTCTAGCCAAGAGTCTTTTCAACGTTAAACGTCCACAGCAAACTACTTCCTTATGGTGTGACGTTTCAGCTGACGATAAGCTGACGGCGCCCTTAGAGGGGAAAAAAATGACGTTTGACGTTGAATGCGAGCTTTGCATGGACTGCGTGATGAGTCAGTGAAATGTCAGGCTAACGGTCTTTTCGCATCGACATTGGTCACTTGGGAGATTTCCGGGCTTATGATGTCACACTGACATTTATCGGCGTTTGAGAGGCTATAAAAATATTGTTTTTACCGGCCCCCCCCCCATCAGGTAAAAGCCGCTATTGGTTTTGTGAGGACTTACTGTCCGTAAGCTATCATTTCAATATAACAAATGTTTCTGCTACCGAGTAATATATCCTTTACACCATTGAATCTAACGTTCTCAAAAGAGGTGCTAGGACTGGTTTTACCCCTTCTGAATAAAACATTTTAATATGAGATATCATGGGCGTAGCCAGGATTTTTTTTCGGGGGGGGGGGGGGGTTGGGGGGGAGATTTCCCCCCCCCCCGACCCCCCCCCCCCCCCGAGATTTTTTTTTATATGTATTTATGTGTGTGTGTGTGTGTAAATAATCTTTATTGCATTCTGACCCTTCATTCTTTCGGAAGACGTTTATTGTGCCCTAGAATAGGTTCTTCCATGAGTTAGTGGAAAAGTTGTAGATTCCCCGCCAATACTAGCAAGGAGGTCTGGGGGAGCGCTAGGAGCTCCCCCAGCGCGGGGCGAAGCCCCGCCGCCAAGCACTATTTCTGATATTGAAAGCCAACAAAATGCATATTCTGAGGTATATACAGTGCATTTTCCTGCTAAATTAAAAAGTTTTATTTCAAATACCTAATGTGCTATTCTTACTGACTTAGACCCTCCCGCGACGTTTGGCGCATCTGCCGTCAAGCTGTTTCCATAAAATTGTAGATTCCCTGCCATTACTAGCAATGGGGTCTGGGGAGCGCTAGCGAGGGGCGAAGCCCCGCCGCCAAGCACTATTTCTGGTATTGAAAGCCAACAAAATGCATATTCTGAGGTATCTACAGTGCATTTTCCTGCTATTAAAAAGTTTTATTTCAAAAACCTAATATGCTATTCTTACTGACTTAGACACTACCGCGCCGTTCGGAGCATTTGACGTCAAGCTGTTTCCATAAAAATCTGTCACTGGTAATGTCTGAAGCCTCTTCCCACCTGCCATGAGGACCTCAATGAATGAGTGGCGTCAAGTTGTACTAGGATATCATTGCAACTCTTCTTATGCGTAATTCATTTTGTCGGAGAACATGTCCCGCTAACCTCATGCGTCGCTCTCTCACAATCTTACTAAAGGTTCGACTCCCAGTTCGGCATAGGATTTCCTTGATTTAAACCCGATCTCTATAACTGACTACTAAAATCTGTCTTAGCCATCTTTGTTGAGCCACATTTAGTGTTTTTTTTCAATTTCGGCAGATGACTATTCACTACAGTTTATTAAAGGAGCCCCTGGTAAAATGTGTAACCACTCTTGAATACGCTCTTGGAATTAAGTGACTGTAGTTTGCTTTAGATTTTATATTGAAAAGAGAAGTTTTATCGTCAAAATCATCTGTTGGGGGTTTTCCACCTCAAAATGCTCTGTAGGGGGATCTTAAAATCAAAACCATCTGGAGGGATTTTAAACTTTAAACAAACGCCATCTGTAGAAGAGGGGTTTAAACTCAAAACCCCCAATTGGATTGGCTACGCTCAAATAATTTTAGTGTGTAATTTGCTTTTTTTTTTTATATTGAAGAGGTATTTTTAGCATTAAACCCCTCTGAATGGGGGTTTAAACTCAAAACCCCTTTTGGCAACGCTCATAGCATTTTGAGTGCGTAATTTGCTTTTTTTCTTACACTGAAGATGTATTTTTTAGCTTCAAACCCCCCCTGGCGGGGGGTTTAAACTCAAAACCCCTTTGGCTGCGTTCATAGATTTTAGTGTGAGTAATTTGCTTTTATTTATATTGAAGAGGTACTTTTTAGCTTCAAACTCCACTGGAGGGGAGTTTAAACTCAAAACCCCTTTGACTACGCTCATAACATTTTGAGTGCGTAATTAACTTTTTTATATATTGAAGAGGGGGTTTATCGTAAATTTTGGAGGGGGTTTTAAAATCAAAATCTCCCTTAACTGTGCTCTTGGAATTAGGGGATTTTCGTTTGCATTTTTGTTTTGTTTTGTTTTATAGAAGAGGGGGGGGGGTAACTGCAAAAACCCCAAATAGGGGGTTTAAAATTCAAAACCCCTAGTAGGGGGTTTTAAACACAAAACCCCTAGTATGGGTTTTTAAACTCGGACCCCCTGGTAGGGGGTTTTAAACTCAAAACCACCTGGTAAGGGGTTTTAAACTCAAAACCCCATTGGTTGTGCTGGGGCAATTGATGGTTTAGTATTGAAATCTCAACTTAAATAAACAAAATCAAAGCAAAAAATCATTCACTAAATTCCGATCCCCCCCCCCCCAAGGAGGGGATTTCATTTCGGGGGGGGGGGGGGGTTGAACCCCCAAAACCCCCCCCTGGCTACGCCCATGTGAGATATGTTAATAGCACATACACACTTTCTATAACAGGACAATAAGGCTTATATAGAAGAATACGAGGATTTAACGTTGTTTTAGATTAGTTTCTCATTTGAACTTTTGTGTTTGTGTCTGTTATGGTATTAAAGCCTACATTATGTTTGTTAACAGCGTTTTATAAAGTAAATTCTTCTTTTTCTTCTTAAATACGCTAAAACATGCTAAAAAAGTTTAAAACATACAGCAACATGCTAAACAAGTAAAAATCAGTGGCGTAACTAAGGGGGGGGGGGGATGGGGGTGAGAATTTTAAAATCCCCCCGGGCACCCACCTGGGGGGGGGCCCAAATGGGTGTCCGAAATAAATTTGTAAATACATAAATTAATATATTTGATTGACAAATAGCGTCAACAGGTGTCTTTTTTTTCAACATTTATGGATTAAATTTATCACAAAGACTAAACCTAGATCTAGGTCTATCAGTACGTTGACTTTGTTGACATTTTATAAATATTTTTTCCCACAGATTTTTCTTTAAAGTTAATTTTACATTTTAAACTTTGTTGCCACGAATAAAACTGCATGATATACAGCGAATTCCAGTTATCTTGTTACCTTTACTAATAATAGATCTAAATGGCGAGTATTTTATGGCTACACTAATTAACCTTGAAGCAAAATTTACAGAATCTAGTATAACAGATCTAAAAGTTATTCTTAACAATGCTAAAATAGTCCATTATTCGGGTTTGGCGTCTATAATTTCAGAATTAAACTTCATACTCGAGTTATTACCCCTCTATTCATTTTTCCTCCATTCAATGGAAACTCCCTTTTTATTTCCATCTAATCCTTTTGCTTTCGCACAAAACATAAACAACAAACAATGACGTAATATCATATAATATTAGCACATCCTTCCTTTTGAAGTTATTATCACACCCTTCCTTTTAAAGTTCTTAAGAGTGATATCTACTAGCAGGGCCGGCCCAAGCATTTGTGGGGCCCATTGCGAAACGGATCGAGCCGGGCCTAGTCTGGGTAAGGAAAAGCATAATGTCAAAATTATTTTTTTTGAATTAGAAAATAGGCCTACTTTCGTCTTTGCAATAAATTTTTATCAGATGAAAGCTCGTATGCCACTTTTTATTTATTGGCACCCCAAAATGTCAATTTGGTCTATTCTTCAGGAGATCTGAATACATTCAAAAAAAAGTTCAGGACTTTATCGCATATTTTGCCTTTTCATAAGATTTCCTGGAGGCCCTGGAAAATCAGGAAGTCGCGAAAACCCTGTTAATTTATTTAAGTTATAATGGTTTAATTTAATACTTAGAATTAGCGCGGGACCTATGAAAGCTCGGGGCCCACTGCGACCGCATAGGCTGCAGAGGCGTAAGGCCGGCCCGTCTACTAGGAACTTTAACAATTCGTCCACTTCTGGTTGTCTTGGCCGCGGCGTTCCAGTACCACCTCATCGTGGTCGCCGCGTGAACACTCCGCTCTCAGGGAGTGGCCAAGGGTACTGGTTGCTTGCCGCTGATGAATGAGCAGCCGGCAAGTGTAAAAGGAACTCAAAGGGGTTATGTCCAGCCCCCCCCTGTGGGGCCCCGGGGCAACGGTTAGTAAGAGACCACGGGTTCTCCGAAAAGCGGATAGCGCTGGACACCAACTCGAGGGTTGGTCGGGTTCTCCTGGGGCTCGGCTGCTTCGCGGGTCTCTCTTTGGGCAAAGACTGGACTGACTGGCGCGGCCTTAGCGGGCTGCGTCGGGCGGACCGGTTGGCGTCCACGAGCTAGGCTCTATCTAGCCCGTTCCCTGGCGCGCTAGTGGAGGAATCCGCCGCGACCAATGGCGACTCTGACACTGGGAATATCGAGAAACGCGCGCCACCCCACTCCTGCCTTGCAGGAAACTTATATGCCAATCTGTAGCGGTGATTGCTTGGGCAGGTCTCTGCCTTGCCCTTAGTGGCGACATAAGTATAGGCCATGCACGCTGCTACATTAGAGCAGTAACTAAGGCCGCCAACGGCCTTAACCATACAACCATGATTGACACAGACACAGTAAAAAGCGGGCACGAGCAGACCCGAATAGGCTCCGTGCGCCGGGTAGTGGGCGTCAGGCCTGGACACGAAAAGTCAGCTACTAGTCGCCCCGCGACCTCGATGAGGGGGAATTTGTCAGGTCGTGAAAAGTCAGCTAAAATTCCTCCACCTAAGTCCTCTTCTCAACGAACACTGCATTCGTACCTCCTTCGGAGGTCCGATTCGAATAAGGTTGATGGAAGTCTGCCACAACCTCCTGCGGACCTAGATACACCGCAGGCAAATATGACTGGAAGCGAAATAGTGACGGGAGCCTCCGGCCCCCAAACAACCCAAATTGACACTAGTGGGATCCAACCCACTCCAGGGACTAAGCCCATAAACACTAGGTCCCTCCTGATCTTACAAATTAACATCTGCGGGGTCATCCCAAAGGTGTTAGAGCTCTCAAAACTCCTCCACGAGAGGGCAATAGACGTGGCTTTACTACAAGAGACACTAACTGGCAAACGTAATGCCAGTATCACCGGTTATACTGCATTTAAGTGCAAATGCACAGACTGCCGGGGGCTCATCACTTATGTACGCAACAATCTGGTTGCTACACAAGTCCCCGGTCCACGAGTGCATGGGCGTACCGACGCCATCACCCTCGAGATACATAAATTAGGGCGCAAACTCACGGTAACTAATCTGTATAACCCCCCTAAGCATGAAATTAGTCTCGAATATGACTGTACTAATATCAATACTCACAACGTCATCGCAGGAGACTTTAATGCTAAGTCTCAGCAGTGGGGCTATGATTCAACCGACTCATCGGGACATAAAATTCATGAACTTCTAAATAACTCTAATTTGTTCTGTCTGCAAAATAAACATACTCCCCCAACTCTATACCATACCGGTAATGGCAGCCAATCTAGACCAGACCTTACTCTAATTACAGCTAACCTAGAATCACATACTCAGTTTCAAGTCCTAGATGACATTGGAAGTGACCATAGACCCATATTAGTCACAATTGCCCTCTCAGAGGCCAGTGGTGTAACCCCAAAAGCCCCGCGTAGATGGAGTTACACCAAGGCGAACTGGCCAGCCTACGAGGCAGCAGTCAACACTGCCCTTATGAATATTGCAGTGGAGGATAGGGACGTTGACATCATATACTGCGAAATAACAGCAGCTATGTTGGGTGCGGCCAAGAGGTTTGTCCCGCGGACTAATCCTGGCGTAAGGCAGAAACGCGTGTGGTCTCAGGAATTGAATAAGCTGGTCCTGAGACGTAAGCGAGCCCGGAGGCTTGCTGAACGGAAGGGTACCCCTGAAATCCGGCGGGAGTACAATCGGCTCTGTAGAGCCACGAGTGAGCTGGCCCGACGCGTCCGGTCGGACCATTGGAACGCTGCCTGCGCCGGGATGGATCTTCGGGATACCTCGAAAGCCTGGCGTCTTCTGCGAAACCTAGAGGCCAAAGACACAGCGCGAACGGCTGCCCCTCTATTGTCACCCGGAGGGCCGGTCTCGACGGTAACCAAAATGGCCGGCTTGTTGAATCGACATTTTGCTAAAATCAGCAAGCCCGAAAAGAAGTCTGCCATGTCCAAAGCCCTCAACAAAGAACGTAAGAGGCTCGAGAGGGAGCCGGATGAGCCGGAAAGCCAAGCAACGTGCAACGCGCCCTTCTGTCGTGCTGAGCTGGACAGAGCGATAGCTAAGTGCAAAAATCGAAAAGCTCCGGGGCCAGACAAGGTTACCCCCGAGATGGTAAAACACCTTGGGGGCATTGCGAGAGATAAACTCCTGGAGTTTATGAATCGAACCTGGGCAGAGTCCAGACTGCCCGGGGCCTGGAAGAGTGCTGTCATTGTACCAGTCCTTAAGAAGGGAAAAGACGCGACTAACGTGGAGTCCTACAGACCCATTTCACTAACCTCAACCCTTGGCAAAGTTGCTGAGCGAATGGTTAACGAGCGGCTAGTTTGGTGCTTTGAGAGTGCCGGTATCCTGGCGCCAGAACAGGCCGGCTTTAGGGCAGGCTTGAGCCCGATCGACCAGGTCACGACATTCGCACAGGAGGTGGCCGACGGGTTCCAGAGGTCCGAGAGCACATACGCGGTGTTCATAGACCTAAAACAGGCCTACGATCGTGTGTGGAAGCAAGGCCTCTATCTTAAGCTAAGAGCTATGGGTGTGCGGGGCAAAATATACAATTGGATACAATCCTTTCTGTCAGGGAGGAGCACACGTACAAAATACCAGCACTCCCTTAGCAAGCCAAAACAACAACTTAATGGCCTGCCTCAGGGCTCCGCCCTGTCCTGTACACTTTTCATAGCCTTTCTTAATGATTTGCCCAGCTCACTACGGTCCAAAAAACTGCTATATGCTGACGATATTGTCCTCTGGTCAACCGGGAAGAAAGCCGACCAAATACAGGCGGCACTTCAAGCAGACCTCCATACCATCTCCTCGTATTGCGACAAATGGCAGATTCAGATAAACGTTGCCCAAACGACCTGGTCCCTGTTCAGCCTAGGAATCGACATCCTTAAGGCTCCATTCGAGCTTCAACTCGGTGGGCTGCGACTCCAGCGTGAAAATACGCCAAAATATCTAGGGGTGACCCTGGATAGAAAACTGTCAATGCTCCAGCACGTCCAGGAAGTTGAACGAAAAGCCTCGGAGAAGTTAGCGCTATTAAGAAAGCTGGCCAGCACAAAGTGGGGTGCTAAAGCTGACATGCTACGCACATTGTATCTAGGGGCAGTCAGATCACAAATCGAATACAGCTAAACAGTTCAAGTATATGCTAGTAAAACTGCCCTCGAATCACTCGACCGGGTACAAGCACAGGCTCTACGGTTCATTTGTGGCACCTTTAGGACAAGCCCAACAAACGCTGCTGAAATTTTTACAAACGTGGCACCCTTACATCTTAGGAGGGAGAGGGCAGTACTTACGGCCTACGAGCGCTATAAAAGGGGCGACTCTAGGCTACCCACCTCAATTTTAGTGCGACAGTGGAGAGAGAGGAACCGCAATAAAATGCGATCGTTCCTACACATAGCGGCCAATTTGTCAAATACAGCTGGACTCTCCACTGATAGAATTCCTATTAGAAGAATCAGTACATGCCCTCCGTGGAGGAGATTGCCGGCCCCACAAATAAACCTATCCCTGTTAGGGCAAGAGGGAGCCACCAAGAGGCGCTTAACACCTGCCATTCTCCAAAATCTGGCATCCATAACCATAAAATCCTACCCATCAGATGCCATATTCTGTTATACCGATGGGTCGGTAATGAGGGACCCCGATAGATCGGGGTATGGGGCCCTTATTGTCTACCCCGACCGGACTGAACCAGATAGGCTCTCTGGTCCATGCGGCTACGCTGCATGCTCCATGGATGCCGAACTTACAGGGATAACTAGGGCGTTCGAGGCCATTAGGGCCCGAATGCTCCAACGCGAGACTAGCGCCACTACGGTGGTGTTGGTCACTGACTCTCGCTCCAGTCTCCTAGTTATGGGTGGCGGCGGGGGAGGGTCGCCCGTAATAGAAGAGGCAATCGGCGCCGCAGATAACATCCGCCGAGCTATTGGAGCTGTCGTTTATATGCAGTGGGCGCCTTCACATTGCGGCGTGAGGGGCAATGAAACGGCAGACGCCCTCGCAAGGGAGGGTGCAATGGCAGCCACACACCTCGAAGCACCAAGCACGTACTTACAAGCAACGGCACAAATCCGAGCACTCATTCATGAGAAGTGGTTAAAGTCCTGGGAGGAATCCGACAGAGCACGTGGTGTCTGGCAGCACATGCGTCACCCAGATCGCGACGATCCATGGTGGCGACTGAGGAGGTCAGAGCAGTCAATAGTTGCGCAGTGCAGGACGGAACATTGTCCTATTGGGGCATACTTTGCCCGGTTCCGCACTAACTTTGACTCCCGATGCCGTCACTGTGGAGAGAGCGTCGAAACAGTGTCGCATGTCTTGTACGAGTGTCCCCAGCTCCGCGAGCTAAGGGGGGACTTGCCTGTGCAGTCACTCGACTTGTATGGTAGCTATGAGGCACTACGCCGGACGGCTAAGTTTCTTGCCAGAGCACTACGGGAGGACTAGTCCTTCCTGTGCTCTGATTTTTCAATAGGAGTTCATCTCAGGTTGTCTTGGCTGGCACAACAAGTTCTCTAGACATTGGTCTATAACTGTCTGTTTCGTTTGTTCCACAAGTTTGCAGTTCATTGTCTTCATCGGTATCATAGTACCCAGAGATGTCTTCATCGAAACTCTTATTCAAAAAGCGTTGATTTCTTCTGTATGATTTTCCATCGTTTGTCTTTATGATGTAAGATCTGGGTGATGAATGTTTTTTTTTGACAACTGCTTTCTGCCATGTTTGACCTAGACGAACTCTCTGACAGAATAATCTTTAGGTAGTCTAGCTTTTGCATCGCATTTCACTTTGCTTTTCATATGTCGTTCGTTGAGTAATGTCTCTGCATTTTCAGCTACCTATGGTTTCAATAGTTTGGGATCAGTTGGAATGATTCCCTGAGTCTTCTACTCGTCAGCAGTTGTGATGGTGAATACGGCAGTCCACTTATCGGAGTATTTCTATACTCGAGCATAACGAGATATGGATCTTTCCCACTTTTGTATGCTCTGAATCCTTTTGCTTTCGCACAAAACATAAACAACCAACAATGACGTTAATACCATATAATATTAGCACAGAATCTTCTTCATGCAGTGGAAAATTAAGAATTTTTTGCCTATCTTGAATTCTGGTCAAAGCTCCTGCGCCCAATTAATATAGTTCAGAAGAAACTACAAAAGTCTGGACTGCATATACGGGAAGCTGCTAAAGAAATTAGTACCCTTTCATGCTTTCTGCAAAATGATGAGAAACTGACAAAAACCCAATCCATCGAAAAAGCAAAAGAAGGTAGTGAATACTATGGATTCCCTGTAATCAAAACAACCAGAAGAAAGAAAAGACTTGATGGGAAGTTGAGTTCTAATGTAGGACTGTCAATACAACTGCAATTCAAACGTGTTGCGACAGAAGTGCTGGACAGATTTCATATGGGGATGAAGGGCAGATTCCAAAGGCTGGAAAGAAAATGGATACCTTTGGGTTTCTTCTTGAACCAAGACACCTATAAGATGAAGACACGCTTATGACAAACTGTGTTACTTTTCCTGTTTGTATGATGAAAGAAATGGACAATCGCTTTTTCAGTGATGTCATTGATGCACTTTTCATCAACAAACCAGTAATACAATCACCAATAGACATATTTAGGTAAAAAGGCTTCATATGGTAATTACGTGTGCTCAAACTTTGCAACCTCCTCCGAATACCGCTAACTCAGGCCACTTCCATTACGTCGAGAGATCATTCTCAAAGCTCAAGTTCATCAAAAACTATCTCAGGAGCACAATGACACAAGAAAGGCTTATCATGGCTTTAATGTCAGTGAAGTCACAAATACTAGAAAGTATCGATGTAGTTGATGTTATAGATGTCTTTGCTGCACAGAATGCACGACGTGAAGCGATATCAATTGAGAGTTGTCACTTGTGCATTATTTAACTAATAAACAGCGGCAATATTCATTAAAAGAGTCTTCAGGATTATTTTTTTGTTAAGTTTACTGATATACTGAACCAATTTGATTTTGAGCTTATATATATTCATAGTACATTAGCTCATGTCATATGTCGAATGTCAAAATGCAAGGGGCCCCCAAAGAGGTCAATCCACCCGGGCCCCCAAATCCCTAGTTACGCCCCTGGTAAAAATATACAACAACATGCTGACACTTGTTATAGCAACGAAAGCAAACTGTAACATGCTAAAATAAGTTACGACTAGCTAAACAAAACATTAAACTTGATAAGACAAGAAAAAATGTGTTAATACATTCCACAACAAATTAAAACATACTAAAACATGGTACAACAAGATTTGGTGTATAAAATACGCTAATACTGTAGGAAATTATGGGATAGGGTCCTTTAGGGATAATTTATTATTTTCAAACTGCGAAAAGCTGATGATAATTCGTTCCCAGAAAACGAAGGAGGAGCTTTTGAAGTGTGTCTCTACATACTCCACATCTCCAATTCCAGAGTTTTTGAAGTGTGTCTCCACATACTCCACATCTCCAATTCCAGAGTTTTTGAAGTGTGTCTCAACATACTCCACATCTCCAATTCCAGAGTTTTTGAAGTGTGTCTCAACATACTCCACATCTCCAATTCCAGAGTTTTTGAAGTGTGTCTCAACATACTCCTCCACATCTCCAATTCCAGTTTTTGAAGTGTGTCTCAACATACTCCACATCTCCAATTCCAGAGTTTTTGAAGTGTGTCTCAACATACTCCTCCACATCTCCAATTCCAGAGTTTTTGAAGTGTGTCTCAACATACTCCTCCACATCTCCAATTCCAGAGTTTTTGAAGTGTGTCTCAACATACTCTTCCACATCTCCAATTCCAGAGTTTTTGAAGTGTGTCTCAACATACTCCACATCTTTAGAGAGAAGTGAAGCACTGGTACGCAAACATTTTTTTTAAATCTTCACACTGTGTCCACATTGGATGATCAAAATCTCATATATTTTTAAAATTCAAATTAGAATTTCAAAAGAGGTAAAAAGTTTATGAATACATTGTTGAACTTAACAACAGATAGTGTGGCCAGAAATGAGTCTTTTCAGCGCGGTGTAGCTAAAGAAGACAGCACCAAGTAGGACGAGATTCTGGTGCCCACAAAGTCGTGTGGTCTCTATAGTAGTGTCAAGCTAAGCGTCTCTCAGAGTGTGGACTTCTGTTACGAAGTTCCGTGCTTTTGCCTGCAACCAGAAGGTACACTAGATCTGAACAAATAGGTTCAAAACATGGACTCGTACTAGTGCTTACTCTGTGACGTAGAGTGCTTACTCTGTGACGTACAGTGCTTACTCTGTGACGTAGAGTGCTTACTCTGTGACGTAGAGTGCCTACTCTGTGACGTAGAGTGCTTACTCTGTGACGTAGAGTGCTTACTCTGTGACGTAGAGTGCCTACTCTGTGACGTAGAGTGCCTACTCTGTGACGTAGAGTGCTTACTCTGCCCTGCTCACGTCCAGCCACCTACAAGACTAGGAGGTTCAACATAGATGACGTTACATTACCCTCATGGATTTTCTCCCTTTGTTATTTCTTTGATTGGTCAAGAGCTCGTGACGCCCCTGGGGGTGAACTACAACTGTTTATCTCGCTCCCCCCCCCGCCCCTTCTGTAAACAAAGCGCTTAAAGAATGTAAAGTTATCAAATATCGGTCGTTAATAATTGAGCCGTCTAGCGATGGAATGACATTTTTCCCATTGCTATCAGGCTAGTGCGAGTCGCGATAGTAGGTCGATTTATATTTCGTGTGTGTCAGCTTTGTTATTTTTTTTTATTTCCTCGCATTGTTAGTGTGGATGTGTATGCGGTCAGCGTGGATGTCTTTGAGTTGAAGTGTGGATGTATGGATGCATGTCTATGTTGTTTGTGGGTGTGTGTGCTGGTGAGTGTGGGTGTGTGTGTTGCTGTGGAAGTGTTGTGATGAGTGTGTGTGTGTATTGGTGAAATTGGATGTATAAGACAGGTCCCCAAATAAGGCTATCTTAATTATTGAGGTCAGGGTCGAGAAAAAAAAAACCAGCTTCAACTATTCACAATGCCATATGTCAAACAAAGCACGTGCATATCGTTCTCTAACCTTGACCTTTGTTGATGACAAAAATTAAGACTAGATCTACATGCAGTGGCAGGGCTAGGGAATGTCCAAATTTGAAAATCCCCTCGGGGCCCCCAAAGTAGTCTCCGAAATTTGTTTTTACATTACATACTACGCCATTATTTCATGTCATGATGTCGATTGTCAAAATGCAGGGCCCAAAAAAAGGTCAAGCCCCTCGGGTCCCCAAATTTCATGTTACGCCACTGACTTCATGTAAATGAAATAAAAAGCGACAAACAGTGAACATATGATGCCCGTTCGTTGTGTCTGTATGGAAGATAATACATACTGGCTATTAGTAGCTATGGGGTACATTCTTTCACCAGGACATGATAGGAGGCATAGTATAAATACTGTGTACTGGTCAGACTCTATATTGTCTTTGTTCGTGTGAGTGTGTTTGAGCAGTGCGAGCTAAGGATGCTTAAAACAAGCAAAATAAAAAACCCAACACATTTAAAAATTTCTTTGAATATTGAAGCATTAGTTTCCCTTGTTGCTATTAAACAAAAATAATAAATTACTAGTAATTAATTGTCTAATTGAATACTTTTTTATTGATTCATATCTTGTCTATGTCAATGAATAATTGTGCGAAGTTTCAACTTGATCCAAGACTGGGTGTGGGAGAAATAACGTGTACACACTTTTTACCAGAGAGACAGAGAGACATACAGTCAAAGTGAATTTCATTTAAGCTTTTTTAAACAAGATTTTGACATCTATCAAATGTACTTGTAAAAATGTCCTTTTCATATGAATTATTGTCAAGAAAAAAAATAACCAAATCATGCTGAGTAACTGTATCTTTGATATGTGTTTGTAGTAAATACCAACAACTGTCTCGGGCATATTCCATAAAGTACCCCTGGTGTTAACTAACTACCACCAACTGACTCCTTAATGTCTCTTAGTGACCTTGGTGCTATAACTAAATGCCTTCAACTGCCTCCCTAATGTCTCTTAGTGACCTTGGTGCTATAACTAAATGCCTTCAACTGCCTCCCTTATGTCTCTTAGTGACCTTGGTGCTATAACTAAATGCCTTCAACTGCCTCCTTAATGTCTCTTAGTGACCTTGGTGCTATAACTAAATGCCTTCAACTGCCTCCCTTATGTCTCTTACTGACCTTGGTGCTATAACTAAATGCCTTCAACTGCCTCCCTTATGTCTCTTAGTGACCTTGGTGTTATGCCTTCAACTGCCTCCCTTATGTCTCTTAGTGACCTTGGTGCTATAACTAAATGCCTTCAACTGCCTCCCTTATGTCTATTAGTGACCTTGGTGCTATAACTAAATGCCTTCAACTGCCTCCCTAATGTCTATTAGTGACCTTGGTGCTATAATTAAATGCCTTCAACTGCCTCCCTGGTGTCTCTTAGTGACCTTGGTGCTATAACTAAATGCCTTCAACTGCCTCGCTTATGTCTCTTAGTGACCTTGGTGCTATAACTAAATGCCTTCAACTGCCTCCCTAATGTCTCTTAGTGACCTTGGTGCTATAACTAAATGCCTTCAACTGCCTCCCTTATGTCTATTAGTGACCTTGGTGCTATAACTAAATGCCTTCAACTGCCTCCCTAATGTCTCTTAGTGACCTTGGTGCTATAACTAAATGCCTTCAACTGCCTCCCTAATGTCTATTAGTGACCTTGGTGCTATAACTAAATGCCTCCAACTGCCTCCCTAATGTCTCTTAGTGACCTTGGTGCTATAACTAAATGCCTTCAACTGCCTCCCTAATGTCTATTAGTGACCTTGGTGCTATAACTATATGCCTTCAACTGCCTCCCTAATGTCTCTTAGTGACCTTGGTGCTATAACTAAATGCCTTCAACTGCCTCCCTAATGTCTATTAGTGACCTTGGTGCTATAACTATATGCCTTCAACTGCCTCCCTGGTGTCTCTTAGTGCCCTTGGGGATATAACTAAATGCCACCGTTTCGCGTATGTTCTTTTGTGCACTTTGTGCTGCACGTGGGGGGGGGGGGGCTGAGTTGCCATGTATTTGGTAGTTTTGACATTGTTGGAGATGCAAGAGTCAGGGCAGTGATAGAAACTCGCCCCCGCCAGAGAACAGAACACATAGTAGATTAGATCCATTGGAGATAAGTTAATTATGTAGATTGAACGTATTAATATTCATAGATTAGAAATTCTAAACATTCCTGGAAGATCGTCCTTCAGGGGCTGGGAAAGGGGGGGGGGGAACTGAACAAGAAGGGACGCAATCACTTCAAATTTAGAAACAAATTTATTGCGGATTTTTCATACATTGCGGCAAAACTATAACTAGATAGTCCTCGTATAACTTGGCGCCACACTTTCATGGAGGACGTCAGAACAGTGGACACCAGGTGGGAAGAGGCTCTAGACATTGCCAGTGACAGAGCTTTTTGGAGGAAACTAGCTGCCCAATGCGCCTAACGGCTCGGGAGCATCTAAGTCTAAGTAAGTATTACTGAATTGTTTGTGACTTTCAATTCAACCTAAAGAATGAGCTCCAAGACCAACCGCAATAAACACATTTCTAATGTTAGATCGTTTAGAAGTCTTTCTAATTGAAGTAATAATCAATTATTAGAATTAGATTAATGTATTCTTGATGTATCTGTGCCGGTAAACAGACATTATTTTATTCAACAATAAAGTTATCTTTGAGTCCGCCTTAAGGGTACGATTCTACTAAGTGGCCTACAAATGAACTATTTGTCATTATTGTAAGAATGCAATCATACCATTTAAAATTTGCATAAATTAAAACTTGGCTTACAAAAAGTGACCAAAATCAATAAGAAAACAACAAGCTAAATATATTTAAAAAAAAACACACTGAAGAACAAAGTTTATGTAAGGAAAGCACTGCATAATCACTGCCATACTGTAAGGCTTTTCTCCACCTTTTCTACCTGTCTCGTCTTTGACTATGACTAATTGTGTGCACAATTTTAATTTGATCCGAGAATGGGCAGTGAGAGAAAAAACATGTAAAAAAAAAATCCCCGAGCTTCGAAAAAAAAAAAAAAAAGACCAAGACCAAAAAAAACAACAACACAAAAAAAAAAAAAAAACACCCCAAAAACCACTAAGTAAAAAAGAATGTGGACCTATCCTATCCATCAGACGGATTCATCTCAATCTGAGAGCCTCATGACGAAAAACAAGGTCATAGGTCAGAGAGTTTGGTTGTCGCAAGTTCAATCGTATTAGAATCTAAGCTGTTTGTTTTTAATATATTGATTGATCCTGTCCATGGGAATCGAAGCAGGAAGTTTTGTTTTGTCTCGAGACGTTCTATCCACATTCAATATGCTCATTTTAGTTTGTCTTTTATATCATTTTGTATGTGTTTGAGCTCCAACCTAGTTTTAATGCAAAAAAAAAATAGTTTTTATTTTGGTCCATTAGATTTGATATTGAAGTGTATTGTGTAATTACATTTATGTATCGTTCAAATTATAGTGTGTGTGTGAAGAAGGATTTTATCAACAATACTTTAAATCTTACAGTTGGCAACATGTCGTGTCTATGGAGTGTACGCTTATAGTGTGCTTGTGTTCTCCTAATATACTTCGGATTTACTAGATTGTGTCAGCCCTACAATTTTACATTTTGGTTACCAAAATATGCATATTAAATAATTATATTTTTTTGAACGTAAACAATTTACATTTCATGTGCAATTACTCTTTCTTGTATAATATGGCTGCATTATTATGTTTAGGAACCTAAGCAACAATTCTGTCCCTGGGCCACCGCGTGCTTAAATCCGGCCCTGCTCAGGACCATCGAGACGACACGTACCGAGTTGATACCATACGACTATAGAGCCATCATCCATAGATTATAATATGTGTCCGTGAAACAGTCAAAATTATTTGTTCGTATAGAGGGAAGGGGAGATGTGTACTATGTATACTATAGTATGGTAAAAAAAGATTTTTTGTCTTATAAATAATCTTCTACAATATCTTTCTGGAAATTTTACGAGTGGCAAAATAACCCTTTAACCTCTCCTTTGGTACGTTAAACCGTTGGGGCACCACACGTGATCTGTCGATCGTCGTTCCTCATTTCTCTGTCTTTTACCTTGAATAGAATTTTTTCTCAATGATGTGCAAATCCCTTCCAAGCTCATTTCGGTCTCACACTTTGTGCAGCCCCAGTTTCAGCAGCCAGAGTTTAATCAGCCACAGTTTTAGCAGCCAGAGTTTAATCAGCCACAGTTTTAGGAGCCAGAGTTTAATCATCCACAGTTTTAGCAGCCAGAGTTTAATCAGCCACAGTTTTAGCAGCCACAGCTACAGCAGTCCCACTTACAGCAATGCGAGTTACAGCAGCTCCAGTTACAGCAGCTCCAGTTACAGCAGCCCCAGCTTAAGCCCAATTACAGCAGCCCCAGCTTAAGCCCAATTACAGCAGTCCAAGTTACAGCAGCCCTAGTTACAGCAGCCCCAGCTTAAGCCCAATTACAGCAGTCCAAGTTACAGCAGCCACAGTTACAACAGCCCCAGTTTAAGCCCAGTTACAGCAGCCCCAGTTTAAGCCCAGTAACAGCAGCCCTAGTTACAGCAACCCCAGTTACAGCAGCCCCAGTTTAAGCCCAGTAACAGCAGCCCTAGTTACAGCAACCCCAGTTACTGCAGTCCAAGTTTCGAGCCTGCAAAGGGTACTTCCTATTTGCACACCTCTTGACCAAGTTTCCCTAAAAGATCTAGATCTACTAGCTTGACCAGAGGGTCATCGTTAATGTATATCTGTATACAGCGTTTAAATAAAAGTGATGTGAATACCTACGCTCTCTCTCTCTCTCTCTCTCTCTCTCTCTCTCTCTCTCCTTCAATCTCTATTTCGTTCTCGTCTTTCAAGCTTCAAACATTTTCCCTTTAATTATCTCCCTCCTCAAAAGCCCCCGCCCACTCTGTACCTACATCTACTACTAAAGCTAAGTGTTGTGTTTCGAAACCATTTCTGTCGCTGTATTTATTTCTCATTGAACGGAACATAAAATTGAACATAAAGTTGAACATAAAGTAGAAGAACACTTAGACAATTGAGAGCTTGTCAATCGAACCGTTTTATGTGTGGCTGTATTGCTTGTGTGTTTGTGTGTGCGTCTGTTTTGTATCTGTGTGTGCGTGTTCGACTGTTATAATCGGGTGTTAATAGTCAATGTAGGCATCTCTCTCTCTCTATACCCATCACTCTCTCACATTCTCTCTAAACGATTTGTCAAAAAGTTGCCTTCTATAACAGAGATGATTTTAGGCATTTTTATTTTTAGGGCCCTCCGGTTGTGAGAGGGACATTAAACATACACTAAGGTCTCCACCCTGATCTAAGGAACATTTATGCCAAATTTTATCAAGATTCGTCAAATGGTCTTGATTTCTATGCGATACTTACTTACAAACATACACACATATAGCCCCCTTACGTTTTGCTCTATATATTAGATATGACCTCTTTATCACTATCACACTCGATTTCTCCATGTCTCTATCACTGTGTCTATTGCACTCCCTGCGATTCTCTCTATCACCTCTTAGTCATTTTGATGTCACTACTACTCTCTCTCATTCTCTGTATCACTATCACTACTACTCTCTCTCATTCTCTGTATCACTATCACTACTACTCTCTCTCATTCTCTGTATCACTATCACTACTACTCTCTCTCATTCTCTATATCACTATCTCTACTTCTCTCTATCATTCTCTGTATCACTATCTCTACTTCTCTCTATAATTCTCTGTATCACTATCTCTACTTCTCTCTATCATTCCCACTATAAACTCTATATCATTCTTTTTATCCCTCTGTATCAATCTCGGGTTTGAATCCTGGCGAAGAATTCGGGATCTTTAAGACGCCTCTCAGTCCTACCAGCTTTAATGGGTACCTGACATTAGTTGGGGAAAAGTAATGGCGGTTGGTCGTTGTGCTGGCTACATGACACCCTCGTTAACCGTGGCCAACATAAACAGACGACCTTTACAGCATCTGAAAGGGGAACTTTTACAAAAGCTTCGCTAACAGTTTAGTTTCTAGACGTATGTATATGTATGTACATGTATGTACATGTATGTATATGTATGTATATATATGTGTATGTATGTAAATGTATGTACATGTATGTATATGTATGTATATATATGTGTATGTATGTAAATGTATGTACATGTATGTAAATATATGTACATGTATGTACATGTATGTATATGTATGTATATGTATGTATATGTATGTATATGTATGTATATGTATGTATATGTATGTGTATGTATGTACATGTATGTATATGTATGTATATGTATATATATGTATGTACATGTATGTATATGTATGTGTATGTATGTGTATGTATGTACATGTATGTATATGTATGTATATGTATGTACATGTATGTATATTCTTCTTCTTCTTCTAGCCAGCTTTATTGCTGCTGAGCTGTGAGCTCTTTTGCAGACTGTGCCAAGGAAAAAAAAAGTGTGCTGTTTTACATGTATGTATATCATGGGCGTAGCCAGGATTTTTTTTCGGGGAGGGTTTTGGGGGGGGGGGATTCCCCCCCCCCCCCGACCTCCCCCACCCCCCGCGAAAATTTTTTATATATATATATGTGTGTATACCTAATTAATCTTTATTACATTCTGACCCTTTCGGAAGACGTTTATTGTTTATTGTAGACTCCCCGCCCTTGCTAGCAAGGGGGTCTGGGGGAGTTCGAGCACTATTTCTGGTATTGAAAGCCAACAAAATGCATATTCTGAGGTATCTACAGTGCATTATCTTGCTATTAAAAAGTTTTATTTCAAAAACCTAATGTGCTATTCTTACTGACTTTAAACCCTCTCGCGCCGTTCGGCGCATTTTCCGGCAAGCTGTTTCCGCAACTCTTATTTTTCGTAATTCATTTTGTGTGAGAACATGTCCCGCAAAACCTCATGCGACGCTCTGTCACAACCTTACTAAGGATTCGACTCCCAGTTCGGCATATGATTTGTTTGATTTAGACTCGATCTCTATGACTGACTCCTAAAATCTGTCTTAGCCATCTTTGTTGAGACACATTTAATGATTTTCAATTTCGGCAGAAGACTATTCACACTTAATTAATGGAGCCCAAGCCACTGGTAGAAATTTGTAACCTTTCTTAACTACGCTCTTGGAATTGCATGCCTGTATTTCGCTTTAGATTTTATATCGAAAAAGAAAGTTTTTTCGTCAAATCATCTGTTGAGGGGTTTTAAACTAAAAAATCTCTGGTTTTTTTTTGTTTTGTTTTGTTTTTAATTCAAAACCCCATTTAGCTACGATCATAGAATTTGGTGACTGTAGTTTGCTTTAAAATAATATTGAAGAGAGAGGTTTTCAACTCTAAACGCTCTGTAGGGGAATTTTAAACTCAAAACCATCTGGAGGGGTTTTAAACTTTAAAGAAAAAGCCATCTGGAGGAGGGGGATTTAAACTCAAAACCCCTTAGGCTACGCTCATAGATTTTATAGTGTGTAATTTGCTTTTTTTTTATATTGAAGAGGTACTTTTTAGCTTCAAACCCCAACTGGAAGGGGGAGGGGGGTTAAACTCAAAACCCTTTTGGCTACGCTCATAGAATTTTGAGTGTGTAATTTGCTATTTTTATATTGAAGATGGGGTTATCGTAAATTTTGGATGGGGTTTTAAAATCAAAATCTTCCTCAACTGTGCTGTTGGAATTTGGGGATTGTTGTTTGCATTTTTTTTTTTGTTTTGTTTTATAGAAGAGGGGGATTTAACTGCAAAAACCTCTGGTAGGGGGTTTAAAATTCAAAACCCCCTGTAGGGGGTTTTAAACTCAAAGCCCACTGGTAGAGGGATTTGTATCTCAAAACCCCCTGATAGGGGTTTTTAAAATCTCAAAACCCCCTGGAAGGGGGATTTAAACTCAAAACCCCCTGGTAGAGAGTGTTTAACTCAAAACTGCATCGGCTCTGCTGTGGTAAGTGATGATTTAGTATTAAAATCTCACCTAAAATAAACAAAATGAAAGCAAAAATCAGTCACTTAATTCCGCCCCCCCCCCCTGCGGGGGGGGGGGATTTCATTTCGGGGGGGGTTTGAACCCCAAGAACCCCCCCCTGGCTACGCCCATGATGTATATGTATATATGTGAATGTATATGTATGTCAGTGAACTACAACAACAGAGATCTCAACACGTCAACAAAGAACTTACGAAAGTTTTCATTCTTCGATTTCTCTGCACACGTGACCACGTATCCCGTAGCAACCGAGAATGTCAACATCAAAATATCGCCCAGGGTCTAATAAATACTAGGCTAAGTTCATTTTAAATGCTTTGACCACTTTGTCATTGACCTCTTCGTTCAATTAATTGCAATAGCAATTAGCATGTATTAAAAAAAACCCCCAGACATTTAGAGATATCAACTTTGAAGATTTCTTGAAATAATACTAATAAGTGATAGGCCTACTTAGAAAGACACACCAAATAAAGACTTATTTTTTTAATTCAATTTCCATTTCGAGTTCTTGTTCTTCCCTAGTGCAATTAGAGCATGGAACGGGTTGCCTGAATCAGCCATCCAATGGAACAGTACAGTTGAAGTCTCTAACATTCACGACTAGATTAATACATGGCTGCGAGTAGGACGTAATTATCTTGTTTTGAAAGACGTCTGTAATTTATAAGATAAGGAAATAAGATGGCTGCCTGGTCGTGTGGTTTGCACGCTGGACTGTCGTTCAGATTCATCGATGGTCCCGGGTTCAAACCCTAACCGCTCCCAACCCCCGTCGTCCTGCTGGAGGTTTGGACTAGGAAGTAATTATCTTCAACTCTGAAGGAACATCCGAAACATGTAAAACAAACAAAACAAACAGAACTGGGGTTAAGATGGCCGATGAGACCAAAAGAAAAAGTAACTATGAAATTACGGGAAAGGGGGGGGGAGTGAAATTGGATTAAAAAATATATTTAAAAAAAAACCAATGAAATTGAATGGAAATGCGTGATTGTACATGGCTATGTATTACACAATGTGCACTGAATGTGTTGTCAGAACTGTTTTTAAATGGCATTGTCTGACCATACTATTAGAAAGATGGCCTGATAAAAGAACGCTCTGCATAGTTAGTCCTGAGACAACAACGATAGCAGAATTATGGGAAATGATTTTACAGTAACATTAATTGACTGAATATAAGACTGAATGTAAGACGTGGGTGGAGGATAAATATAATAACATAAATTTAAACAAAAATGAGAAGGCGCCAAATATTCTCTTATTAAAATACGTGCTGAGAATAAGAGATGTCATATCCGGCGGGAGCAACGGAACTGATGACTCCATTCCCATACATACACACATTGCACACACACACACAAACTTTTAATAAGGACCTAGATCTAGATATAATAAGATAAAATATGGATCTCGTGGCTGACAGTGGATAGTGGCAGAGGGTGGCCCTGGAGGGCCTGGTCGAGACTAGACTACCAAATGTAACATCGTGGTCTGCATACTCTCGGGGAAAAAGTCTTCCAATGTCCCCAGGAACTAATGGAAGCGTGTGATCTCTGGTCTGCCCTTGAGCTTAGCAGACGTAGAGTTAAGGTCACGGAGAGGACAAAGCGTTAAGTCTAGAAGTGACCGCGGGTTAATTAAGAAATGGTAATTTATTGGTTGAAGATTAACGAAAGATTTTAAAGTTAAATGTTAAACTGTTGTTTAGCTAAGGCTGAACAAATGTTAAATATAGTTAAACTGAAGCTGGAAGGATGCTAAACTGTTGTTAAACTGAAGCTAAATTTAAGCTTGAAATTAACTGTTAAATTGAAGCTAATATTAAGCAAAACTGGTGTTAAACCGAAGCTTAACTTGAGTTAGACTTGTGAAATAAGACTAAAGTGTTAAACTGAAGCAGAGTAAAAAAGCTTAACTGATGTTAAACTTAGGCTTAACTGATGTTAAATAGATGTGAAATAATGTTGAGTTTCTGTAAAAACGAAGCACCGCCATTTCTTCCACATTATTGATAACAGAAACATCTTCCTTGTCGGAAACTTCTATCCCCTGATCTCATCACATAGAACACAATAAACAAACAAACAAACAAAAGTAGACAAAACAAAAAAAAGAAACTTTGTTGTTTTTTTACGCCATTTAAAAAACACTTTTCCCGTTGTGTTTGTTTGCTTATTGCTTTTTTTTTTTTTTAAAGTATAGTGAGTTAATTTTTTTTTTAATCCTTTGCCCACGCTTGAAATTCTTTTGTTTTGCTTTGACGAATCAATGGACAACCAAAGTATTTATGAAGCAAATGTTGTATCATTTAGATTCTCGTTGTGAATATGAGTTTTCTTGACACTAATAGTTTTAAGTGATTTGGAGTAAAAGAGTTGTTCAATTACACATAAATGCAGAGAGCTTACCTAAATATTGAACCAGCACTTAGAGACCAGATCACTGTTCAACGACCTCTCGTAGTCCAGCCATCTTGAAATCTCGTATATAATTCACGCGCATACTAGTCACCTATTATCATTCTGTTTGTTGTTTTGTTTTTATTTTTTTACTCCGCGATTCCCTCTCTCAGATACTCACCTATCTCCCCCTACCCTCTCGATTCATGCACAAGGCTGTCTGCGCGTGCGGTTGCCCGCCTGCCTGCCGAGCCAGTCACTTGTCGCCTGGAAGTCTGATAGTTGTGTCTCCCGCGAAAGATTTTTCTCGGCTGTCCGGCGTGAGTGCTTACGCATGCGCGTGTGTATGGATGCGTGAGTAAGTACGTATGAGAAAGGCAAGGGGGTCGGGGGGGGTATGGAGTAAAAGGACGGGTATCAAATCAAGCCGTGTAATGGGATCTTGGGTGTGGAAAGGGGGGGGGGGACCAGTCTTGCTAAGATGTGGTGGTCAGTACTGTGAATGGTCATTGCCCGTCAACAGTAATTTGATTTTCTGATTCCGGCTAAAAACAAAAATGTGATAGAAAGATGGGGGGATAGTGGTTTGGTTGAGTGGACCATAGAAAGATGGGGGGATAGTGGTTTGGTTGAGTGGACCATAGAAAGAAAGTGAAACAGTAAAGGGACATCATCTCGGGGCCTGATTGCATCCAATGGACGTCGATAAGAAGTGATGTATTACAGCACAGACATGTTAGAGGCTCGTACGACCTCATTCAATAAAGGAATTTAACTTTCCCTAGGTGTAGTCCAACAGGCCAAGTGATCGACATATATATATATATATATATATATATATATATATATATATATATATATATATAATAGATATTGAGGATTTAGATCTGTGTGTGTGTGTGTGACAGTTTATGAGAGAAAGTGCTTGTGTGTGAGTGTGTTAAGTCTTAAGACTCTAGCTCACTTTCCAATCATTGTATCTCACACTTACCTAAATGCTAAAAATTCTAGACATTTCCTTATTCCGGGAATGCTAGATTAGAGACTGCAGATGTGAACATTGAACAATTGAAACATTCAAACAAAAAAGTGTTTGGTCAGTAAATCATCCAGTTCATTCAGGTAGTGATCTATGATTACATGGTGCATGATTGACTCAAGTCATTGAAATCATCTGTTTTGTTTGAGTCACTACTTTAACAATGACATGTACGGGAGCCTAAAACTATGTAAAGCAGTCAAGTTAGGGGAAAGTACTTCTTTGTACTAATAAACATATGCACAAGTTATAGCTAGGATTGGAACAAAACAATAACAACATATTCTAAGAATGCGAAATGATAAATATATAATAGTATACTCAATGATACTAGTGTAACTATTTAAACTGATATCTTTGGCCTAACACGAGAACGAAAAGCACAACGTTCACCTTGGGCCGAGGGAATTTACATTTATCAATCAAAGTCAAGTTGTAATTATGTTATGATTATTTTTGTAGGTTAACAATTGCACTTTTAAGTAGATGAAAAAACTGGATCAATACTTAAAATAAAAGCTTTCTATTACGTTTCAGTTACTAGAATTTCGGTTGGAAAAACTTAATATAGAGGAGACAATCTTATTTTTTAGTTTTAAAAACACTCAGTCTGGTTAGTTTATAAGTTCCAATCTTCATATTAAGTTTACTACTGTTTATTTATTATTGAAAGTAGATTAGAATGTGTATTATTGCTTCATAGTCTGTGTTCAATCTTTTTTTTTCATGACTTTACTTGAAAGATTAAAAAAATGTATTTCGTAATGAGGGATTATGTCATTTCATCACCATAAACATGGATCCCTGACATTGACTAATCAGATTTCATTTTTTAATCCTCATATACAAAGATATACTCAATTTCATACTTACAAAGCTTATATCAATTCACTCTGTCTGTCTGTCTGTCTGTCTGGTAAAAAGAGAGTACACTTTATTTCTCCCACACCCATCATCGGAACAAGTTGAAACTTTGAACAATTATTCATTGACATAGACAAGACAGGAGTCAATAAAAAAAAAAGTAACCAATTGGTCAGTGAATTACTGGTAATTAATTATTTTCTTTGATACCAACAAGGGAATCTAATCTTCCAGTATTTACAGATACTTCTAAATTTGTTGGGTTTAGTCCCCTTAAATAATAGTTAACGCTATTTCTTCCTCACGCATTCTCTGGTCAAGTTGATACTTTAAGTAATTATTTATTGTACCTAACAAAGCACAATTCAATAAGCAAAAACATGAATCATTTAAAAAAAATGACGTATTAGTTAATTAATTATTGGTTATTAATTATTTTGTTAGATATCAAATAAGGGAAATAACCTGTCCGGTATTGATAGATAGTTTGAAAGGCTAAGTTCTTCCTTTTTAGATAGGCTCTGTTTTATTTTTTTTAAAGTATTTTTTAATATATTTTTGCTTGTTCTTTTTTCACATTTCATTATTTTCTTATCCCTATGTCTATGTTGAAGTCACGTGTATGAAATGTAGTCTCAGATACATGTCTATCATGCAGTGTATACTAAATAATCTGGTTGTTGTATGGTGTATCTTGTAGTGTATTCTGTGTATTGGATAGTGTAGCCTGAGTATCTTGTGGTGTGTCGTGTGTATTAATATCCCCGGCTCCTTGATAACTTGTATTAACTGAGCGCCTAAAGGCAGCACGGAAAACCTTTTACCAGATTCCCCAACCCCCACTGGTCCACAAATGAGATTGGACCATTGCGCTCGGAGCATGCTATAAGCATGAAAGTAGCGCTATATAAAGGCTATAACTTAATTTTATTTTATTTAAAAGAAAGATTGTGCTGAACTTCAGTCTTTTTATATTTGTCACCATATCACTACAAAATGTGTGCCACTTTTTACGTTCTGCTTGGTTGAGGTTTTCACTGCGATGTCATCGGCTATTAAAATACCTTAAATTAGTTGTACACCGGATAGTCCCTCCGGCTCCGGCTTCTGCCGGATATTCGGCATTTTTTCACTATTCGGCGATATTCGGCGCCGGTCGAATACCACTACCGGATAGTTATGCATAAAGTGGACCTCGTTCCTCTCAATTAGTTAGCTGGACTTCATTGCCCAGTAAGCCAATAACTAATATCTTGTAGAAAAAAAAATATATTAGCGTAAAAGACACGACCAGGCCTATCTTTAAATGGAGAGCCAAACACCCCCCCCCCTACTCTTTATTTTATTTCTTTGGTCCTTGACACCCAATTTGTTGATAGACATCGACCATATATAAGCCAGAATAGACTTCGTTCTTGAAATTGCTATTGCCACTTCTGGCAGACTCCAAGGAAGAGCTTGGTAAGAAAGAGAACTTTACATATCAAGAAAGTTGAAAGTCTACAGCGCAAACTTTTATATTCTTCAAAGTACCGGACTCCTTAAAAGGACCGAACTTCTATCTTACCCGTCTAAGAAAAATTCACCCGCTGAATTGGTTAGTCCACTTACCAGACTTTAATATCCTAAACAGATTGACTTGACAACTTTTCTAATAACTCATGCTGTCAGCCATACTTGGGGCACCATCAGTAGTCATTCCCACTCATTTCTTCCATGTAGGAGAGAGATCCACTGTGAAGGTTCAAACTTCTTTGACAGGACTTCGTTAGTGGTGGTCCCAGGCTCCTCGTAGTTACTCATTTCGAAACTGCTGTTTGTACTACGAATAAATACCAAGATTTTGAGTTGTATCAGATGGACTCGTCAGCGACAATAGAAAACATTTAGAAATCTGCTTTGTATTAGTTTTAAATGAAACTATTTATCCATAGCTTTTAATTGCCTTGTAATGTTCATGAGAAAGATGAACAGCTTCAACCGCATTCTTCTTTTTGGGTTACATTTCTTAAATTATTGCTAGCAAGCAATTTCTTCAGGTTACTATTTACAATGTGATCAACTTTGTAGCTGGCCACACTGCCGATTTATTTTCTTGTCGCTTTTTGGTAAATATTCTCCTCAATCTAACAATCGAGTCTCAAAACAAGAATTTATTTATCGACGTATTTATTCATGTTTCATACAGTTGTTGTTTTTTTGTTCTGTAAAAACAGACACTCTTGTTTATTAAAGGTAACAATCGATTTACACCCAGAAAGTAGGTTCCCCTTTCAGACATTGCGGTCTATAAGGCAGATGATGTAAAGGTCATCTGTTTCTGCAGGCCCACGTGATGGAATGATAATTGTTTTTTTTTTTAAACTTCTATTTTGTGGAAGTACGACCTGTATTTTGTATTTTGACCATCACTGACCAATGTTGTAGTACAGTAGAGTCGGAGTTCACGTTGGAAATAACATATATAGAAATCTGGTTACATTGTTTAAATGTTTTCAAATCAGCTAATCGATGGGTTAAGTTGGAAAAATAACAGAATACGTCTTGATGGAATAAAAGAGTTAAAGACACCAAATAGAATGAATGTTGTTTCTGGGAATATAAACATGCTGTTTAGCTGTTTATTGTTTTGACAAAAACAACCTTGACATTGACCTGTTTTTACGGAGACTCATATGAGAAGGAAAAATGTTGATAATTAAACATCTTTTTTTTTTTGTTTTATTCATGTCTCTTCCCTTTTTCAAAATTATATTTTCACAATATATACTTAAAAAGTGTTTAAATGCCACTACAAAAGGAATTCCCCCCACCACTAAAAAGATAAATTAAATTATTTAAAACTTTTTTTTTTCGGAGAGGTTATGGAAGGGACGTAAGCAATGAATTTTTTGAAGTACAAATACATCACCACTTGAATTGGAAGAGTGGTGGCCCGGAGGGGGGAGCAAAACGTTGGGGTGAGTTTTTTTTTTTTTTTTTTAAGTCATTGGAAATGGATTTAGTAAAAAATGCCCAAAAATTGTTTATGAAAGAGAAAGGGAGGGGTCAGTGTGTGAAAGTTTTTATGGTACAAACTCCCCATTACCAACTTATAAGTCGGAGTGTAACAAATTATTGTAACAGGGTCATAGTTTATGATATGTACAAACTCAAATAGTAAACAGTGAATTTTTTTTTTCAAAGCATAAAGAAGTAAGGGCATACACCCAAACTCGGAGGCGGGCCCCCAAAGTCGACCCATATTTCATGGCTTTAATATTGTTAATATTTCAACTAGAGTTATAATTTTAAAAGTCAACAAGCATGACTCAGGCAATGTTGCTATGCTTATATGGCCTTTCAATGCTTTTGAAAAGATTTACTGTAGCTAATTTTACCACATGCTTCACTTAATTACTTAGACTCACACCTAATTCCTGCTGCGCCGTTCGGCGCATTGGTGGGCAAGCTGTCTTCACAGTTTAATTTGATATTTTGTACGTTAGTACTTTATATTTCAAAATTTACTAGACTTTTATATTGCCATAGACAGAGTAATTGTTCTTGAACTAAAATCCTTAAAAAAACAAAAAACAAATCTAAGCTTTCTGTTGTTCTAAGTTTGGTCTCAAAAGCCATAGCAGCACAACTGATGGAGATGATTTTGTACAGGCTTCGTCTGACTTAGTTAGATTATTGGTTTGGCTTCAGTTTGAAGACTGAACATTCCAGTCACAAAGTGGACAGTGAAATGTATTTCTAGGTGACGGAAGCCAAAGGAGTGCTAAGACCGGGCTGGGAAAAAAATACAATACAAATTAAAATATAAAAACAAACTGTTAGGCTGGTGTATGTGACATTATAAATGTGACACTCTCTTGAACAGAATGTATGTCAGACACTTGACCAATCTTTGTAAGTTTGACTTATATTGAGTAAAACATTGGAAATGTGTAAATACATGTAAATATGTAAATATATGTAAATAATGCATGCACGTTTCTTCATTTAGTCGAACTGGTTCATAGAGACTATTCTTGAGCTCATTTCTAGGTTTGTTCAGGCTATGCACTTCACTTGTTCTGGTTATGTTCAATTGTTCAGATAATGGATTTCAATTATTCAGGCAATGTTCAATCATTCAGATAATATATTTAAATTGTTCAGGTAATGTTCAATTGTTGAGATAATGTATTTAAATTGTTCAGGTTATGTTCAATTATTTATTCAGATAATGTATTTAAATTGTTCAGGTAATGTTCAATTGTTCAGTAAATGGATTTCAATTATTCAGGCAATGTTCAATTGTCCAGATAATGTATTTCAATTGTTCAAGTTATTTTCAATTATTCAGATAATATATTTAAATGTTCAGTTGTTCAGATAATGTATTTCAATTGTTCAGGTAATGTTCAATCATTCAGATAATATATTTAAATGTTCAGTTGTTCAGATAATGTATTTCAATTGTTCAGGTAATTTTCAATTGTTCAGATAATGTATTTCTCTTTTTCAGGTAATATTTTCACATGTTCAGGTTATGAACTTCCTTGTTCAAATGACACCTGAAAAAAAAGTATTTTATGAGATCATTCAGGAAAAGTAATATTTGTTTTAGGTCCCATATGTATGTCGTCATTTTACCCACTTGACAAAGATAACAATGTGACAATTGATGTCAATCAGATGTTGTAAATATGTTTTTTTTCTCCTTTTTCAAAATTTTTGGTGGCTTTCGGACATGCAAAAATGTTATCAGTATTTTTACTTTAAAAATTGTAACCTTATTCTTGAATCCATAAGGTAGAGATCATGAATGAACAGTAATATAAGCTTTGTTTAAATACAATTCTGATACTTTTTTTCTTAATTGTTGACAGTTGACTCAAGGAAATTGATTTTAACTGTACTGTTTAATCTGTTTGAGACAAGAATATGAAGGGATGCAATCCATGATATATTTTGACATACTAATATTTTAAGCTTTACTTCCCTTGGCAAAGAAAACAAAACCAACCAAACAAAAAAAGAAACCTTTGTGTTATTCGGATTTTTTTTTGTTTGGATAGACCCAATACAGGCTTTAGAAATAAAAAAAAAAACACAAGAAATTCGTTACACGTATGCATGTAGGTGGAGGACGGTGGCTGAGCGGTAAAGCGCTTGGCTACCGAACCGGGGTCCGGGGTTTGAATCCTGGTGAAGACTGGAATTTTTAACTTCAGGATCTTCGGGCGCCTCTGAGTCCACCCAGCTCTAATGGGTACCTGACATTAGTTGGGGAAAAGTAAAGGCGCTTGGTCGTTTTGCTGGCCACATGACACACTCGTTAACCGTAGGCCACAGAAACAGATGACCTTTACATCATCTGCCATATAGACCACAAGGTCTGAAAGGGGAACTTTACTTTACTTTAATGTATGTAGGTATGTAGAAGCCGGTTGGATGGTGGATTTAATGAAGTTGTTATCTAGCACCTTTGAGTTCACTTTCGGTACTTTCAAGGAAGAGCACCTACTATAATTTACAATATACAATATATTTAAAAAATCAAACACAAAAACAAAACCATAGTTTTCGGGTATTAACTTACCGAGGTGCTCAACATTCTAAATTACGTGGTCTTTCCCATCTCCAATATGTGGATGTCATCAGACGGGATCTCAAAGCAGCGGACATGTATGTTGACTTCTGGAAAGTCCTAGCTCTAGACCGCACTATGTGGAGAGAGAGATGTTGACTTCTGGAAAGTCCTAGCTCTAGACCGCACTATGTGGAGAGAGAGATGTTGACTTCTGGAAAGTCCTAGCTCTAGACCGCACTATGTGGAGAGAGAGATGTTGACTTCCGGTAAGTCCTAGCTCTAGACCGCACTATGTGGAGAGAGAGATGTTGACTTCTGGAAAGACATTGTCCTCGATCGCTCCATGTGGAGAAAGCTGGTAACAAAGAATGCACTGGACAGTGAGGACGAGATGACCTCAGCCCAGACAGACACTCTAGCCCAACGTAAACTGGCGCCGCAAACACTTCAACAGTTCGCCACTTTGACCCGTGATGCAAGTAGGAAAGTACAAGTGCTACACGGGGTAAACCCACTGACATTCGACGTATGATCGCGGCCAATAAATATTCCACTTCCAGTTGGTCAAGCGCAGTGTAAGCAAAACACCTGGAGACATGAGGACGTGACACCAGAGCAGACGAACACCCCCCTCCCATTAAATAAAATAGACTACAACTACCCAAACAACCTTTTGAACGTTAAGTAATTAAGTGGATACAATTAGTGGATACAATTAGTGGATACAATTAGTGAATACAATTAGTGGATACAATTAGAGGATACAATTAGTGGATACAATTAGAGGATACAATTAGTGGATACAATTAGAGGATACAATTAGTGGATGCAATTAGTGGATACAATTAGTGGATACAATTAGAGGATACAATTAGTGGATACAATCAGAGGATACAATTAGTGGATACAATTAGTGGATACAATTAGAGGATACAATGATTTTGGGATTTGCAGTAATGCACCGAGTGCCACTAACTCTAGCGACGCCTCTGATCTAAAAAAAAAAAAAGCGCAGCTCCTTGTGCACTAAAAAATCAAACCCTAACTACTACGGACTCAATAATGCCCCTCCCCCCAGAGAGCACACAGGCACACGTTCACACACACATAAAATATACACATATAGACATCCATACATTCACACACAAATACACATATAGACATCCATACATTCACACACAAATACACATATAGACATCCATACATTCACACACAAATACCTAGGCTACATATCGGCGGGGAAACTCCGCGATGTACTGTCCCATCTAGGGGGAGGGGGAGAGGGTCTCATAATAAATTAAAAGTAAAACAAAAAACCATTGTTCTAGGCGTGATTGTTTTCAAGGGGAGGCCACATCATCTGTCACAGTTGTCTCCTCTTGCCAGCTCACGGACAACTCTTGACACAGGCATTCATGTCCCGGTCTGAGTTTACCTGGGAGACAGGTACAGGTACAACTGGAGGAGAAATTGTTTTAGATAGATTAGGTAAGTGCTGAATAAATTTGTTGTTTTTTTATTCTTAACACACACTGTCACACATTAATATAGTGAAATCATTTGTACTACATTTTGTAAATAGTCAAATCGGACTTCCTATCTTCACAAGTCTCTGTGTACTATAGTTCACAAAACTGAACAAGATAGATTAAGCAGTATCTGTTACTTTGGGCTAATCAATTTCCGTTTTATTTTAAAGCCTTCAGCAAGATTTTACTTTTGGATTTCAAAAAGATTTTTATTTTGCACATTTTTGGAGGTTCTCTTTGAAATGGGGATAATTACGACCTAGCGTAGATCTCATGCTAGGCGGTAGGGTATGTGGGTTTGAACTCGCGACCATCAAGGCGACTCCCAGAGCGCTAACCACACGACAAGAATTTGTTTATACGCACTATTTAGTTGTAACACTTACACACACACACACATACATACATAACTTTAATAACTCTGTGAGCAATGGATTTTATCTTTGAAATAAATTCCTTTTGTATAATGTGTTGATATTTAGAGTGTAACGCTTTCTCTTGTTTCCTTGTTATTTGTTTATAATTCAGTAAGTTTCTCCACGAGTCTTCCTTCTAGTGCAATATTGAAAATATATGTTACAATATTCCCTGGTCTTTTCTTTTCCTAACAATAAATATTCACTTTCTGTTTCAAAAGAGTTCAGCCCTTTATTTTTTTTTTTTAATAACCAAGGTGCGAAGTATTTTATTGGGCCCTGACCCATGTAAATTAGTACCTAGGACACTTGTAAGAAGAAAAAAAAGGAAAACAATATTAGTAAAAATTTAAATATATCTCCAGTATTATTTGTTAGTTATCGTTACTGAATTGAGTCTAATGACATTAGTATTTGTACAAGAATGTATTTTTGCAAATATACTGAAACTTGATGACTCGATTTGATACTCAGAATTACTAAAGGGGGCGCACCATAATATTTTTGAACCAGAGAAGACATACGTATAGCTACGCTGAGCTAAGTTCTCATGTGAACGTATCCCTACATCTGAGTGTTCTATTGCATTGGAAATAAATTAAGAACTAAAATAATTTGAAAGAAAAATTCTCGCCCAAAGTTTGTTTTATGTTTTGATCTTTTTTTTATTGACAGAAACTTTTCCCTTTTGGATCAAATAAGATAATTTTTAAAAAAAACGACACGCTAACTAATAATTAATTGCAAGAAAGAAACCACCTCCTTTTTTTAGAAATAAAAAATGATTGCCATAACAACCTTGTGTTAGGATTTTAGATGAAATTAATACTAACACTGATGTCAACGAGAAAATGCACCAGGACAGATTCGTGTCAGAGGTAAACAGTAACCAAACATTTTAACTTTTATTGATTCTCGATGTTAAGTTCAGTTATTAAAACTTTAGATTCCCCACTACAACTTCATTATGATCAAAGTCTTTATGCAGCGTAACTTTAAATAACATTGAATTAATCAGATTTGTCTCCCTTGTTCTCCCCCCCCCCTCACCCTGGTTGTGGATTAATGTAGATCATCGTGACAAAATTCTTCAAAATTAGTTTCACCCACTTTTCCCCCTGCTCCCTTGTTGATAGTCAGTCGTTAGTCTGTATAAAGCTTCCATCAACTCTCTCTGTCTGGTAAAACGTCTGAACATATTTTGTCTTCCACTTACCATTCTCGGAACAAGTTAAGAGTTTGTACTATTATCCATTGACACGACAAGACATGAACCAATCAGAAAATTAAAGCAATTAGTTAAGTAATTGTTGGTGATTAATTATTTTGTTTGGTTTCGAAATAAGGGAAATAAATGCTACTAAATGAGAGATGTGTGTGTAAATAAATAAATAAATGAATATATATATATATATATATATATATATATAAATAAATAAATAAATAAATAAATAAATATATATGGATTTAGTCCCCTTATTACGTTTTGACACATTTTGTTCTCCCACTTCCCATTCTCGGATCAAGATAAACCCTGTAGTTCTCAGGTTTAATTGTAGTAATCAGAAGTTAATTTCCCTTTGATAAGCTTTGGTATCAAAAAGTATTCTTTTTTCTGTCGCTTATAGGTTTATCAACTAACCGATGTACGCATACAAAATTCTTAATGGGATTAACTTAAAATAAATTTGAACAGACTTATTCTAAAACAAATCTGAATAAAACGTATATTTATGAATGTACAATTTATGTACAACTTACAATTAAATGCAACTACAAACACCAGTCGACTGATAATTTATACACACTAAACACGCAAAAGACAAATTCAAAAACAACAAACAAAAAGCCAAAGCTTGTCTATGTGGATATATCTCAATACTGCACATTTTAGATGCATTATTTGTTTGGAGATTAACTTCCACTAATTTATTGACTCATTGGTTAATTTTTATTGATTCATGTATGGTCATTGACTATATGAATAACTTGATCCGAGAATGGGAAATGGGAGATAAAAACGTGTCCAAAAAGTTATAAAGGAAATAATTTCAAATATGCAGCTCACATCTCTCAACAAATAGCATATAGGTTCACTTTTTCGATACTAAACAAAATAACTAATTACAATAATTCATTTAATTCATGTTGATCTTTTCACTGATTTGTTAGGTACAACAAATAATTGTGTAAAGTTTAAACTTGGTGCTAGAATGGTTTTGCGTATCTCACCTGTCTCCAACTCTGACACCATTTTTTTGTTATTCAATTGAATTACGTGTCAAACCTCCTCGTGAACTAATCATTCCAGCTTACACAAGCAAAGCATCCGCTCTTCTTTCCTCATGGTACACCAGAAACACACACACACATGACATAGGCCTACTACATAACATTCCCACATTAATTTCTTTTTAAATTCCCTTTGAAATAATAACTACTAGGACCCTTAGTATTACAAAGTAGAAATATAACTAGGACCCTTGGTATTACACAGTAGAAATATAACTAGGAACTTATGATTTTTAAGAGAAGAAACAATACGAATTTGTATATGACTTTATTAATTATAAGATATTATAATGTGCTTCTTTTTAAAGTTGCTAATAGTATCGGAATATTGCATATTTTATTTATTCAAATATATATTTTCAAGGTTTTGGTCAGTTAGTGTCATGTGACTTTGTCCTTGTTAAACTAGCACAAACTGTCATAATCAACAAAGTGATACATTAAATCTGACTTGATGAAACATTCTTCCGTGACCACTGAGAGTCTTTATTTCTAAACAGATTTGTGTTATAATAGAACTAGTAGGATCTGTTATTTATTGCAATGCATTCTGTTTCCAAGGGAATCCCCAGTTGTTATTTGTGTGTCTCTTTAAAGCCAAGTCGTCAGAAAGCTTTGTTTATCTAACCACTCACCTCTTCGTACACTAGACACCAACAGTCAGTTCATCGAATCTAGAGAGTTCTCTGGGCGTGGACAACATGCATAGTAGATGAGATGATAGGCTGAAACAACAGAGGCATTGATTTATTGATTTACTAACTATAGATTACTGATCCATGCACAGTACTGATAGGCAATGAGGAGTGATGGCAGGTGGAGGAACAGACAAGGGAAAAGGTGAAAGAAAGAAGGAAAGAGAAAGAAACCCAGAGAGAGAAAGAGAGAGAGAAAGAGGGGAAAAATGGAGAGAGAGAGAGAGAGAGAGAGAAAATGAGGAGAGGGAGAAAGAGAAAGTGAGAGAAAGAAAAAAAAGGAGAGAGAGAGAGAGAAAGAGAGAGAAAGAGGAAAAAAATGGAGAGAGAGAGAGAGAGAGAAAGAGAGAGAGAGAAAAAATGGAGAGAGAGAAAGAGAGAGAGAGAAAAAATGGAGAGAGAGAAAGAGAGAGAGAGAGAGAAAATGGAGAGAGAGAGAGAGCGAGAGAGAGAGAAAAAATGGAGAGAGAGAAAGAGAGAGAGAGAGAGAGAGAAAATGGAGAGAGAGAGAGCGAGAGAGAAAATGAGGAGAGGGAGAAAGAGAGAAAATAAGAAAGAAGGGGAGAGAGAAAAGAAAGATTGTGAAAGAAAGAGACAAAGAGAAAAAGAAAGAGAAACAAATAATTAAAATACTTATAAAACTGATATGTGAATAGAAGACATACAAGAGACATTTAAAAAAAAGGAAAACGTTATGTACAATATAAGAACAATGAGATTACTATTTTAAACGACCTTAAAACTATCGATCGAAGTGATGCCTTTCTGACCACAGTTTTAGACTCTTGTAGAATCAGACCCAATGTCCAACTAGTCGCAACCAAATTGGTATACATTATTCTACAAATAAACATTTTAAATATATGTTGTGGAGGGCAGTGGAAGCATGTGTATTTTGTGAGAGTTATTCATGTGAGTGATACATCCAGATGGAGAACAAGTGTAAATGAAGGGTCCTGGATGGCGTTCCCACCAGAAGTAGGGTGAGAGTGCTACAGCTTCTGGTGATTACAAACACCAACATGTGATCACTGTTGTGTATTAAGGATTGGCCTCTTTAGTCACATGAGACGTTGCAAAGAGATCAGATTGTCTCTCGAGACGTAAAATGCCACAGTATATATGTGAGTGTATGTTAGGTATCATGTGTGTGTGTGTGTGCTTAGATACTTTCGAGTGGGTATCATGTGGACGTTTTAATACTGGGTGTGTATACGAGACACATAAAATGTCTTCCCATCAATGTCTATACATTTGTCTCATAATAGTACATATGGTACAGGGCGTTATCTTTTTTTCCTCTGTCTATCTATCTATCTATCTATCTATCTATCTATCTATCTATCTATCTATCTATCTATCTATCTATCTATCTATCTATCTGTCTGTCTGTCTGTCTGTCTGTCTGTCTGTCTCTCTATCTATCTATCTGTCTGTCTGTCTGTCTACCTAACTGCCTGTCGGTCTGAATATGTCTAACTGTCTGACTGTCTATCTGGTATTGTACACATAAACAGCATGAATGCTTGAGGTAAATTCCTCCAGTGATCACGTGATCAGTGAACAAATGTTGTTATTTTTTTCATCCACATTTTTTGGTATGAACTGACCAAGTGCAGCCTCAAACTCCTGGATATGTAGGTCGTGACAATGTAGGTCTGTGACGGCACTAAAAATGTAGAATTTTTAATGCTAACAGCAATTAAAATTTTGACAACTCCACCCATCCTCACCCTAAAATTAAAATTACAACAGACTCCATGCCATCAGGGCTGGTCCTAACAATTGCGGGGCCCTAAGCGAAATGGTTTGCTTGGAGTCCAGTCTTGGTAGGGTTAATTAAGCAAATTGTCAATACTTAGATTTTGTATTAGAAAATGTATTCGTCTTTTTCATAAATTTTTTATTTATAAAAGCGGACAATACTGTTATTATTTTGTCGCACGTAGGATTGGCACCCCAAAATGACAAATTATCTATTTTTCATTAGATTTTTATGAGTTTTCAAGAGACTTTTTTCGTATATTTTGAAATTACAGGAGATTTCCAGGAAGCTCTGAAAAATCAAGAGGCCCCGGAAATCCTGTTATTATATTTTATTATTTTTTTCATTCTAGTTACTCTCAACAATACAAGAAAGCTGCGTGTAAGGTTATTTCCCTTGAAGTTATTTTTGTCACACAGGAAGACGAATGTTAATAGTGTAGTGATTCTATTTTTAGTACATAGCCCTTGATACGACCTAATCTGTTCACCAGTTCTTGAGAGCTCGAGAAAAAAAAAACATTAAAAAAATGAAGATGGGCTATCAACCACATTTTGGGAATTGAACTTTACCCTATTATAATCGGCTGATTCGATGATCTTTAGACATTATAATCGAGTATATTTGTTTGAAGGCATAGTTTCCTTGTATGTGAATAAATTATCTTAGATTGCGTTTCGACTTCTATTCCGTTTCTTTTCCTTTACTCCCTTCATATTCAAGTGCGTGTGTGTGTGTGAGGGGGAGGTTTGAGAGAGATTATCCCAAATATAGGTCATGCAATATTTAAATTTTAAAAAATTAAAATCGTGTCAACATTTAAGCCACACCTTTTCAAATGTATTAGTACGAAATATTTACATACATTAAAATGCAGGTTTACCAGTTTACAAAATGATAGCAAGGTAAAGTCTTTCTTAAACAATTCATGAATACAACAGATAGTCTTCCTCTGCCCTTACATCAGATAGTCTTCCTCTGCCCTTACATCAGATAGTCTTCCTCTGCCCTTACATCAGATAGTCTTCCTCTGCCCTTACATCAGATAGTCTTCCTCTGCCCTTACATCAGATAGTCTTCCTCTGCCCTTACATCAGATAGTCTTCCTCTGCCCTTACATCAGATAGTCTTCCTCTGCCCTTACATCAGATAGTCTTCCTCTGCCCTTACATCAGATAGTCTTCCTCTGCCCGTACATCAGATAGTCTTCCTCTGCTCTTACATCAGATAGTCTTCCTCTGCTCTTACATCAGATAGTCTTCCTCTGCCCTTACATCAGATAGTCTTCCTCTGCCCTTACATCAGATAGTCTTCCTCTGCCCTTACATCAGATAGTCTTCCTCTGCCCTTACATCAGATAGTCTTCCTCTGCCCTTACATCAGATAGTCTTCCTCTGCCCTTACATCAGATAGTCTTCCTCTGCCCTTACATCAGATAGTCTTCATCTGCCCTTACATCAGATAGTCTTCCTCTGCCCTTACATCAGATAGTCTTCCTCTGCCCGTACATCAGATAGTCTTCCTCTGCCCTTACATCAGATAGTCTTCCTCTGCCCGTACATCAGATAGTCTTCCTCTGCTCTTACATCAGATAGTCTTCCTCTGCTCTTACATCAGATAGTCTTCCTCTGCCCTTACATCAGATAGTCTTCCTCTGCTCTTACATCAGATAGTCTTCCTCTGCCCTTACATCAGATAGTCTTCCTCTGCCCTTACATCAGATAGTCTTCCTCTGCTCTTACATTTAACTCCCGGTTGACTACACCCGTTGTCGCTTTTACTAGTCGCCGTCACGCGCGGCCATGACATGTCTTCCAAATGTAAGGGCCATTTATCTCCGTCACCAGGTCTGTCGTGATTCTGTTTTTGTACGCAGAACTTCAGTAGATAAAGAGATGATCTTTGTCTCATGTGGACATAATAGGTCACTCAGTTTGTACTAAATATAGAGAAACAAGTCATTGTCTGAAGAGTCCGAAGAATTGTGGAAGAGTGCATTATCATAAATGGAAGAGCATAACGCCCAATCTGTGAATGGAGTTCGAAGCTTTAGTACTGGCACAAGGCATGAACAAACTTGAGATTAACATAGAATAGCTGCACTAGGGTTCAACAGGGATTGGGGAAGAAAGTGAAGCAACATAAGCTCCTACAAAGATTCGAACCACGGATCTCTAAAACCAGGTAACAGATGAAATAAGTATCTAGGCCCCCCCCCCCCGAAAAATAAAAAGAACTCGTCAAGCTCAGTATTCATTCAGGGACACATAGTTGCGCGCTAACTTACGCGAACCGCTTAGATTCTGACCACATATTTTTTGCCACACTTGCTTATCTATATCTATGGTGAGAACTAAATTAAAATTTAAAACAATAAACTAGAATTAAGCGGTGGCTGAATGGTTAAGCGCTTAGCTTCCGAGTTGAGGTCCTAGGTTCGAATCTCGGTGAAGCTATGGAATTTGAATTTCGACATTTTTAGGGCGCTCCTGAGTCCACCCATCTCTAATGGGTACCTGACTTAAGTTTGGGAAAGTAAAGGCGGTTGGTCATTGTGCTGGCAACATGACATCCTGCTCGTTAACCGTGGGCCACAGAAACAGATGACCTTATCATCATCTGCCCTATAGACCGCATGGTCTGAAAGGGGTCCCAAATAGAGAATGAATATTCCAATATTGGCTTAAAATTAAATAAGGTTTTAGTTTTATGTTCCTGTTTCATTTGTCAAAATTTCTTTTAATAAATCCTAATGTGTTTGTTTTTTTTTAGATTTTTAAAAATAATTGCATGAATATGAAGGTTCCATGTTAGCGTTTTATTTATTATAATACCTGGATATTTAGAGTTTGTATAGTCTGTGTAACTGGTTTAGCATGAATAAAATAAGTGATTTCTATTTTTTTTTGTTACTCTTTGAACCTGGCATTTTTCTGGGTGGAAAGACGTGCTCTAATTATTTCAATTTTGGTAATTCTAATTCTCTTTGTAATTGGTTAGTTTTTTAAATTGTTCCTTGAGGTACGCCTGAATTTACTGTTATTGATGTTGATTTAAAGCCATTGTTCTCTCCCTATCAGAAAATCTGTAATCCATTGGTGTAATGAACTAGTAATGCCGAAGTATTTTTTTTAGACGTGTGGCTCAGATATTGAGTCCGGCGGAACTGTTTTCACTACCAGGAGAATGGGGCAAAAGCGAGTAACGTGTTTAGACCAGTCAGCTTCAGACAGGAGGGGCTTTTCACATACAAGAAAAGTAGAAGTATATTATTTCCCACAGAATATTGTTATCAAGTCTTTGTTCTTTTATCTTTCTCATTCTTATTAATTGTTGTATAATCTTCACGGCAGTTCTCCAGTTTTTCATACATTTTGTGAAACTTTAGGTTGGATCTGGACCAGATGAATATATCTCAAACTAGTTCCAGTACATTGTACGTGTCAATGTGTATATTTGTGTGTGTGTGTAGTGCGTGTGTGCATGAGAACAGGATTAGAAATGGTGATTGTGAGCCATTTTAAGAAAAGACTTCATATCATCAATGAATCAAGTACGTTTAAGGGCCCTTGTCAGTCTAAGTAAGTTCTTGCCTTGTCAGTCTATGTAGGTTCTTGCCTTGTCAGTCTATGTAAGTTCTTGCCTTGTCAGTCTATGTAAGTTCTTGCCTTGTCAGTCTATGTAAGTTCTTGCCTTGTCAGTCAATGTAGGTTCTTGCCTTGTCAGTCTATGTAGGTTCTTGCCTTGTCAGTCTATGTAAGTTCTTGCCTTGTCAGTCTATGTAAGTTCTTGCCTTGTCAGTCTATGTAGGTTCTTGCCTTGTCAGTCTATGTAAGTTCTTGCCTTGTCAGTCTATAAAAGTTCTTGCCTTGTAAGTCTATGTAGGTTCTTGACTTGTCAGTCTATGTAGGTTCTTGCCTTGTCAGTCTATGTAGGTTCTTGCCTTGTCAGTCTATGTAGGTTCTTGCCTTGTCAGTCTATGTAGGTTCTTGCCTTGTCAGTCTATGTAGGTTCTTGCCTTGTCAGTCTATGTAAGTTCTTGCCTTGTCAGTCTATGTAGGTTCTTGCCTTGTCAGTCTATGTAAGTTCTTGCCTTGTCAGTCTATGTAAGTTCTTGCCTTGTCAGTCTATGTAGGTTCTTGCCTTGTCAGTCTATGTAAGTTCTTGCCTTGTCAGTCTATAAAAGTTCTTGCCTTGTCAGTCTATGTAGGTTCTTGCCTTGTCAGTCTATGTAGGTTCTTGCCTTGTCAGTCTATGTAGGTTCTTGCCTTGTCAGTCTATGTAGGTTCTTGCCTTGTCAGTCTATGTAGGTTCTTGCCTTGTCAGTCTATGTAAGTTCTTGCCTTGTCAGTCTATGTAGGTTCTTGCCTTGTCAGTCTATGTAAGTTCTTGCCTTGTCAGTCTATGTAGGTTCTTGCCTTGTCAGTCTATGTAAGTTCTTGCCTTGTCAGTCTATGTAGGTTCTTGCCTTGTCAGTCTATGTAAGTTCTTGCAGCGTAGAGCAATCTCGACGTCATAAATATTCACACAGAGAAGTTAGCAGACGATAAGGCGGGGCGGGCGAAACGTGCCGTCGTGGCGAAAGGTTTCATTAAGTCATTAGTGACTGGTCAGTATCAGAGATAATGTTCCGACCGAAGTCTCAGGCTTCCTTCATGTGTGTCCGTTGACCAGGGTCTCTAGGTGATATTGTTAGTTTGACTTAGTGTGCGAAGGCGAGGACATTTTGTTATGTTCGAGCTTCGGTAAGTTGAAATCTAAAAGTGTGTCAAGTCTGTTCACTTCTTTCACATCTCGTCTGCTCAAATAATAGGATATGTTTATAGAGTTTGTTTAGTGTTTGTTTGATACAGGTGTCAAGTACTTTATGTGTATTGTTTGTTTGATATAGGTGTCAAGTACTTTATGCTTATTGTTTGTTTGATATAGGTGTCAAGTACTTTATGTGTATTGTTTGTTTGATATAGGTGTCAAGTACTTTATGTTTATTGTTTGTTTGATATAGGTGTCAAGTACTTTATGTTTATTGTTTGTTTGATATAGGTGTGAAGTACTTTATGTGTATTGTTTGTTTGATATAGGTGTCAAGTACTTTATGTTTATTGTTTGTTTGATATAGGTGTGAAGTACTTTATGTGTATTGTTTGTTTGATATAGGTGTGAAGTACATTATGTTTATTGTTTGTTTGATATAGGTGTGAAGTACTTTATGTGTATTGTTTGTTTGATATAAATGTGAAGTACTTTATGTTTATTGTTTGTTTGATATAGGTGTGAAGTACATTATGTTTATTGTTTGTTTGATATAGGTGTGAAGTACATTATGTTTATTGTTTGTTTGATATAGGTGTGAAGTACTTTATGTGTATTGTTTGTTTGATATAAATGTGAAGTACTTTATGTTTATTGTTTGTTTGATATAGGTGTGAAGTACATTTATGTTTATTGTTTCTTTGATATAGGTGTCAAGTACTTTATGTGTATTGTTTGTTTGATATAGGTGTCAAGTACTTTATGTTTATTGTTTGTTTGATATTGGTGTGAAGTACTTTATGTGTATTGTTTGTTTGATATAGGTGTGAAGTACTTTATGTTTATTGTTTGTTTGATATTGGTGTGAAGTACTTTATGTGTATTGTTTGTTTGATATAGGTGTGAAGTACTTTATGTTTATTGTTTGTTTGATATTGATGTGAAGTACTTTATGTGTATTGTTTGTTTGATATAGGTGTGAAGTACTTTATGTGTATTGTTTGTTTGATATAGGCGTGAAGTACTTTATGTTTATTGTTTGTTTGATATAGGTGTCAAGTACTTTATGTGTATTGTTTGTTTGATATAGGTGTGAAGTACATTATGTTTATTGTTTGTTTGATATTGGTGTGAAGTACTTTATGTGTATTGTTTGTTTGATATAGGCGTGAAGTACATTATGTTTATTGTTTGTTTGATATAGGTGTCAAGTACTTTATGTTTATTGTTTGTTTGATATTGGTGTCAAGTACTTTATGTTTATTGTTTGTTTGATATTGGTGTCAAGTACTTTATGTTTATTGTTAGTTTGATATAGGTGTCAAGTACTTTATGTTTATTGTTTGTTTGATATAGGTGTCAAGTACTTTATGTTTATTGTTTGTTTGATATAGGTGTGAAGTACTTTATGTGTATTGTTTGTTTGATATAGGTGTAAAGTACTTTATGTTTATTGTTTGTTTGATATAGGTGTGAAGTACATTTATGTTTATTGTTTGTTTGATATAGGTGTGAAGTACTTTATGTGTATTGTTTGTTTGATATAGGTGTCAAGTACTTTATGTTTATTGTTTGTTTGATATAGGTGTGAAGTACTTTATGTGTATTGTTTGTTTGATATAGGAGTCAAGTACTTTATGTTTATTGTTTGTTTGATATAGGTGTGAAGTACTTTATGTGTATTGTTTGTTTGATATTGGTGTCAAGTACTTTATGTTTATTGTTTGTTTGATATTGGTGTCAAGTACTTTATGTTTATTGTTAGTTTGATATAGGTGTCAAGTACTTTATGTTTATTGTTTGTTTGATATAGGTGTCAAGTACTTTATGTTTATTGTTTGTTTGATATAGGTAAGAAGTACTTTATGTGTATTGTTTGTTTGATATAGGTGTGAAGTACTTTATGTTTATTGTTTGTTTGATATAGGTGTGAAGTACATTTATGTTTATTGTTTGTTTGATATAGGTGTGAAGTACTTTATGTGTATTGTTTGTTTGATATAGGTGTCAAATACTTTATGTTTATTGTTTGTTTGATATAGGTGTGAAGTACTTTATGTGTATTGTTTGTTTGATATAGGTGTCAAGTACTTTATGTTTATTGTTTGTTTGATATAGGTGTGAAGTACTTTATGTGTATTGTTTGTTTGCACACAGCCACTACACAGCCACCATGCAAGAATTCATACTTAAAATGTTTAGTTTTAGAAATATTTTTTTTTCGCAACACATATTTAGAAAGCTTCTATCATGTGACTTGGTCTGTCTGGCTCAACACGTTATTTCTCCCACACACATTCTCGGATCAAGTGGAAACTTACACAATTATTTACTCTCCCAAACAACACATAAAATTAATTTAAAAAAATTAACCAATAGGTTTATTAACTTGTGGTAATTATTTTTGAATTATGAAAAAATGGAAATAAATCTTACAGTATTCAGAAATACGACTGTACGTGTAAGTTCTTTCCTTTATATACGCTTTATTTTTAAAAGTACTTTTTAATATTTTTTTTTATTCCCTTTCAAAAAAAATAAATTTGTGTTATTAACGTAAGTCAATAGGTAAAAAGTAAAGTTTTCCTTTCAGACCTTGCCGTCTATAGGGCAGATGATGTAAAGGTCATCTGTTTCTGTGGCTCACGGTTAACGAGGGTGTCATGTGGCCAGCACAACGACCAACTGCCTTTACTTTTCCCCTTCTAGTGCCATGTACCCATTAGAGCTGGGTGGACTCCGAGGAGCCTAAGATCCCGAAATTCAAAATCCCAGTCTTTACCAGGATTTGAACCCGTGACCCTCGGTTCTGAAGCCAAGCGCTTTACCACTCACCCAATGTCGATAGACATCATGGACAAAAATTTGCATGCGAGCATGAAATCCCACAAATAACAGACTCAGTGACATAAGTACACACTCTCAAAAGTATCTGTGTTACTGTCCCACTTAGTCCATTAAACTAATTACTATACAACCTGCAATCTGATTGATCAATCTATTTAAACTCTTGGAAGTATTGAGCCGTTTTGGCGAGGGCCTTATTAGGCGCGAGCCATTTAGGCGCCAGAAGTTCTGATATAATTACAACAAAGTACAAAGTGTTTTAATAAACATTAATTTCTATATACAATTAAAATTTTAATAAAATGTCTCATGGTTTAGGAATGTACAAGCTCAATTAATTAATCACAAAGATTGCCACAGTTGAACAAACAGGTAAGGTTCGTACCGCAGGCCCTGGTTGTGACACACTGGTTAAAACATTCCATTTCTGAACTTTGTCTTGAGTCTGAATCCAATGACTCGGATGAATCTAACAATTGGGCGGATAGCAAAGAAAAAGCGAATGCAAACAGGATAGCAGCCAGCAAGATGGACGATACCAACGTGTTCATTCTGATTCAATTCCTTTTTGTTTTGTTTGCTAAAACCTGCGGAGTGAGAGAAATTAGAATTGAATTATTTGCAGTGTCATATGAAATCTGTGTAGGTCACATCTGGATTTTTATGTCAAAGTAAATCTTAAGTCTTAATCTGACACATGCTTGCTTATTATTAATGAGACTCAATTACGAAAGACTTGGCAATTTGAGTTCAAAATCACTCACAAAAGATACACACGAGAAGTAGAACTTAAATATGTATGTGTGTGTGTTTATTAAGTTTTTTTTACCTGGACAAGGCTTCTCGGCCTCACAGTGGCGCTCGTGTGGAAACGGTCGTTACAGGAGACGATGAGACCAATAGGGAACGGTTGAGATGGCTAATCCTCTTAGTACAAGGCTTTATATCAACTCACTCTGTCTGTCTGGTATATCAACTCACTCTGTCTGTCTGGTATATCAACTCACTCTGTCTGTCTGGTATATCAACTCACTCTGTCTGTCTGGTATATCAACTCACTCTGTCTGTCTGGTATATCAACTCACTCTGTCTGTCTGGTATATCAACTCACTCTGTCTGTCTGGTATATCAACTCACTCTGTCTGTCTGGTATATCAACTCACTCTGTCTGTCTGGTATATCAACTCACTCTGTCTGTCTGGTATATCAACTCACTCTGTCTGTCTGGTATATCAACTCACTCTGTCTGTCTGGTATATCAACTCACTCTGTCTGTCTGGTATATCAACTCACTCTGTCTGTCTGGTATATCAACTCACTCTGTCTGTCTGGTATATCAACTCACTCTGTCTGTCTGGTATATCAACTCACTCTGTCTGTCTGGTATATCAACTCACTCTGTCTGTCTGGTATATCAACTCACTCTGTCTGTCTGGTATATCAACTCACTCTGTCTGTCTGGTATATCAACTCACTCTGTCTGTCTGGTATATCAACTCACTCTGTCTGTCTGGTATATCAACTCACTCTGTCTGTCTGGTATATCAACTCACTCTGTCTGTCTGGTATATCAACTCACTCTGTCTGTCTGGTATATCAACTCACTCTGTCTGTCTGGTATATCAACTCACTCTGTCTGTCTGGTATATCAACTCACTCTGTCTGTCTGGTATATCAACTCACTCTGTCTGTGTTAGATAACAGAAAGGTAAAGATAAAGAACGTAATGTTCAGATAAATGGCAGTGACTTATCGGTTCCCTCCCTTACAAAGCTTTGTTTTGTTTTTAAAGTAATCTTTTTTTTTCTATTGCTTATTTTTTTTATATAATTTATAGAAGTTCCTTGAAAAGAAAAGATTTTAAAACGCATGTTAAACTCTTGTAAGTCATCGGTTTTCCTGGCTGATTCAGGCAACCCGTTACATGCTCTAATGGCACTAGAGAAGACTAAGAACTTGTACGAATATGTCCTAATCGATGGAATAAAAATGTGCTTTTATCTTTCTCAATATTTTCTTTTACCGTATTTACGAGTAATTTTTCATTGTCTTTTTGTTTGTTTGTATTATTGTTACCTTTAATAATTCATTTCTTGTCTTGCAATGTCTCTGAATTAAGTGAGTTCACTCATGGGGCTACTCTAGTCAAGTTCGAGCCTCTTTACCCAGTTGCAGACCACGCAAGGGGGGGGGGTGGACGGGAGGATCGCCGTAGGCTTCCTAGATGGGATCCGGAATGTGCTTTCACAAACTTGTTCTCGCCCCTGTGGGTCCGCTGTTCATTAAACAATGTAGGTAAAATAAAAGTCTGGTTTCATTTCGATATTCTCAGCACCACGAAAGGAGGCGGGTAGTGAACAGGCGCGTACAGTGACTATTTTGGTACAAGTAACTGTTGGCAGGGCCGGACTTAGGCCACTGCAACCTATGCGGCCGCAGTGGGCTCCGCACTTTCATAGGACACGCGCTAATTCTGGGTGTAAATTATTAAATTAAATTGTATAACTGGAAATCTCCTTAAATTGCAAAATAAACGAACAAGTCCTGGGAATCTCCTGAAATGACTAAAATCTCCTAAAAAATAGGCAAAATTGTCATTTTGGGGTGTCATTCAATATGGAAAACACCAATCATACAGACGAATTAAAAAAAAAAGGCATTGTCAGCTTTCATTTAAGAAAAATGTAATAATAGGCCAATTTGAACCTACACCAGAAGTTGCAATACTTTATTTACTTTAATAGTTCACTTAGTCAAGAATGAATGAAATACAATGACGAATTTATTTCTCTTACTGTCCTTATCACTTCCCAGACTGGGCCCCGCGCAATCCGTTTGGCATGGGGCCCCGCCATTGTTAGGGCCGGCTCTGGCTGTTGGTTTTGTTTTACATGTTTCGGGTGTTCCTTCAGAATTGAAGTCATATGAACATTTTAATGTGAACTATGAACTACAAAGTACTGACTTTTATTACAAGAGTTTGGTCAATAATCGGGGTTGAAATACAGATCACACCCAGCAGATGAAAAACAGAATTTTTAATTTTATGATTTGTAATACAATCTGACTCACCTTAATTTTGATTAAACGTGATCAATGATATTTTGTTGTATGTCTTTTCTCGGCTCCAAGACAACCGGAATGATAATTTCCCGTTGGGCTGCGAGCTTATAAAGTCTTAACGGCCTTATATGTAAGGGACAGTACTGGGTAGAAAGATCAGGCGTCAACAACAAAAACAATATTCAAATTATCAGTTGTTTTTGAGAGTGGTCTTCTCTTTGATGTCATTGGTAGGAATCCTCCCATTGTGACTTCGTCATTGGTCTTTCCAGTTTCTGTGTAGTGTTTGTATGGAGAGCGTCGAATCAGGATGTTTACTTCTTATGTTTTAAATCATATTCCACCACGACAGTGATCCCTGGGTCTTTGTTTTCAGTCTAATTAGAAATGGGGGTTGTGGTTCAGTGTCGAAATCTACTTTGATACCTGAGGGTATGGATTCAATTTGGTTGTGATTTCTGTGCGTATCAAGGAACTGTATGCAGTGCGGACGTATATTCGTCTTTTAAATGCCCACTAATGAGATTGAACCATTCTATTTAAAATAGCTTTTCAAAAATAGCATGAACGTCAATTACATAATATAATAAAAATACATTTTAAAAAATGTAAAAATTCATTTATTATTTATAAGGGCATATTTATAAAATATAACAACACATTTATAAAATATAACAACATATTTATAAAATATAACAACACATTTATAAAATATAACAACACATTTATAAAATATAACAACATATTTATAAAATATAACAACATATTTATAAAATATAACAACACATTTATACTCTTTTTAGGAAAATCTCACTTTCAGTTTTGCTGTGAAAAAACATTAACATTACAATAGAGTGAGCGTCAATCTAACAGGTGTGTTAAAAAAAAGAGACAATCTCTTGTCATGACCTAGTTCTAAGCCTTCCGGTGATTTTCTTTAATACTTTAGAATCGGTCATTTTCAAGGCCCCAAAATCAAGCCACCAATCTCTTGGGAGAAGGGGGGGGAGTTTGAATGATCGGGGGAAAAAGAGTTTAGCAATAAAAACATTTGAAAAAATACTTTTTAAAAAAAGACAATACCTCTTGTATACGACTTTTAGAGCGAGTATTTTGCTTTTACTAACTAATTAATGTAAGATTTGTTTGTTTGTTTTGTTTTACATGTTTCGGATGTTCCTTCAGAGTTGAAGATAATTACTTCCTATTCCAAACCTCCCTCTATGAGGACGACGGGGGATGGGAGCGGGCAGGGTTTGAACCCTGGACCATCGATAAATCTGAACGACAGTCCAGCGCGCAAACCGCACGACCAGGCAGCCATGTACCTAGCCCCATTACCCTCCCACCCTACTCTCGTGAAAAATCCAAGTAAAAGCGACAATATAAATCTACTACACTTGATAATATTCGAATGATAAATACGCGTAAAATGTTCTTGAGCATTCATTTATTAAACTCTTGAATACTATAATGGACAATACAAAAATACTCGAAGACGTTTAGTCCGTTCAAGGTCAATATTTTTTAGTTCTCTAGTCAAATTTAAATGTATTTCTTTTTTAACTTTGAAAAATTATAACGGTCAAACTGGAGTTTTCCCAGTGTGGCCAGCAAGCTAGTAATTCTTTTCCAAACAATATACATTAACTATCAAATTTCTAGGAAAATCGTTAGAGCCATTTTCGAGATCCGTGCCCAGAGAGGTTCTTAAGTTTTTCACCCTGAATGTTTTAGTTTCCACGAAGGTACGAGCTGAAAATAAAGGTTTTGTAAAAACTACGGAAACACAAAGTTCACTGGCTACAGTGAGCCAAAGCGCAATGGCACTTCACTGACAACAAGATCCGAAGATCGCTGACCTAGGTAAACTGTAATGTCATTGGCCATAATGGCCCAAAGTTCACTGGCTACAGTGAGCCAAAGCGCAATGGCACTTCACTGACAACAAGATCCGAAGATCGCTGGGCCTAGGTAAACTGTAATGTCATTGGCCATAATGGCCCAAAGTTCACTGGCTACAGTGAGCCAAAGCGCAATGGCACTTCACTGACAACAAGATCCGAAGATCGCTGACCTAGGTAAACTGTAATGTCATTGGCCATAATGGCCCAAAGTTCACTGGCTACAGTGAGCCAAAGCGCAATGGCACTTCACTGACAACAAGATCCGAAGATCGCTGACCTAGGTAAACTGTAATGTCATTGGCCATAATGGCCCAAAGTTCACTGGCTACAGTGAGCCAAAGCGCAATGGCACTTCACTGACAACAAGATCCGAAGATCGCTGACCTAGGTAAACTGTAATGTCATTGGCCATAATGGCCCAAAGTTCACTGGCTACAGTGAGCCAAAGCGCAATGGCACTTCACTGACAACAAGATCCGAAGATCGCTGACCTAGGTAAACTGTAATGTCATTGGCCATAATGGCCCAAAGTTCACTGGCTACAGTGAGCCAAAGCGCAATGGCACTTCACTGACAACAAGATCCGAAGATCGCTGACCTAGGTAAACTGTAATGTCATTGGCCATAATGGCCCAAAGTTCACTGGCTACAGTGAGCCAAAGCGCAATGGCACTTCACTGCCAACAAGATCCGAAGATCGCTGTCCTAGGTAAACTGTAATGTCATTGGCCATAATGGCCCAAAGTTCACCGAGTATGATCACTCAAAGTTAATGCATTGAGTATTCGGGAAACAGGTTTCATTGTAATTGAAAATCAAAAGAGGTCATGCTACTGTAATACTTGAGAACCCCTGACATAAGTGCATGACACCGTGAAGGTATTACAGGAGTGCAGCCACTTAGTACATAGGGAGGGAAGATGAGAATCTAAGTTGGTCAGAGTCTCCAGATGAATTGATAAATAGGTTGTTTTGATGATAGAATTTTTAACTTGCAACTTGAATCACTTGAAAGAAAATGAATATTTGATTTTTGTTTTGTTTTATCTAGCTAGTAGAGAAATGAAACGGAGAAAGTGGACGCGTGTTGATTTCCAAGCTGGTCACGTGATCATTTTTAGTTGTTATTCTCTTGTTGTTGTTTTTTTAAAGTTTGGGTGAGGAATATTTGCATTTTATAAATTGAATGACTGTTGATACTGTTGAAAGGAAGCCTCGATTTGAGATCTCCAGCGACTTGTGCAGAAGAATGTTTAGACTGTCCACATCGGCAATAAGATTTGGATGAAGGGCGCTCTGAATGTAGCACCTCTGTTAGGGATGACAACATGAACGTAGCCCTCCGCAGGGGAGGGGGGGACGAAGAAAAAACGGGACTCTAATCCAGGGCTTCAAAAGAATGGGGGGGGGGGGAGGGGCTTACCTTTTTTTATGCACCTTGTGTACGTATTTGAATGTTTCTAACATGGGGGGGGGGGGGAGGCAGAAGGGACAACACGTACCCATTGTTATGGGGCCCCAATTATTATGGCGGCGGGCCTACCTACAAAAACCAGGAGACGCCTTAAGACTTATGAAGTGTTCTGAAATCTGAAAGTGAGGGAAGCCTTTAGCTTTAGAAACTGACTTACAAGAGGTAAGCTGTTCATCAGTACGCTGTCAATAAATTATACTATTGAGATAGTCACCAATCGTTGATGTCAGGAAGAGAACATTCAACAATTAGGTGAATGATATAAATATATTATATATGTTACAGATGTTACTTCAGAGTTAAGGATAATTACATTCTAGCCCAAAACTTTCAACAGGAAAGCGGGTAATGGCGCCAGGCAGGGTTCCATCCAGGGGCCATCGTGCAATGATCGTGGCCATCTAATGACAGTCCAGAACGCATGCCACACGGCCATCCAGGATTTAACTTATGTTTTGTTACAGGCGTAACAGAATTCAAACATCGTTCATGGATCATTGACAGCGCCATGAGTACTTGACTACTTAACTTGGTCAAGTGGACCTCCCCAAAGCCATTTCTCTGTCTCTGTCTCTCTCTCTCACACACACACTTTTACATACACACTTGCAATCACTCTAACGAAGTCATGACGCGATTATTGATCTTAAAGACTTGCGTTTTTGTAGCAGTCAGATCGACAGGGTACAGAAAAAAAAAGAACATAATTTCTATTACGATCAGGTCTGACCCCAGCTACTTCAGTACCGCCCCACAAGCCCACGGTAACCTGTGTGCACATTCTAAGTGACATTTCACCATTCACTCAACTCCACGTCTGCTAGAGCTCATCATTACCCGCCTTTGGAAATCGTTGAGCGCTTTGAATGCTGATCATTGAATGGTGTGTTATTGATTGAATCAGTCTTGAATGTATCAGTGTGTGCTTGGGCCAACAGGACACAGTCTTACAAGTTTAGATCTCGAGAAACACATTGTAGACATGTTGGAGACTTTCTTGACTTGAGTTTTGTGTTTGAAATGGACAAACAGCCTTGTTAAGTTCTTCTCGATATACTGGGAACCTAAAGGTAAACATATAAGCAGAAAAACAAACACACACACACACTTACTTAATGCAGTGTCATTTTCTACTGATGTAATATATAGCAACTTGCTGTTATAAAACTTATTTTCCATTTTATACCAGTCTAAACAAAGTTAAATCATCTACATATGAGACTTGGTTTTTACTACGAACAGTTTTAAAATATTATTATTTGATAAAATGTCAACCTAATATTCTAAATAAAAAGTGGACTGCCTAGTCAAGTGGTATGCGCTCTGGACTGTGGTCTCCTTGTACATTTACTTTTGATTTGACTTTTGATCAGTACAAAGTTTTCATAAGTACTTCAGTCTCCAGTGTTAATTCTAACTATCACATATTAACGTTTTTCCTAAATAGCCATATAGCTTTTTAAAAAATTTGATAAAAACTAAATCCTGTTAGTCTGGTCATGTGGTTTTCAGTGTGTGTGTGTGTGTGTGTGTTACACAATTTGTATTTGTTTTGTAATCTTTTTAATCTGCATTAAAAGTTTTTTGGGAGGAAGGTTACGTGACCAATTAGCTCAAATGTCCTTGGTTAAATATATCTAAACAGCCATGGTTAGGTTAAATAGGTCTAAATGTCCATGGTTAAATAGATCTAAATGTCCACGGTTAAATAGATCTAAATGTCCACGGTTAAATAGATCTAAATGTCCACGTTTAAATAGATCTAAATGTCCATGGTTAAATAGATCTAAATGTCCATGGTTAAAGAGATTTAAATGTCCATGGTTAAAGAGATCTAAATGTCCATGGTTAAGTAGATGTAAATGTCCATGGTTAAAGAGATTTAAATGTCCACGGTTAAAGAGATCTAAATGTCCATGGTTAAAGAGATCTAAATGTCCATGGTTAAGTAGATGTAAATGTCCATGTCTATACAAATCCTGAGTTGTTACTTCCCGTGGACTAAACCACCACATCAGCAAGCTTTGGTTTCTTAGCAACAACATCCTCCCCTTGTAATGAATGAGTTCTGAATAAATTAGTCATACACCAACCGTACCGTAGGAATGCGTGATGACATCTTAATTAACCCTTTGCCTGGTAGATTCATGTACACCTGTGGAGCGGAGGTGAGACGTAAGAGCGAGAGATTAGGAACACTAACTAAAACAGACTTCGTTTAGTTTTTAAAGTACCTTATAAAGTTGGTAACTCGACTATACTGCTTGCTTCAGACACTTATATCAAGCTGCTAATTTCCTATAACCAAAACCACTTGGCACATTTATAACTCAATTACTACAAGTGCATTTTCTTCTCTAGTACCATTCGAGCATGTCATGTTCAGGCTGTGTCAGCCAAGAAAGTTAATGATTCGATAGAGTCTCTAATTAACATGCACGACTAGACTGACACATGGATTCGTGTATGACGTTATTATCTTCTTTTCATTGAAGACATGTCTGCAATTTATAAGATAAGATTACATACCATAATAAGATATTGCCAGGGCATATTGGCAGTATATATGCTATGCCATATGAAAAAAATGGGCGGCTCCTCAACTACCAAAGCGAAAGCCACCTTAACCTGCGATATATGTGGACGGGAGTGTCTCTCCAAAATAGGGCTCCACAGTCACATGAAGAAGTGTTTGAGATGAACCATAGTCGTTCTACAACTGAAGGAAGCCAACACGCACATAGGAACACTGGAAATGTCTCTAGACTAGCTGAATCCTGATTTCCTCTATAAGTCCTTGTGGTCCTTGAAGCAGTTGATGCAAAGTGTACAGCTCATTTGTTTCATAGGTCACAAGGATGTCAGCTAGCGAAATTCAACCGCCTTTACTTTCTTTAACAGACAACAGACTCATGGACGTCTTCAAAATGCTAAAGTTAACAAAAAAGTCTTCACCGAGATTCGAAATACAAAATTCCTTGGGCTTAAAAGTGCAGACCAGAAAGTTGAAATTTGATTTCTTTAACAAGAGAGTAACTCGAGGATTAGCCGCGGAAAGCACGTGAGATACCAAGATACAGTAAAACATATTTCTGAACGAACGTGACACTAAAACATATTTCTGAATGAACGTGACACTAAAACACATTTCTGAATGAACGTGACACTAAAACATATTTCTGAACGAACGTGACACTAAAACATGTTTCTGAACGAACGTGACACTAAAACATATTTCTGAACGAACGTGACACTAAAACATATTTCTGAACGAACGTGACACTAAAACATAATTCTGTATCGTGACTGCTTTTACATAAAAACAATTGTTCTTAAGATAGTTTTTCTAAGTGTTGCAGTCTGGGTATAGAGGTTGTTGATGAAATCTAAAAGAAATGCAAAGTATCACAGAACATTCGCTTATACAGCTGCCTTAGTCCTCTTCATGCTCTCCTCAACTTTAATCTATTCACTTTGAAAAGTTATTGTTAGTCTTTACAATTATTTTCTGCTACACAAGAAAGGAGATAGTGCTCACTTTTGAAACCTCATTTAACTAGGTGCATTTAATGTACTGGTGACGTGCTGTTGTCTTCTGGTTCTGGTGACCTAGTGTTGTTTATATAGTGATGTGATGCTGTTTAAATGGTGATGTGGTGTTGTTTGACTAGTGATGTGGTGTTGTCTATCTGTTGATGTGATGTTCTTGGACTGGTGATGTGATGTTAGACTGGTGATGTGAAGTCGATGTCGATTGTCGATTGATGTGATATTATTTGGCAAGGTGGCATTTTTGTTGTCTATTAATGTGGTGTTGATTTCTGATGATGTGTTGATGTATGTGTGATGTGTTGTTCTTATTGCCTGTCTATTCTTGTAGTCATGGCCATAGCTATGTCTGCATGGGGGCTACATATTTTACACCTACTTATTATTGAGTCATCTTATTGTGATGGTGTTGATGTCTGCGTGATGGTGTTGCTTTGCTAGAACCTTGTTTTCTCTTGTGTTCTGCTGTGGCCCACGTCTCGTCATTCATTACCCAATTAATACTAATAATAATAAAAACAAAAATAGTTGCAAGTCACTCATACTGACACACGCAATTATCGAAAACAAACAAAGCTTGATCTAGTATCGAGCGAAAGCCTTGGAGGGCATTATTGATTGTGTTATCAGGCATGATTCTAGACCTCGCCCTCGCCTTTCCTGTTTACATCGTCAAAACTACAAGATATCTCACCATAGAGAACACTCTGACCTTTGTCTGACCAACTCAAATAATACATAAGATAAAATTATGCAGTGGAGTAACAGTTTGCTGGACGATTAAACAAAAAAGTAACACTATCATTGGATTTAAAATCCTGTCAAATTTGTTAGCATTTGCAATGATCATTCTACTGGGTACATTACCAGGATAAATAGGGAGATAGGCATGTATATAACATTCGACTCTTCCCTTTCCACTAACTATACGAATTATTGAAGAGTTTTTTTTCGAGTCATTTCTGTATAAAATACATAGCGTATACCAAGTCACTCCCTTTCCGTTGTGACTTTTGTTTTCTTTGTAGGTTTCATTTTTTGTTCTCTTATGTAGCGGCGCATGTGGTACAGGTGTTTGACCTTAGGTGAACACCTTTGATTGAATCGTAATGAGTTGATAGGTACATATTTGATTCAACTAGCCACTCTATACATAGGCCTAAGTCCCTCTACTTGACAGACTATTACCTAGTCACTCTATACACTTGTCAGTCTCTCCTCTCTTTATTTATTTAGATCACTAACACATCATTGAACGGCTACTTGCTGTTGACACTGCTGTAGATTTGTCTCTAATGAAAACTTCAGCCTTTACTCTCTAGCGTTTGGTCTACTCAAGCCGATAATACATCTTGTGTGTGTGTGCAGTGTTGTGTTGGCTGATGAGCAGTCGCTATTTTTGAAGAGACGGCTCTTTAACATTTGGATGTTCTCCGGTGAATCCAATCAGAATCAACACTTTAAAAACTAATGTAGAATTTAAAACAAAATCATTGGTTCATTAGCTGTTTAAAATACATTATAGAGCTAATTGGAGGCGCGGTGGCTGAGCGGTAAAGCGCTTGGCTACCGAACTGGGAGTGCAGGGTTCGAATCCTATTAAAGACTGGGATTTTTAAGTACGCGATATTAGTGCGCCTTGAGTCCAGCTCTAATGGGTACCTGACATAAGTCAGGGAAAAGTAAAGGCGGTTGGTCATTGTGCTGGTCACATGACACCCTCGTTAACGGTAGGCCACAAGTACAGTACTGCCCCATAGATCGCAAGGTCTGAAAGGGGAAACTTTTTTTTTAAAGAGCAAATTAAATGATTTTTTTACATGACTTACTGTACTGCACTCTCTACTGTAGAGAGTTTAATTTAGAACGTCGTTTGAAGAGGAAGCACTAACTAAAAAAACAAGTAAAAACGGTGATGGTATGATGGTACATATGATGGCACCTATTTGTGTAGCTAGTCGAACACTAAGGACAAAATCAAATTTTTGTGATAGGAAAGAAAAGATAGGGTTTAGAAACAATGTTTAAAGAAAATGTTTCTACCGTCAAAGGGAAATAACAATGACACAATGTGAGCGCTACATTAATACACAGTACCCGACCCACCAAAAAGTAATGGGGGACGTGGTCCAATATTGGCGCTATTTAAATATGTTGTAGACAGCATTATCACTACGGTTGTTGCCCGATTAGTGTCCTTGTCAAGAAATAAGTACACATTGCAACAGTGTATAATGTAAGTACATTTCAATGTAAGTAGGCAATAATGGAGTTTTGTATTCTCTCCTCAGATGTAATAATTGTGATGCCACGCACTTGTTCTTAATGGACAGTTGACACATTGAAGCATTTCATGGAATAGCCATTGTCCAGCCACTCTGACCACAATAGCCACAATGACTACTTTAGGTTAGTTTCTTTCTTAATTTTTTTTTATTGAGTAAAGTCTAAGTAAATCATGTTTCAGTAGATCTGGATTAAAGTCAGATGAGAACTAGAGAAATACTTGTTCTAACTAAGCTCTATTGTTCATGCGAGTTCTCACCGCTGCTAGGACATTCAAGACACTTCCAAAGACAAAACAAAAAGACTTGATTAGATGATCTTCTCTTGACAGCTAGGGGGTCTTGGGGATCGCTGTAAGCTCTCCAAGTGGAGTTTGGGGCGAAGCCCCGACGCCAAGCGTTTTTTTGTTATTCTTCACTGCAGAAACGCATTTTCTTGACGTCTACAGCTCATTATTCATCATATTAAAAAGGGACCCATTGAATAAATTTTTTTTTGAAAAATATTCTAATATGAATTTACTGTTCTTATTACATTGCAAAACAACCGATTAATTCCTACATTTTGTTCAATAGTCATGTTTGTAACTTTGTTTTGTTACAGAACTATAATTCAAAGCTCTAAACAAACAATTTCGGAAGTGGTAGGAGAAATTAAGTGGACCAATTAGATTTTACTCTAAATTCTTTTCAATTTTTATGATTCAAATTTATTTATACAATAGAAAAATATCAGTATGAGTAAAGGTTGGAAATAGTGTTTAGGAAAATAATATTTGGGTTCAGAACTCATCTCCATTGTTACTCTTATACTAAAAATTTCGAATGAATTCTAAATTTTCCAAAATAAAGTATTTCTAAAATAATTATGTAAATAATGTGTAATTACATAAACTCTGTCGCCATATTTGACTATTCTGTTTTAAAACGTCATGTTTTCGTCTGGAAAGGGTAGGGGGCAGTAGAGTGAATACGATTAATCCTAGCTCCTTTTTATAATTTCTGCTAATGATTGCATTTGGCATGAAAGAATAGGGGTGGGGCGACTCGATAAAAGAATTTAATTTATAGCATATATAAATTATATTAGTGACAGATTTTTAAATTTTGTAATTTCTTAACTAAAATACAAACAGAAAAAAGTATTGGTTTGTCCGATGGGCGAAGGGCAATTGCATGTATCGCCCCTCCCACCTTTTTCATTTAAAATTACTAATGTTTAAATTTGAGATTAGAGTGTATGTGCGACATAATATACAAATAGGTTCAAATATCAATAGGTAGCTTATATTATATAGATATTCAACTAATTTTGTTCACAAATTATGATATCTCCATAAAAATAGAACCGCTCCCCCTTCCTTATTCAGAGGGCCAGAGTGGGGAGGGCAGTTGAAGCAATCACCCCCTCCCCACCTCACCGAATCTGATTGTAACTGTTGTATACTATTTAATTTTTGTATACTATTTAACTGTTGTATACTATTTAATTGTTGTATACTATTTAACTGTTGTAGGATGTCCGTCTCTGAAGGACACAGGCCTGGAGCTGTCCACATTAAATACGACTGTTAACACAACGGTCAAACTTGGCTGTAGCAAATTTGGTAATCGACCGACAGATTCGATAGTGGAGCTGACATGCCTTAGTACAGGAAACTGGAGCCACTCGATACCTACATGTGAATGTAAGTCCTAGCTTTGAATCATTATAGTTGCGTGTGTGGTGTCGATAACTTGAACACCACAATCTGGTTTGGTCGCCTGATAATTGAGAACTGACAAAACATCTTTTTAAGCATCTTGTGTCCCTTTTGTCCATTTCTCTTTTGTCTTCTTTTCTTATGCCTATTTCTCTTTTGTCTATTTCTCTTTGGCTATTTCTCTTTTGCCTATTTCTCTTATGTCTATTTATCTTTTGCCTATTTCTCTTTTGTCTATTTCTCTTTTGTCTTCTTTTCTTATGCCTATTTCTCTTTTGTATATTTCTCTTTTGCCTATTTCTCTTTTGTCTATTTCTTTTTTGTCTATTTCTCTTTTGTTGACTTCTTTTTTGCCTATTTCTCTTTTGTCTACTTCTTTTTTGCCTATTTCTCTTTTGTCTATTTCTCTTTTGTCTACTTCTTTTTTGCCTATTTCTCTTTTGTCTACTTCTCTTTTGCCTATTTCTCTTTTGCCTATTTCTCTTTTGTCTATTTCTCTCTTGTGTATTTCTCTTTTGCCTACTTTTGCCTACTTATCTTTTGCCTATTTCTTTTTTGCCTATTTCTCTTTTGTCTATTTCTCTTTTGTCTATTTCTCTTTTGCCTATTTCTCTTTTGCCTATTTGTCTTTTGCCTATTTCTCTTTTGCCTATTTCTCGTTTTGCTTATTTCTCTTTTTTCTATTTCTCTCTTGTGTACTTCTCTTTTGTCTACGTATCTTTTGCCTATTTCTCTTTGCCTATTTCTCTTTTGCCTACTTCTCTTTTGCCTATTTCTCTTTTGTCTACATCTCATTGAAAGAGTGCTAGAGAACAGAGAAGCTAAAAAATACTGTACCGGCGAAAACCAAAAGACAGGCGACCCAAAGCGTGACCTCACGTTGGCCCAAAGGCAGACCACGACTACAATGATTCGGTTATATAGAGGCAGATCTACAGCAGCTAAGAGTTCAGGCATGGAGACAATCTGAATGGAAAGATGTGCTGAAGGAGGCTAGATTGTATAGGGCAGTGCCATTAAGATGAATTGAATGTTTCATTACATTGGCGATTCATGTCATAGATAAGGTGCTGCAACAAATTGCTATAATAATTATAAGTTGTTTTTTTTTTTCCAATCTTAAGATAAAGGGAGCCACCCCAATAAAAGGCAAATCTAAACTACAAAATGTCTCTGCCTGAAATTTAAGTTTGTTTTTTTAAGTTGAAAAAAATTAAACAACTATTATTTTAAGTACTTTTTTAAAAATTCAAAATAAATAATAATTAGAATGTTATTAATAATTTTTTTTTACATTTAGAAATACAAACAATAAAAAGTTTTTGAAGTATTTAGAGGTTTTGACGGGCTTGACAGACACTATTAACTCGGTATTCGGAAACTGTTAATCCATTGTATTAGGAAAGAAATATACGCTACATATAAAAATTATATAATTTCAACTAGTTCAGGGGTCGGCGACCTGCGGCTAGCGAGCCACATGCGGCTCTTTGGATGTTAAGCTGCGGATCTTTAGTTCCATACACAAATATTATTTATTTTATCGAAAAAAATTAAATCGATTAACTAAAATTAGGCACCGATTCAATCTCTCAGCCACTTGTACTTGATTTTCACAGCACCCCTCCCCATGTCTTCAAATGTAACATATTTGCAGGTGGAAGAACTCAACTTTCTTCCGCCTTATCAATGATATAGATACGTCTTTGCGACATAAAAGACATGGCACAAGCTGGCTTTCTGTCAGGTAAATGTCTTCCCAAGAAATGCTAGCGCTCTCGTGACAAACTAGGGAGAAGATTTAGCGAATGCCGTGCAAAAATGCCTTGAAGACAATAAGATCGATTTAAATAAACTCGTTTCAATAGCAACTCCTAAATGAGGATGGTATTAATCACCCTGAATTAGAGAACGACAAATGGTTGCTAAAATTTTACTTTATGATGGATATATCAGGAAAAGTAAATGGGATGAATCTAAAACTACACGAAAATGAAAACCCAGCCGATGTATTGGTAGAGATAAAAGCGGTGGCTTAGCAGTAAAGAGCTTTGCTTCCGAACCGGGGTCCCGAATTAAAATCGTGGTGAAGACTTGGGAATTTTTAATCTCTGGATATTTTTTAGCGCTTCTAAATTCACCCAGTTTTAATAATTACCTGACATTAGTTGGAGAAAGTAAATGTGGAGATGACCTCTACATCATCTGCCCTAAAGATCGCAAGGTCTGAAAGGAGAACTTTACTTTACTTAATCAGAGCGATAAATGACTTCATTTTCACTTTCTAAATCAATATCGCGATAAAACCAGTGCAACTGTTGACAGGAATTACTTTATCACAATTATTTTTTAAAAATTACAGATGAATTTGTTGAGAGATTTGAGCATTTCAAAACCATCAAAACCATTCTAGCATTCATAGTAAATATCCTGAACACAAATAGTAAAGAAATACATATTGAGCCATTTGGAATTTATATTGGACTTTAAAAAGTAAAGCTTTCTGGAGTGGAGAATTTACAGATTAGAAAAGCAAGTTGCAAGAGTTGGAGGTCCAGAAATGTATGTACATAACGCAACAAAAGTGGACAGCTTTCAAAGAAATGCTGCGAGATGAAGCACTTGTATTCGACACATGGCATTGTCTTTCAGATTGCTACAGTGCAGCGAAAAGGTTGGCAATTGGAGTATTAACTATATTCGGATCGACATATTCATGCGAGCAAGCGTTCTCTTGCGTGAATAGCCAAGTAACAATTGAAAATCTTGAGTCGTGTTTGAAACTAAAAACAAGTTATGAGCCAAATGTATACAAACTTTATAAAACCAAAGCCATCGCCCCCATTGAATTTGTTGGCTCAATTGTTTTGTTATTGAAGTACAAGTTAGTGTTGTATGTAAATGTTTAATTCTTTTAATTTATTTACACTCATAATAAGTAATTATCTAATAATCCCATATATATATATATATATAATCTAATTTGTTGTGAAAAATGCTAGTCATATATAATTAAGTAGATTTTTTTTTCATATGACTAAATAGATTCGTTTTTATTCATCAAACAATTTTATTTATCCGAGTACTATTTATGATTGGCAAGAAAAAACTTTGTGGCTCTTTAAAAACTTTGAAATTTAGTAAATTGTAATTTTTGGCTCTACCGACTCAAAAGGTTGCCGACCCCTGAACTAGTAACCAAACATAAGACCGACAATATACATAGGATATAAAAAAAATCTTTTTTTTTTTTTTTTTTTTTAATTTCCAATTTTGTTTCATTACACAATAAGAAAATAACATTGCACTTCCTTGTGCATTCATTAAAAAATAGATTTCTATTTGATGTGCGCTAATAATAGGTCACGGCACAAGACAAAAAAAAGAGAGGCCAAACGATATTACAGATATATATATATATATATATATATTAGGTTTATTGACTGGGGAAATACAGAGAGAGATATATTTATATTTATTAGGTTTATTGACTGGGGAAATACAGAAGAGTTCCTTATAAACAAAATGCTCAGACCAAACTCACCAGACTCTCAGAAATAGCGATAAAGACTGGACTTCTAATAAACAAAAAGAAAACAGAAGTTATGAGGATCAACAACAGACAAGAAAACCCAATCATGCTACAGGGAGAGAACATCCTTGATACGGACCACTTCACTTATCTGGGAAGTAGAGTTGGTAAAGACGGCGGAGCTGATAATGATATACTAATTCGGATCAATAAAGCTAAGTTTGCCTTTTCAACTCTTCAAAGTATCTGGCGCGCTAAGGCATTATCTCTACACAACAAGACACGAATCTATAATACAAACGTTAAGTCTGTCCTTCTATACGGTTCAGAAACTTGGAGAGTCACTAAAACAAATATAGAAAAGCTCCATACCTTTGTTAACAGATGCCTAGGCCGGATATTAAGAATTAACTACTATCGATTTGTGGGAGAGAACTAGACAAAAGCCCATAGCCCAAGACATCACAAAACGAAAAAGGAGCTGGATAGGACACACCCTGCGAAAACCAGCTACCAATGTTGTAAGGCTGACACTTGACTGGAACCCACAAGGAAAGAGGAAAGTGGGCAGAACCAAGCAAACCTGGAAGAGGTCAGTCATCAGTGAAGCTGAGGGTACTGGAATGACATGGGAGCAGATGAAGAAAGCTGCTCAGAACCGATCTCGGTGGAGAGGTGTGGTTGCGGCCCTATGCTCCCCTGGGAGTGCACATGATTAAGTTAAGTAAGTCCTTATAAACGTTTTGGACATAATGTCCTGTCTTAAGACTGTATGGCTTTGGCAGGATTCACTTCATACTGCATCTAAGGGACACTACTAGTGTTAGAATAGACCTATAGGGCATTAATTCGCCAACGATTTCGTTCTCAATGCTAACAATCTCCAACTCCTCTTGCAGGGTCCTGGGACTTGAACACGAACGAGAAGGTTATCTTCGGAACGTCCGTTGCTGCAGGTGCTTTCATTATTGTTATATTGGTGGCCATCTTGGTGGCCTACTTTTGCTGCTATAAAAAGAAACTGAACAACAACGAAGAAAAGTAGGTCATCGCTTGTTTTTATTACAAAGTTTTATCAACTCACTCTGTCTGTCTATCTGTCTGTCTGTCTATTAACATAGATAAGACATGAATCAATAAAAAAGTAACTAATTATTCAATTAATAAGTGGTAATTAGTTATTTTGTTTAATATAACAAGGGAAACTAATACTTCAGTATTCAGATATATGGCTGAATTTGTTGGATTTATTCCCAATAAATAATTGTTAGCGCTATTTCTCCCTCACACATTCTCCGATCAAGTTGATACTTTAAACACTTATTTAGTGTACCTAACAAAACATGAATCAATAAACAAAATACTCAATTAGTCAAATAATTATTGGTAGTTCATTATTTTGCTTGATATCCAGTAAGTGAAATAACTTGTACATATTGGTAGATATAGTTTTTGCCCTATTGGTGCACTCTTTTTTGTTTAAAGTTTAAAAAGATATTTTTCTTGTTTCTTAGAGACTTTCTAGATCGAAATTTTTGTTTCTTTATAAAATAGAATGTGGAAATACCACACTCGATCATACTACGCACTACTTCTATTATCCATACTGTAGCAAGTCACTACTTCTATTATCCATACTGTAGCAAGTCACTACATCTATTATCCATACTGTAGCAAGTGACTACTTCTATTATCCATATTGTAGAAAGCACTACTTCTATTATTTTGTAATTCTGTAATTTATTTGTAAAGTAATAGAACTCTCTCTCTCTCTCTCTCTCTCTCTCTCTCTCTCTCTCTCTCTCTCTCGATAAGGTTAATTAGTTCATGCGTGCTTCGTTTTAAAAAAATAATACTTTAAAACAAAAAGTATTTCTAATTACTGCATCTTGGTTTGTTTACCTACCAGACTTGTTAATTTTGAATTGTTTTTTAAACTTCCTAAGCGAATGAAATGAAACCTATAGAATGTTTAGTTCGCATTGATCTGCCCTAGAGTGTCACAGAAAGAAAGTACTTTAAATAAGTCTAGTTTTATTTTAAAATTTTAAAATTATCTTCCATTTAGAATATTAGTTTTTTTTGCCTGGACAACAAAGGTGGAATATTTTTAGCACTACTCTGCATAATAAACTTACAAACTTGAAAACAAAAAAAAAATTTCAGGTCACCAAGAAAAAAAAAATTTCACCATCTCATTCTTTTCCTGTTTTGTGTCCAGGCTGTATGAGTCCAGCTACCATGGGTCAAGTCCACGTAACGGCTATGATGGTCCGTACAGCGAGAGAGACTCGTATCCCGTCACGTATTTAGCGTACCAAGAGTAAGTCTGCGATAATATAATGTTTATGAATGACCTTCTAACAATTCCAAAAACTTATCTTAAAATTGTTTCACACATTGAAGTATCAACTCTTTGTTAGGAGGAGCACTGAACTTGTGCTCTGTGGCTGTGGCTGTGGCTGTGGCTGTGGCTGTGTCTTAGTGAAATAAGTGCAACACAAAAACATTATTGAGGGAAGTAACAAATATTATAACGCCAAAGTAATGATAAGGTGGACACTAGAAGTGTTATACTTATGTATTTAAAAACATTTGGCGACTAGCAAGTGACATCCAAATGGAATGTTAAAAATTTCAATTCTATTTCAATTTCGATGGAAACGTTCTTGCTCTACTGCGCTTACTTGAGTCTTTTATCTCCATTCATACTCTTTCATCTGGGAGATGTCACGGGCAGATTAATCACTTTTTTTTGTGTGACAGTTTTGAGGTGAGGATGATCCTTTTACAACTATTCGCTATTGATAGTAACAAACACTGGAGGCTCTTTATTAGGGGACAAGACTATTTACATAATTTTTAACAACTATTCACTATTAAAAGTAACAAACACGGGAGGCTATTTAGTAAGGGAGATGACTATTTACCATATTTTTAACACATTTATGCAAACGGTTTTAGTTTTTGTGTGAAAAAAAAAATATTTTTGAAATTGTATTACTAAGTTAAGTAAGTTCTGTCAAACTGACTACTACAATTACAAAAAAATGTTTCCTTTTATTTTTAAAAACAAAAAATCTATTTAGTATTCATATAAGTGAAGCATGATTGAAAACAACAATTAATAAGTCGTTTTTCATATTATCGCGAGAACTACAGTACTACCGAAAGGACACAAGCCACATATTTACAGAAATACAAAACTAGCTAAAGCTTTGAATAAGAGAAGGACCTTTACAAAACAATAATTAGATCACTTAGATAATCATTATAAGACATCAGTTAGGCCAGGCTCTAATTTCACATTCACTTTCACCTATCCTTTGGTCTGCTGGACCGTTGGGGCACCACACAAGATCTGTCAACCTTCTTTCTCCATTCTTCTCTGCCTTTGATATAATTTCATTCTGATATTCTTTCTGAAAATATTAAAACCTGCCTTTTTGCCTGCCTGCGTGGACCACTTGGGGGGGACGATTTTGAGTTTGTGTTCTCTCATGAAGTAATGTTTACATTTAATATATTTAAAAAAAAAATTAGTATTGGTAGTTTTTACTTTTAAACTGATTATCGTGTGGACTCAGTGTGGAGTATACTTTTGGGTGTAAATGGAAAGGCGTCAAGGTTCGTTGAACAGAGTCAATATGATCAGTCCTTGCCACGCTGTGGCTACATACAATCACAAAGTAGTCACTTTATGTAAAGCTTTACTTTGATTAGACCTATAGGTATTTGAAAAAGACTTGACTAGTCTGTCTTAAAAGTAAAAAAAAAATTGACTAGCCATATTATGGAAACAATGAGAGACTATGTTGTAGAAATATGGCAATATTTTCGCCTCATGGGCAGATAAGCCGGTAGTCCGTGGGGTTTGCTTAGAGGCCGAGAGACTCTACGGTCAAAGACAGTCGCCAGAACGGAAGGATAACGGCTTTGTCTATTTAAATTGTGACTAAATATGTAGGCTAAAGCTAGGTCTGGCTAATATAAATTTGCAAATATACCATGTGTAGGCTATAACATTTTACACTTAAAACTCAATAACGGAACCAATTAGTATGTCAGTCAGTCAACTGTAACGTGATGACGTCACTGTACTCGCTGACCTCTTGCTATGAATACGAAGGATTTAATTGCATTGATTGACATCGCAACGTTCGATAAACTAGCTAATAAGATTACGTGAGTAGATCTCAGTTGAAATGTGAAGGACTCGTTGGGCTGCTCACTATGTTGTATTGGTCGACACGTGGTCGTCCTAGGTTTGAACCGAGTTCCTTCTGCCTCAAGTTGTGATCTTGTAAAAAAAACAACTGAATTTTTAAAAAGTCGACGACAGTCATTGACATTACATGTATCTACCGTAAATGTTTTATCGAAGAAGTGCATTGACTTGGCCACACTGTTTATTAGTACTTCACTCATGCACTTACGCAATCCAATAAACACACTCGCCTAAACAGACATACACAGAGTTTATCTGATGGACCGGCACTCCTTTTGGTGTCAGTGTAGTATGAGGCGTGTATGGATGGACGCCCACGCAGATCGTGAGCCGAATCGTGTCATGGCCTATGTGGACACCCAATTCGTCCCAAAAAGTGATCCTATTTTAACGTGTGGCTGACTTAAATGTGTTTAAATTAATGTCGGAATGTGTTGTGTTACTGTGAAGATAAAGAATCCGCTAAATCTATCCTCACAACTAGAGATCTTGGTCTTGCTACACAATTCAAAATAACACTAGGCTAAAACAGAGCAAAAAAAAACTATTTTGTTGACTCATATGAATTTCAATAGCTCAATCGTTTGACAATCTGGCGTAGTGTTGTTCTCTTAGTCTATATAGTCAATAGTAACAAGCTGGCATTGTACCATCCTCAGTGATGATCTGTCTTCACTCAACTGGCCAGATTTTCCTACAATGATAAGCGATATAAATATGCCATTTTTCTGTGTTTATGTCTCATTCTGTATGTAATTATATTTTTAGACTTCCCAAGTCTGAGTTAAACAAGTCCTAGTGTGTTGTAAGTTTTGGGATTCTGAAAAAGAAAAACACTTTAAGGCTTCCCCTACCCCAACATTTTACCTGCGTGAAATTTCAAAACTTCAAGATTACAATCTCCTCTGACCAGGTTGAATGTCACCCTTACCTGTGTTTTGTTTTTAGCCTGACACGTGGACATTGAATCCGCCTTATTAAGTTCTAGGTTAGGTTTTGTGTGTGTGTGTGTGTGTACAGAGTGCTGGTATGTATGTAACACGTAACGGGAATGTAGTGTTTTGTTTTAGTTTGTTCGTTGTTTGTAGTGCATGAGTGTTGTACTTATGTATGTGGTGCGTTTGCAAATATAGCCTAGTGTGTGAGTCTGTATGCATATAATGTAAGGTGTATATGTGTAATGGGAATGTGTGCTTTAATGTGTGTATGTTATGAACAATGTGCAGCTAGTATGTATGTGTATATGTATGTAATGCAATACAATTTAATTAGATTAAAATGTATGTGTGCTTGCTATATACGATGTTAGTGTTTAGTGTGTGGTCATAACAATGAGAGAGAGAGAGAGTGTGTGTATGTATGTGTAGAGAGTGATGTCTCCTCCAAATTCATCTAAAGTGAGATTTCCTAACATTGTGATTGCTTTTAGTTGATTTTTTTTTTTTTTGTGTTGGCCTTCTATTTTAAAACCTCAACTTAGAATAACATCCCTAGCTACAAGACAGTAGACTAGAGCAGTGAGTGTCAATAGACGGGTATAGTGGAAGTGGCACCCCCACACACACACACACACACACAAATGAAGACTAATTAAATAGATTTGAAAAAAAAGTGTTTTAATATTTATGTATATCTATTTCTAGACTGTTTCATAGATAGTTATCTGTGTGTGTGTGTGTGATATTGTGACAACACCCTATTATTAATTTTATAAATAAATAAATAGATAAATAACTTGTAACTTCTTTACAGCATCAATGACGGGAAGTATGACGGCTATGTCAACACGGGCACTTTGGACAAGCCTTGGTAAGGAATCTTTAAAAAACATTCTTCTATTGGCATCTCTCTCTCTCTCTCTCTCTCTCTCTCTCTCTCTCTCTCTCTCTCTCTCTCTGTGTGACATAACTTGTTGAAATCTGGTTTATAAGAGATTCACTATATACAAAAGTAATGTTCTAGTTATGAATGCTATCTCAGAAATTAAAACTTAAATTACGCCAAGTTTTGTGAACACACTAATAACCAACTATTTGAAAGGTAAATCAATGTCACTAAGTTTAAATGTGGTGACATACTATCAGATGTAGAGCGACAAATGATACATACATGCTTGCTGTTATTGCTGCTAATAGCCGTCAGAGGTGCCAGTTTATGTAAGATAGTTTAAGAGATAAAACTGCTCTCCAACATTCTATAATAGTTTGAGAGATAAAACTGCTCTCCAACATTCTATAATAGTTTAAGAGATAAAACTGCTCTCCAACATTCTATAATAGTTTGAGAGATAAAACTGGTCTCCAACATTCTATAATAGTTTGAGAGATAAAACTGCTCTCCAACATTCTATAATAGTTTGAGAGATAAAACTGCTCTCCAACATTCTATAATAGTTTGAGAGATAAAACTGCTCTCCAACATTCTATAATAGTTTGAGAGATAAAACTGGTCTCCAACATTCTATAATAGTTTGAGAGATAAAACTGCTCTCCAACATTCTATAATAGTTTAAGAGATAAAACTGCTCTCCAACATTCTATAATAGTTTGAGAGATAAAACTGCTCTCCAACATTCTATAATAGTTTAAGAGATAAAACTGCTCTCCAACATTCTATAATAGTTTGAGAGATAAAACTGCTCTCCAACATTCTATAATAGTTTGAGAGATAAAACTGGTCTCCAACATTCTATAATAGTTTGAGAGATAAAACTGGTCTCCAACATTCTATAATAGTTTGAGAGATAAAACTGGTCTCCAACATTCTATAATAGTTTGAGAGATAAAACTGGTCTCCAACATTCTATAATAGTTTGAGATATAAAACTGGTCTCCAACATTCTATAATAGTTTGAGAGATAAAACTGGTCTCCAAAACAAATCCTGACAAATATAAAAAAAAAGAGATGCCTTTTCAGTCCATGGCACAAATACCTTCTTTGCATAAACGAAGATCGTGACGAGGACAACATTATTGACCTACTATCCAGCCCGTTCGTGAGCCCATCAACAGTAGTCGTCATGAATGTTTGTGTATGCTTTACCTAAAGGTTCCAAAGGCGAGCTCTTTTTTTTTTTAATTGCACCAGGCCAAATAACTTCTCACGGACTGTACATTTGTAAGGAGCAGTAAAAAGAAAAGAACACACTACTCAGCCAAAAGCACTTCATTTTAGTACATATGTACATTTATAAGTAGATCTACTGATGCTATCTAGTCTAACAAAAAACTGGGGTACTTTTCAACTATCATTAGTGTGGCAAGACATTTGAAATGCGATCTAAAGAAGTATTAGAGAGTGAGAGAGAGAGAGAGATACGGAGATAGAGAGAGAGATATAGATACAGAGAGGGGGGAGAGAGAAATACAGAAAGATAGATAAATAGATAGATAGAGAGGATAGAGAGAGAGTGAGTGAGATAAAGAGAAAAAGAGAGATACAGAGAGAGAGAAAAAGAGGGAGGGAAAGAGATACAGAGAGAAAGAAAGACATATGTACAGAGAGAGAGAGAGGGAGAGAGAGAGAGAGAGGTATAAATAGAAAGATACACAGAGAGAGAGATGCATATATATTTATATATATATATATCTATTGTTATAACCCTGCCATGCAGGAGGTGCGCACTGTTAGAGACTAGACTAGGAAGGTGCGCACTGTTAGAGACTAGACTGAGAAGGTGCGCACTGTTAGAGACTAGACTGAGAAGGTGCGCACTGTTAGAGACTAGACTGAGAAGGTGCGCACTGTTAGAGACTAGACTGAGAAGGTGCGCACTGTTAGAGACTAGACTGAGAAGGTGCGCACTGTTAGAGACTAGACTGAGAAGGTGCGCACTGTTAGAGACTAGACTGAGAAGGTGCGCACTGTTAGAGACTAGACTGAGAAGGTGCGCACTGTTAGAGACTAGACTGAGAAGGTGCGAACTGTTAGTGACTAGACAAGGAAGGTGCGCACTGTTAGAAACTAGACTGAGAAGGTGCGCACTGTTAGAGACTAGACTAGGAAGGTGCGCACTGTTAGAGACTAGACTAGGAAGGTGCGCACTGTTAGAGACTAGACTGAGAAGGTGCGCACTGTTAGAGACTAGACTGAGAAGGTGCGCACTGTTAGAGACTAGACTAGGAAGGTGCGCACTGTTAGAGACTAGACTGAGAAGGTTCGCACTGAGAAGGTGCGCACTGTTAGAGAATAGACTAGGAAGGTGCGCACTGTTAGAGACTAGACTAGGAAGGTGCACACTGTTAGAGAATAGAGTAGAAAGGTGCGCACTGTTAGAGACTAGACTGAAAAGGTGCGCACTGTTAGAGACTAGACTGAGAAGGTGCGCACTGTTAGAGACTAGACTGAGAAGGTGCGCACTGTTAGAGACTAGACTGAGAAGGTGCGCACTGTTAGAGACTAGACTGAGAAGGTGCGCACTGTTAGAGACTAGACTAGGAAGGTGCGCACTGTTAGAGACTAGACTAGGAAGGTGCACACTGTTAGAGACTAGAGTAGGAAGGTGCGCACTGTTAGAGACTAGACTGAAAAGGTGCGCACTGTTAGAGACTAGACTGAAAAGGTGCGCACTGTTAGAGACTAGACTAGGAAGGTGCTCACTGTTAGAGACTAGACTAGGAAGGTGCGCACTGTTAGAGACTAGACTAGGAAGGTGCGCACTGTTAGAGACTAGACTAGGAAGGTGCGCACTGTTAGAGACTAGACTAGGAAGGTGCGCACTGTTAGAAACTAGACTGAGAAGGTGCGCACTGTTAGAGACTAGACTGAGAAGGTGCGCACTGTTAGAGACTAGACTAGGAAGGTGCGCACTGTTAGAAACTAGACTGAGAAGGTGCGCACTGTTAGATACTAGACTGAGAAGGTGCGCACTGTTAGAAACTAGACTGAGAAGGTGCGCACTGTTAGAAACTAGACTGAGAAGGTGCGCACTGTTAGATACTAGACTGAGAAGGTGCGCACTGTTAGAAACTAGACTGAGAAGGTGCGCACTGTTAGAAACTAGACTGAGAAGGTGCGCACTGTTAGAGACTAGACTAGGAAGGTGCGCACTGTTAGAGACGACTGAGAAGGTGCGCACTGTTAGAGACTAGACTGAGAAGGTGCGCACTGTTAGAAACTAGACTGAGAAGGTGCGCACTGTTAGAGACTAGACTGAGAAGGTGCGCACTGTTAGAGACTAGACTGAGAAGGTGCGCACTGTTAGAGACTAGACTAGGAAGGTGCGCACTGTTAGAGACGACTGAGAAGGTGCGCACTGTTAGAGACTAGACTGAGAAGGTGCGCACTGTTAGAGACTAGACTGAGAAGGTGCGCACTGTTAGAGACTAGACTGAGAAGGTGCGCACTGTTAGAGACGACTGAGAATGATGTCGACATTAGGAAGAAGAGAACAAGTTCCGCCCAAGTCTGGATATATATATATATATACAGAGAGAGAGATACGAGGAGAGAGAGAGAGAGAGAGAGCAAGAAAATACGAGAAAGGGATTAGAGATATTCAAAGCATAGAGATAGATAAAAAGACATAGGATGAGGAAGATAGTGATCTAGAGACAGAGAGAAACGGACAAAGGTCAAAAAAGGTCAAGATATTTACGTAACTGAAAAATTTCATCTTGACACAAGTCAACAATTTTTCAAACCAAAGAAACAACTAATGTCAGCCATGTCTTTGAAATGTCAACTTTTTTTTTTCTCCAGGTTAGGATACATTCCAAGACCTAAAGTAACAGGAGCTAATTTATACAACTGACCTTTGACACGGGCACAAAACTTACTTTTAGTTCTGAACGAAAAAAGAAAGAACTCTTCCAAGCCTTGAAATATGGATTCATTCCCTTTATCTATTTTTATTCCAGGAAGCGTGACCTACAGATAGAAAACATATGAACAACTCAAATTTGTCTTTGATTTTTATATATTTATAGGTCTTATTGCTATAAACAACTATGAACAACTAAACTATCACTGCAACCTAGTAGATAGTAATGAAACATTTTAAATTGATCTCATCTATCTCACATCTACAGCTATGAAAGAAAGGCAAAAAAATATCGCAAGGGACATAATCACAGACAATGTCATGTTTACATCAGTTACTCTTCTTGTTTCTTCGTATTTAAATTGATAAACATTGTGAGTCATAGTTGCAGAAATTATTTTGACTTGGCAGTTGACCAGTTGTTTTCTTTTCCTTTTTGTTAAATCAGGCCTAAATACCGATCACTGGAATGTTGACATATCTGGTATTTTTATATGTTGTAAATATAAATGTATAAATAAATTCGCGTGATCTGCATTTATAATTTAATTCAGTAGTCTCTGCGAGCTGGGTTTATTTACCTAAATAAGGTAAAGCTGGTATTCGTTGGAGCACTTATAATTGGCACTAGAGATTCTATTGTACAAATCATTTCTTGAGACAAGTAGCCTAAAGGTCTTATTACTAACTAGAGGCTTTTGATCTTGACTTGTCCTACATAGTTATGCCAGTTGCTATCCAAATGGGCTTTTTTTTTTTTTGGACTGTATTGTCACATTTCATGACTCACAGTTTATAAAGTCGTAATTTTTTTAAAAGCTTTTAATTAGTGCATCTTTCAAGTTCGCTAGGATTCAGTTGTTGTTGTTTTTTTTTAGATGTGGGTAGAAAGGGGGGGGGGGGATATCTGTCACCTAGCAACCACAGCTCTGCTCGAGGAGGGATGCGAGCTCCATGCTCTGTGATAGTTAGCCCAAGCGGTTTATGACAACTTAGCCACACATTCCAATTTGAAAATCTCAGGAGAGATCTAGATGGAAGGATGTGTTGAAGTAAGCCAGAGCTCTCCGAGGGCAGTTGTACAATATTTACAGTACAGCAATTCCGAAAATTGTCGCGAATACTTTTTTTTTCTTCATAAATACATTAAGTTGTAAATAATTGAATGTCTTGACTTTTACGATAAACAATTCATTAGGCATATTATAATTACTTTAAGAGTTTAAAGTTCGTGACCTCATTTAATCTTGAATACTAATCATTTATGTTCACTTTTACTTTAATTTCAAATAAAGGAAACAATAAAACTAAAAAAAAAAAACAACTCACTTAGAAATTAAGAATAGCAACTCTTTTAAAATGGCATCTAGGAGTTAGTGACTAATTTTAAACCTAAAGCTAGGAGGGGAAAATTTCAGAAATTCTCTTTAATATTCAAGTCATTTAAATAACATCATTCACTTAAAATATAATAATTATACAAATAACATCTGGCAGTGACAGAGAATGATAACTCGTTCGTTTCTTAGAATAAAAATAGAATATCTGTTAGATCTAGGCTTTTAGCCTAAATGTTCTGAGTCTGTGCTACAGACCATTGCATCTCTATCTCTATAAGAAATAAAACTGGCCATGTGCTTTGATGTGTAATGGCTTAGTTTACAGCATACTTTTTAATCTAACAAAAATGTTTCTTATTTCATCAAATATCAGCATTTTGGTCATGTAACTCAGCTTAAGGTCACGTGATAAAGTAACGTTACCCTTTTAGACCTTGTGATGTACAGGGCAGGTGATGTAAAGGTCATCTGTTTCTGTGGACCACTGTTAACGAAGGTGTCTTGTGGCCAGCACCACGACCAACCAGCTTTACTTTTCCCCAGCTATTGTCAGAGCTGGGTGATGGAGGCGCTGGGGATAGTGGTGCCGTCTGTGACTGTGTTGTGGGCGCCATGAAGATCCCGGAATAAAAAAAATCCCACTTCATCAGAATTCAAACCCCGGACACCTACGTCGGTAGCCAAGCGCTTTAACACTCATCCACCTCGCCTCCAAGGTCACGTGATACCTTTTAAATATTCACAAAGATTGATCTGTTGTTTTGTGAGCTTATAAGATTCACGATGTAACAAAAAAAAATTCATTATTTATAACAATTTAGATATTTCACATTATTACTTCTGTTGTATGATAATAAAAATTTATAATTTTTTATCAATTTGTTTTCATTATCCTTGACATGTCTGCGCGTGTTTGTGTGTATGTTCTTGTGTATGTTTGTTTATGCTTAAGCGTGTGTGTGTGTATGTTTAGGCGTATGTCTGTTTATATTTAAACGTGTGTCTGTGCATGTTTAGATGTTGGTGCGTCCGAGTGTGTTCGAGATAGTGATCGTATATAAATGATATATATCCGTCTGCCTAATAAGCCTACAGCTCTGTATTTGATATCTTCTATTGGTAGATACCCTGTGGTGTTATCTAGATACCAAGATCCTAAGCAAATCAAGGTAATGAGAAGATGCAGTGGCCCTAATGCTGCATAAAACTTTACACAAAGGACATGTAAAAGAGTTGTTTTTTTTTAACTAAACAGTAGAGTTAAAAAGGGATACTGCAAGGGAGACCATCACAGACACAAACATCTTAACATCACTTACTTCCCTTGTCTGTGGTGCAAAGATAAACCACATCATTGATTTTGATATTCAGAATAAAGGAAACAAAATAAAACAAAAATGAGAACGAAATGTTTTACAATGTTCTGGTTTTCATTTTACACGTTTCTCATTGAAGGTTCGAACCCGGGGCCATCAGGACGACAGTCAAGAGCACATACCATAGGACCAGGCAGCTCGAGACCTGCCTCTTCCGTCCTGCGGGTGGCTTGCATAGCAAACAATCTAAACATCTTCATTTTTTAAGGAGCTAAACAAACAAACGAACAAAATAAAAAGTTAAGCCGACGACAATTCTTTTTTCTTCACACTAGATATTTTGTTTAGCTGCATTATTATTATTATTATTTGACAACAAGCATACATCTACCAGCAAGTTATTTGACAGAAATACTCTCTTACTGACCTGATTTATTTGATAATATGTATGGCGAATAGACAGAACAGTTATGAGATAACTTTATTTGACAAATCAATGCAATTGTAGTTCTTACATTGATTGTAAAACAAGGTTACAAAGACAGTTTGTGTGGAAAAAAAAAACTCTTAATCGGCCCCCGAAGTGGTCTACCCAGGCAGGTAAAATGGAAGGTTTCAATATTTTCAGAAAGAATATCATAATGAAATTCTATCTTTTGTTGTGGCCCCAACAGTCCAGCGGACCAAGGGATAGGTGATAATGAGGAAGTCTGATGTGAACCTAGCCTGACTGACGTTACATAATGATTATCTGATTGATTGTTCTGTAAAGGGTCAATCTCTTATTCAAAGCCTTAAGAAAACAAAATTTCCGTAAAAAATATCCCCTTGCTTTTAGTTCAGTGTTCTATGCCTCTAGTCCACTATTGTAGTTCACGTGATAATATGAAAAACTACTTATTAATTGTTGTTTTAAATCATGCTTCACTTATATGAATACTAAATAGATTTTTTCTTTTAAAAAATAAATGTTATTATGACAGAACTTACTTAACTTAACTCTACAATTTTAAAAAATTCTTTTTTTTTTTTTGACAAAAAATTTAAAACCGTTTGCATTAATGTGTTAAAATATGGTAAATAGTCATCTCCCTTACTAAATAGCCTCCCGTGTTTGTTACTTTTAATAGTCAATAGTTGTAAAAATAGTGTATTTTTATGAAAAACTGCTTGCATATTTAATTTTAAAAATTCAATTTTTCGCTTTCAGAAAGGAAAAAAGTAACTGTAGCATCAGTACTTCGAATGGTCTAAAATATAATGATGTCGGATTTTCAATATCTTTTCTAGTTTACGAGATCTAAACGGGAAGGACGGACGGACGGACAGACCACACAAAACTAATATCGTCTATTCCCCTTTCCGGTTTCGCTAGATAAATGATGTGAATTTAATGTTTCGCTTGTTTATTTAAAATCAGAAACAACCATTTATAGTGATAATAGAATCACAGTTTTAAAAGTGGTAACGAAGTGTTTCAATACTCAATTATTTCTGATTAAAGAAACAATATACAAAATAACAGAATATACACAAAGCTTAACCCTAACCGGGCCTCACCCTAAACCTAATCCCAACGTTTGACTTGTAAGTTTGAGAAAAAAGCCAAAACTAGTAATGATTTAATAATTTTTTAAATTGAGAAGGAGCGTTCTCCTTGTCTTACTTCTAGGTACATGTACGGGGGCGGGAATAACTTCCAGTAAATGTGGCCATCTTGTGAGGACATGTCCCTCCCCCTCATCCATTAAGAGATTTAAGAAGAGGAAACTCGTAAACTTGTAACGATAGAGGAGGAGGGGGGGGACGAATCCCATTCAATCAAATCTATGAATGAAAAAAAAAAAGCAAGGGGGGGGGACATTGAAGGTCGTCATTCATGCCAAACTGTACGGTGATGTGGCGTCATCGGGAGGACAGGTTCCCACGGCTGCGCACCGTCTTGCCTTCTGTGTGTGTGTGTGTGTGTGTGTGTGTATCTGTGATGTGTGTCAGCGGACCGATATTTGGACCGCGATACCCGAGCCTGGTCTCTTTTCATCAGGTCACTGCGCAACAATGGCACTGGCTGGACATGATCACCGCATCACAATGGTCAGTGGGGGCCCTAGGGCGCGAACAAAACATTTTCTCTCTGGAGATGTAGGTGGGAGTGGAATAAAAAGAAAAGGTTCCCTGGTTAGGAGTTACGGTTGGGGGGGGGGGGGCAGGAGGGTAGAATGTCCAAGTTTTACGCCCCTCCTCCGATGTCACAACTCCCCACTCCCTGTTTCCCTCAGTTTCTTTCACCTCTTGACGATTTCACAATAATCTTTAACATAACGAAGTATTCTCTAACAGATAGCTCTTTCAAGCACCGTGTCCGCTTGTCTTCTGTACCACTGCGCAGCTTCGACTCAAATTTCCCTACGGGCTGAGAGGTTGGTCACGCCCACTTGTCAACAATATGAGAAATGTGCTTACGTCATTAGCTGCACACAGTCTTTCCAAACGCAAGAAAACGTTCACAATGTCAAGGACATAGGAAGGAAATAGGCAATATATTAGCTTACAGTGAGTTCTATTTAAAAAAATTGGTTTAGTCTTTTTAGTGGCCTCCGTAAGGGGAAAAGCCGCTATTAAGTTTGTGCAAAATGTCCGTCTGTCCGTCTGTCACACTCAGATCTCGAAAACTATTATTTCATCTTGCCATGTAACTTGTTTTTTTAACATAGACTTGTTAATTCTTATAGTTTTATTAATTGTAATCGTTTATTTGATCACTTTTTAATGTTAGCTAAACGAGAATACTTCAAAATATGATTCCTTACTCTCTATATCTCTCTCGAAAAAAAAGGAAGAAATAGACTCTAAATTAAATTAAATGCAGATCCTAATTTTTCCATTAGCTTTTTCCACAATTGCCATCTGACTCACCCACTCTGTAGGCTCTATCACTGGTTCTATGATTCCTCTCTGCACTAGGGTCTTTAACTCCTCCTTAACTCTTTCTTGTAAAGCAATAGGGATCTTTCTACACGGCAGAACCTTGGGCTTAATGCTGCTATCAATTTTTAAAGACACTTCTCCTAAGTCACCCAAATCACCAGTAAACTTTGGACTATAGTCTTCTTCTTGGTTATTCACTACTGATGCTATGAACCTATCTTTATTGACTTTGATTAACTTCATTCTTGTTAAAGTTTCATGACCTAGAAGGCATGCTAGATTATTTGGTACAACTATATATTCCACCTCAAATGTTTCGTTAGTTTTCTCATTTCTCGTCGTTAGAGTGGCTTTCCCTATGGGTCTCATTTCAGTCTTATTCCACATTAGTAATCTTTGCGTTGCCTTTTCTATCTGATTCTTATTTACGTATTTTTCCTGGATGGTATTTACATCAGCTCCACTATCCATTTGAAACCTTACACGGTGACCATTTACTGTCATAACTGCTGTCATCCTTTTCGTTTTGTGGTTCTCCAAAGACATCACCCATTCATTTTTTACCATCATGACATCATCTCTTGTGTCCGACTGTAGCTGTCATTCATCGTTAGACATATCATCTGACACCTGCTGAATTTTCTTTTTGCACATCACAGCAAAATGATGTCTCCCCTTGCATGCTAGGCACATTTTACCCCATGCAGGGCACTTTTCTTTAATGTATTCGTGAATCCTTCCACAATACCTGCATTTACCTTTCTGAATGTTTGTTCTTGAAGGTGTTGATACTTTCTCAATGATTGGAGGGTCGGCTTGTATTTGTCTCAACTGTTTGTTGGCGGTCTCGTATGCTCTGCAAATATCTCTGCACCTTTCCAATGTGAGACTACTATCTTGTAGCAATTTCATTTTGAGGCATTCATGTCTAATACCAAGAACTACTCTGTCTCTAATCAAGCTATCTTCCAGGCGTTCAAAACTACACGTTTTTGCTAGTCTTCTCAGATTTGTTATGTACTTTTCAATGTCCTCGCCTTCTTGCTGTTCACGCGTATTGAACACATAGCGTTCATAAGTTTCATTCGTTTTTCCAATGCAAAAACTTTCAAATTTGTTCACTATTTCTTCCATCTTTCTTTCTTTTCCCTTCTCAATTTCAAGACCATCATATATGTCCATCGCTTTTGTTCCTATAATTGTTAGAAAGGTGGCCACTCTGACCTCCTCTGATTCTTCCGACAATTTAATGGCTAACTCATAGTTTCGCCAGCTCCGGTGAAACTTTTGCCAATTAGCGGCCATGTTTCCTTCTACCTCGAGCGGCTCGGGTACAGGAAGGAAATTTCTAGCTGCCATTGCACGGCGTAGCCTTGAATTGTTGTCTATTTATTATTGCAAACAATTAACCTTTATATACTGATTAATGATTACCTCTGATCATTAATATACCGCTGCCACCATGTTAATTATGATCTAGGTTCACAGTCAGCAATAAGCAAACAACAACCATTAGTGTCATGGCGGAGAATGATACTTTATTATATTGAACGCGTGCACCTTTGCGCACCATATCAACACTTACGATTTTTCGTGAATGGCGGCATTAAGGTTGAGAATGTCAGAACCTGTGAACAACCTGGATCTATGCTGAACGCCTTCAGAGAAGCTTTGAGGGTGTCCCTGAAGATTTTTCTTTGACCACCTTGCGAGCGCTTTCCTTCATTAGTTGGCCATACAAGAGTCGTTTAGGGATGCGGCGGTCTTCCATTCTGCAGACGTGTCCTGCCCATCGTAAGGCAGTGTTTTCCAAAGTTTTGACCTATGCATACCACTTTTAGAATTTTCGTATATATATATATATATCATGGGCGTAGCCAGGGGGGTGGGGTTTGGGGTTCAAACCCCCCCTGAAATGAAATCCCCCCCCCCCCAAGGGGGGGGATCGGAATTTAGTGAATGATTTTTTGCTTTCATTTTGTTTATTTTAGGTGAGATTTTAATACTAAACCATCACTTGCCCCAGCAAAACCAATGGGGTTTTGAGTTCAAAACCCCCTACCAGGGGGTTTTGAGTTTAAAACCCCTACCAGGGGGGTTCGAGTTTAAAAACCCCTACCAGGGGCTTTGAGTCTAAAACCCCCTACCAGGGGTTTTGAGTTTTAAACCTCCTACTTGGGGTTTTTGCAGTTAACTCCCCCCTTCTATAAAACAAAACAAAAAAAATGCAAACGAAAATCCCCTAATTCCAAGAGCACAGTTAAGGGAGATTTTGATTTTAAACCCCCTCCAAAATTTACGATAAACCCCCTAGCTAAATGGGTTTTGACTTAGTTTTGAGTTTAAACCCCACTTCAGCAGGGTTTGAATGTAAAAAATACCTCTTTAATAATAAAAACAAAGCAAATTATACACTCAAAATGTTATGAGTGCAGTCAAAGGGGTTTTGAGTTTAAACTCCCCTCCAGTGGAGTTTGAAGCTAAAAAGTACCTCTTCAATATAAATAAAAGCTAATTACTCACTCTAAAATCTATAAGCGTAGCCAAAGGGGTTTTGAGTTTAAACCCCCGCCAGGGGGGTTTGAGGCTAAAAAATACATCTTCAGTTGAAGAAAAAAAAGCAAATTACGCACTCAAAATGCTATGAGCGTTGCCAAAAGGGGTTTTGAGTTTAAACCCCCATTCAGATGGATTTGATGCTAAAAAATACCTCTTCAATATAAAAAAAAAAGCAAATTACACACTAAAATTATTTGAGCGTAGCAAATCCAATCGGGGGTTTTGAGTTTAAACCCCTCTTCTACAGATGGCGTTTTCTAAAAGTTTAAAACCCCTCCAGATGGTTTTGAGTTTAAGATCCCCCTTACAGAGCATTTTGAGGTGGAAAACCCCCAACAGATGATTTTGACGATAAAACTTCTCTTTTCAATATAAAATCTAAAGCAAACTACAGTCACTTAATTCCAAGAGCGTATTTAAGAGAGGTTACACATTTTTACCAGTGGCAGGGCTCCCTTAATAAATTGCAGTGAATAGTCATCTGCCGAAATTGAAAAACACTAAATGTGGCTCATCAAAGATGGCTAAGACAGATTTTAGGAGTCAGTTATAGAGATCGGGTTTAAATCAAGAAAATCCTATGCCGAACTGGTAGTCGACCCTTTAGTAAGATTGTGAGAGAGCGACGCATGAGGTTTGCGGGACATGTTCTCCGACAAAATGAATTACGCATAAGAAGAGTTGCAATGATATCCTCGTACAACTTGACGCCACTCATTCATTAAGGTCCTCATGGCAGGTGGGAAGAGGCTTCAGACATTACCAGTGACAGATTTTTATGGACACAGCTTGACGTCGGGGGAGGGTCTAAGTCAGTAAGAATAGTACATTAGGTTTTTGAAATAAAACTTTTTAATAGCATGAAAATGCACTGTAGATACCTCAGAATATGCATTTTGTTGGCTTTCAATACCAGAAATAGTGCTTGGCGGCGGGGTTTCGCCCCGCGCTGGGTTCCCCAGACCCCCTTGCTATTAATGGCGGGGAATCTACAATTTTCCCACTAACTCATGGAAGAACCTATTATAGGGCACAATAAACGTCTTCTGAAAGAATAAAGGGTCAGAATGCAATAAAGATTATGTACATACACACACACACATAAATACATATTAACCCCCCCCCCCGAAAAAAAAATCCTGGCTACGCCCATGATATATATATATTATATATATATGTATAATATACAGAGAGAGAGAGAGAGGGGGGGGGGGGGAGAGAAAGAGAGATATCCTGATACATAAGTCAGTCAGCTAACTGTTTACGCTGAAGCGAGAGCCAAATTTCATTGTATTTACTTTTTTTTTTTTTACCCATAAGCAACAAATAGATATTTCACTTCCAGGACAATACATGGCATAACATTTAGAATATGAAATTAAAATAGAGTAAGATTAAATATTAGAGTAGTGTTTAATGTAACTACCCAGAACCAGTTGTAACTTGCATTTTGTGTCACATCAGATGCACGCTCTAATGGCAGAAGAGAAGAGATAGCACTTGTACGAATTTGTCCTTGCATAAAGTTATTAGAGAATTTTGACCTTGGCAGTTTCAGTGCTTTATCTACATGTCTTACTGAGTATTGTTTAGGTTGTGTCTTTTGTATTTGTAAGATGTAGTTCCATGTTTTATATATTATTGGTGCTTTACTTTTTAGTCTTCTGTCCAGAAGTGTCTCTAAAATAATTGACTTTACTAATAGTGTGACAATAGTCAAATGAAAATATTTATTAGTTATAAATCTCACGGCTCTATTGGCGTCCACACTTTTGGAAGTTTAAGAAATCTGTTTTAAAAAATAAATTTTGGTATTTATTACTCACTTAGAATTAGATCCTCATGTGCAGCTCAGCCTATTTGGGCGGCAAGTTGTCTGCACAAAGGTCTATCACAGGCAATGTCTGAAGCTTCTTCCCATGTGTTGTCCACTGCTCTGAGGTCCTCCATAAAAGTGTGGCGTCAAGTTCTACGAAGACGTCCCTGTTTGCACTTTCCTCATATCATATGTCCCGCAAACCTCATGCCACGCTCTGTCACAATCTCACTAAATGGTTGACTCCAAGTTCGGCAAAGGATTTCCTTGTTTGAGACTCTCTGTAACTGACTCCTAAAATCCGTCTTAGCCATTTTTGTTGAGCCATATTTAGTCTTTTCTCAATTTCGACAGATGACTTCCATGTCTCACATGCATATGTTGCTGTTGGGATGACGATTGTGTTGAGAAGGTTTATTCTTGTTTCAAGTTCAATTACTTGTCTAAATAGACCGCAGCCTTTGGAAAATGCTCCCTCCATTTCCTATCCGGCACGCTACATCACGGTAGGCACTCCCATCGTTTGTTATGATGCTGCCAAGGTAAGTGAACTTGTCCAGCTCTTCAAGCTCTGACTCTGACGGGGCACCCTTTGCCTTATATCCCACTCGCACAATTTTAGTCTTATCCAATTTTGGGTGCCCCTCTATGTAGGCTCTCCGTCATTTCTTGTGTGCATTTATTTGTAGCCCCGACTAGTGCAACGTCATCAGCAAAGTCCAAGTCTGTCATTCGGTTTTGTTCACGCCATTGAATACCAAAGGCAGTCTGATTCATTGCTCTCCTCATTATGTAGTCGATGGCTAGGAGGAAAAGGAAGGGAGATAAGATGCACCCCTGTCTCACACCTGTCTCGATTGTAAAAAACTCGGTTGTTCCCTCTTCTGTTTTAATGCAGCAACTAGACTGACTGTATGTGTGCTGTAGAATCTGGACCAATGTTTCTGGGATGCCGTATTCTCTAACTATTTTTTAGTGTGATTCTCGATGTATTTGTATTTATAGAGTTTCTGTTTAGTGTTTATATAAAATGGCATTTTATACTTTCTATATATATTTCTATAGTTTGTATTAATCTATATTAATATAATTTGTATTTACGGAGTTGCAAATAGAAATAGTTAACAATAAACTCTTCCAAAGTCATCCCGACGGACCATCCTTGACCTTGCTCATGTCACAACAGATATTCAGTTTTAACATCTGGATTCCCATCTTCAAATAATACAGGGGAAAAAAATCTGCGGCTCCCCGGACACTGTTGGTTAACGTTGGTCACTCACAATGACCTTTCAAGAGATGCTGGATTGTGTCTTCTTCTGTTGTGCTTGGGATGATTTAATGTTGGCAGAGGTGAAGAGGGTCCCCTCCCCATTGATGACCGGTCAACAGTTGTCAATATTATTTCAACACTGGGCAGGATGGAGTGGCTTGACCGCTGCTGGACTACAAATCTTTCAGTCCTGCCATGTCACGTGCTGATAGAGTCTAGTGCAAATAATGAGAAAGACACATTTGGTTGATGGTGTTAGGGTTAGTGAATCTTAGATCTTATCTTCAAATTCTCTCTCTCTCTCTCTCTCTCTCTCTCTCTCTCTCTCTCTCTCTCTCTCTCTCTCTCTCTCTATCTATCTATCTATCTATCTATCTATCTATCATTCTGTATATAGTAAATACGGCTTCATTTTTACTGACCAATAGTTATTAAGCCGCTATTTCGAAATTAAAAAAAGAAGGAAATAATTTTCTTCTGGAATCGCGCTAATTTTCTTACTAAAATTTTAACTTTGAAATTATTTGTTATTTACTCGATAAGTTCAGCCTGGCAACGAGCCTCGTTTTGATTAGAAACTGTACATCAAAGCCTTGAACATTCCATTAGAAAAACGGAATTTATTTTCTCCCCTCCTATGTATCTATTTACTTCTGTTTACTGCTTGGACTTTATCATTTTAATAGCTCGATGTAGAGCCAGTTGTGTTGAAATAAGTCTTGTTACGCACCAGTGTCATTTTGATAGCATAGACACTCCTCCGAAGCAGCTCTCCCCCCCCCCCCCCCGGTGGTCAGTGAGATATTTTAATCGTGGGATCTCTAGTCCGTTACACCCGTCCCCCCCCTCCCCCACTAATAATAAATTATTTTATTACGAATATTGGATGACCGCGGGACCTGAAAAGAATCTCTCGCCTGTGAACTTCAACCCCCGACTGACCCGGTGACCTTGTAATCGCCGCAACTGTCTCACGAAACGCTTACGCCTGCCAAATAAAGAGTTTAGCCAAAAAATGAGAGGCGATTGCAAGACGGCAATGCCATTTATCAATTGGGTTTGGGGGTCGGGGAGGGAAGGGTGTGCGTTAACTTGAACAAAAAACTGCATTTTTCTTTCCCCTTTACCCTGCTCCTTCGCTCAAGTTTTCTAGACAGGGGTGACAATAATTGTATTACATTGAGGTTGAATGAAGCAACAGTTACCTCCCTTTGACCACTCGCGAACAAAAGCTCTTTAAGTGTCGTTATTGAATTGAAAGAAAATTGTGACTTCTCAAGGCTTCGTGCTTGCACCTTAGAGCCGACCCAAATTTATATTCCGCGGGAACACAAAACTTGGATATTATCTGTTGCTTGATTTTGCAACTGTTAAGGCATTCCTGCTGAAGAGATCCTTGTCAAGGTCAAATGTGTAAAGTGGAATGACTCAAACATGTACTCTCTACAAGACCAGGTGTTAGTCTGAACGATAGGATCAAGTTGCAAGGAGAAAATAAAGAGATGACATTTTGTGCGTTCAAACTTTAGAGAGATGACATCTTGAGCGTTCAAAAGTGAGAGAGATGACATCTTGAGCGTTCATATTTTAAAGAGGTGCCATCTTGAGCGTTCAAATGGTACGGAGCTGAAACAAAAATTTCCTAAGGTAGCCATATAAAAATCTATTGTGTGAAACACGTTTTCTTGCCTGTAACTCACCTCCTTAGAATCTCATTTTCAAAATATCTTTCATTTTGTATCTTGACACTGTCTAATACACGTGCGTTGGCTGACCACTGAAACCTTGTCGTATTATTGGTATACCCGAGTACAGCAACATCGTCGGCGACTTTATTCCTAAATTACCACTGACTGACTTATGTACCTATGTATCAAGAGATCTCAGCAACTATCGTACGGATTCGCATGATATTTTTTTTTTACCCTTGCTAAGAAACGGTTTTGACGGGTTCGAAGCCTGAATGCCGCTATTCGCTAAAAAAATGCAAGCCTTTTATTAAACCTATGTATTTCATTGTCAGTATTTCACCAAAAAAGCCACTTTCTTTTTTAAACATGAACTAATAGCAAAAAAAATTCTTTGTCCCTCCCTACTTTAATTTATTTGTTATTTTCTTTACGTCATATTGTATTTTCATTTCCTCCTTCTGTTAGACACGGTCGAAATATAGAACAAATCTGGAGTCTATTGATTTGTAGATGTCATAATGGTTTCGCGCGTGTGCGTGTCTGCCTTCTTCAGAACAGCCTTCTCTCTGGATCTACAGCTACATTTCCTCTTAGATCTAGACATTAATTCAAACCCACAAAATGGTTTCATTGAACTGTTGGATTATCAAATGTGTTTTCGGGAATGAAAGTGGATATTATATTTTATACAATCTTATGTTCTACACTTCGCAGGCTAAAAAATGGAGCGAAGATACTTTATAGCCCATTAATTTTACTTAACTGTTTCATTGAACTGGAACGGCCGGTCCGCTCTCTCTCTCTCTCTCTCTCTCTCTATCTATCTTTGTCTCTCTCTCTCTTTCCTTTTCTCTCTCTTATCTTATCTTATCTATTACAGACGTTACTAAAAAAAGATTCTATGTATATTCTGGCCAAAACAAACAATGTATAGCCTGGGAACAAATTAACGGGTGTAGCCGGAGTGTAATGCTAATGTTTTTATATTGAGAGTTTGGTCTGAAAACTACCTCAAAATATTTTCTACACCTTAAATCTTGTTCTACGCAGGTGTTAGCATGAAACAAACATGTCAATGGTTCGAAAACAGGTTTTAAGAAGAATTTGTAAGTCTGTTTCAGGGCCGGCCTTAAGCATAGACAAACCTTGCAGCCGCCTAGGGCCTCCGATTGGTGAGGGGCCTTGCACAGAGTCAAAACAATAAATTTAGAGAAAGAATTGCGAAACTTGAATCAGATCTCAAGCATAGAAGAACGCTATGACTCTATGTTTACTGGTCTAACTCTGTCGCTACTAAGGAAAATCGATTTATGAATTTCATTTATTTGTCGATTTAGATATAGACAAAGGCAGTGTTTTTTTAAAAAATACAAATTGCGTAATTTTATGTTTAGCTGTTTCTTTTTAATTTTCTTTATTTCATTAAGGCCACCAAAGTTCCTTTACCTCCCCTTATCTAAGGCCGGCCCTATCTGTTCTTTTGTTCTTTCCTTTTCTTTTTTAACTATATAGAGACATGCATGTCATGTTTTCAAAGCGTTTCTTGTGTCTTGTGTGTCTAATGATCGATCCTATTGATTTTAGTGAAATAAAACAAATCAATTAGGTATATAAATACCTTACAAACCGAGGAATTAGTTAACCCTACAAATACATGAATTAGTTAACCCTACAAATAAATGAATTAGTTTAACCTACAAACAAATGAATTAGTTAAACCTACAAACACATTAATTAGTTAATCCTACAGACACATTAATTAGTTAATTAATCCTACACTAAATCTTTTTTCATCATTGACTTAGCATGACTCCGTCCGATTTGATACGAGTCAAATGTACACGACTGGTCTCGATCTGAATACGAGGCTTGCTTCTGCCTAATACAAACTGGGCGAAAAATTGGAATAATCTTAACTCTTTCTCTCCGTAATTGTTTATTACATTCTGGTGGAATCAACGTTGGTATCGTCAGTTAGCAGAGAAAGAGTTATAATACTTCCACCGGAAACTATAAAAAAAAAGGATTTCCTTTGAGCATGAAACGCAAAAAGACGTCCACCCATTCCCAATCCGATGCAGCTTATCTATTTGGTGTCTCAGGCCTACATAATGTCCCTTGCACCGATGAGCAAGGGAGCTAATGTCACCTAAGCCAGCGTAACAAAAGAGTCGTTGTGGAAGATGCGGCGCCCTCCTCTGGTGGCGTTGTCAACATCTTGTCAACGTCTTCGCCCGCCTGGGGGCATCCCGGCTCCTTGGCTTGAAAAAGTTGAACGCACCCAGCTGACGCCTATTAAAAGAAATAATTGCCGGACAATGCGATGCCGGGCAGAATCCTGGTAAGAATGGACAAAAGCGGACACAATAACCTGGCAGGTACTTGAATATTTCCAGGTAGTGAACGCACTCCATTAAGTCTGATTGTAATGAGCTAGCTGTCAGGGCGCTGACTGAACACTGGGAGGACATTGGATTAACTTTACTTTTCCCCTTGATCAGTAAGCTTAGAGAAGTGGGTTCAACTTTTTAATGTACCAGAACGAACTGGAAGTTGTAACACAAAGTCTCTCATATAGAGCAACATATAAGTTTGGAAATACAATTTGGTGCAATAGAATGTGAAGCTATAACGATAAAACATTGAACGTGAAAATGTAATAGTATATTTGAAGTCTTACAATTCGATGTTTTACATTGTAATGTTGTACAATTTTATATACAATTTGATTTAATACAATTTTATACAAATTGATTTAATACAATAAAATTTAATGCAAAATTTAATATAGTAGACCTACAATGCGATTGTCCGTATGGACGAAAATAATTGACGCAATAAAATACTCTTCTTGACATGAATATTCTTTCTATGCCTGTTCATGCTCTAGACCACACTGTTTCTTCATGAAATGAAACAGACTTTCACACACTGTTTCTTTGTTTCTCCGAGTGACTTTATTCTAGCTTAAATAGGGTCCAACCTTTTTTGAGAAGGTAGGGCGAAGTAATATTCATTTTTATGAACCGAAATCTATTTTTTTAACAATATTTTTCGAAAAACTTTAATTAAAAAAATAATAATAAAATATGTGTGCAGTATTTAGGGTTAGGTGTCATATAAACAACAACAACAACGAAATCACTGGCAACTGAAGGGAAAATGTTTTCACCTGGAACTCTAATGATGTATTGCTGTAGACATTTGCAATGATATTGAATAACGAAAGTAAAAGAAATGTAAGTAAAGTTATATGCATTGGTCTTTTTGTCTATTGAAATTCTATTGCTTCCTTTCCTTTTATCCTTTTCTTTGATGAAAAAAAAAACAAATTGTCCTATATTATTTATTTTATCATTTCACTGTTTTTTATGACAATACTTTGATCTAAATTTTAACAAGCAAATAAAATAAAAAATGAATTGCAAGGGAGGTAAGATTGTTTTGTGCTCTGTGTGTTAGTTTATTGTTTGGCATCCTGTTCTTCTGTCTCGAAACATTCTCTTTCAATTATTTCCCCTTTCGTGCAAGTTTCGCTGAGTTGCGTAGACTTTGTATTCATTTTTACGGCTGTGTGTCAGCAGAGAGTGCCAAACCGTCACTCATCCCTGACCTCATTAGTCCGAGAAAACATCATGACGTGGAGGCCGGTCATTAATTGTGTCAGGCCCATTCCAGTTCGCTGGACAACAACTGACCATTTCCATCGGTCTCGCTCCATTTTGTTTTTAAGGTTTCCTTTCTCATTAGTGCCAGAGTTGGCAGGCAAGGCTTGGTTGGAGAATCAGGTTAGCAGATGACCGCATCGTCAAGCTCTTCAGACTGACCCATTGTCTAGAGATAAGTGTGCATGTGTGCGCGTGTGTGCGCGTTAGTGCTCTTGGACGGACTAGAGATACATAAAACATGGGTGACGGGCGGGGTGGGGGTGGCTGTAAAAACTACTACAATTGCCCTGAATCCATGGATAAGACAATCTTTCTTATTGGACTGTGTGTATATACGGGTGTACCAACTAAAGAAAGTGTTGGTACCAACTAAAGAAAGTGTTGATACCAACTAAAGAAAGTGTTGATACCAACTAAAGAAAGTGTTGATACCAACTAAAGAAAGTGTTGATACCAACTAAAGAAAGTGTTGATACCAACTAAAGAAAGAGTTGATACCAACTAAAGAACGTGTTGATACCTACTAAAGAAAGTGTTGATACCAACTAAAGAAAGTGTTGGTACCAACTAAAGAAAGTGTTGATACCAACTAAAGAAAGTGTTGATACCAACTAAAGAAAGTGTTGATACCAACTAAAGAAAGAGTTGATACCAACTAAAGAACGTGTTGATACCTACTAAAGAAAGAGTTGATACCAACTAAAGAAAGTGTTGATACCAACTAAAGAAAGTGTTGATACCAACTAAAGAAAGTGTTGATACCTACTAAAGAAAGTGTTGATACCAACTAAAGAAAGTGTTGATATCAACTAAAGAAAGTGTTGATACCAACTAAAGAAAGTGTTGATACCAACTAAAGAAAGTGTTGATACCAACTAAAGAAAGTGTTGATACCAACTAAAGAAAGTGTTGATACCAACTAAAGAAAGTGTTGATACCAACTAACGAAAGTGTTGATACCAACTAAAGAAAGTGTTGATACCAACTAAAGAAAGTGTTGATACCAACTAAAGAAAGTGTTGATACCAACTAAAGAAAGTGTTGATACCAACTAAAGAAAGTGTTGATATCAACTAACGAAAGTGTTGATACCAACTAAAGAAAGTGTTGATACCAACTAAAGAACGTGTTGATACCAACTAAAGAAAGTGTTGATATCAACTAAAGAAAGTGTTGATACCAACTAAAGAAAGTGTTGATACCCTATGTTTTTAAAGTGTGTAGGATATTTTTTTATTATTTTTTTTTTGCACTTTGAACCCTGCAGAACCAAATTTTCTAAGCTTGTACCACAAAACAAACTACACAGAAAAAACTTTTAAAAAGCAAAGCTTATATTAAGTGTATCAATTAGTTTGGATCTGTCATGTAATTAAATTTGTAATAAGCATCGGACGACAATCCATAATTGGGACTAATTCAGCATATACCACCACTTCAGTCAAGTACTATTTCTTTCTCTTGTTTGAAATACCAAACAATGTAATTTAATACCAACAGTTTATTAACTAATTGGTTATTTATTTTAAAAAAATAACAACTGATTCTTGTGTTGTCAGGTAAAAGAAATAATTATGCAACATTTCTGCTTGATCCAAGATTGAGTGTGGGAGAAATAACGTGTACAAACTTTTGGACAGACAGACATACATATAAGCTTTGTAATATAAGACAAAACGCACAAAAATAAGCTTCGTTTATCCAGATGGGGGCACTAAACAAAAAATAAATAAAATCTGATTTTTTAAAACTTTTTGAGTGAACTAGTTTAGTACCATGTCTTGCCGCTGCTTGTCATGCTACTGCACGAAAGTCGCTACATGAAAAGTCCATTTTAAAAAATGTGCGTGATATTGGACAGACAGACGGACATATAAGCTTTGTAATGAGCTAACAACTAGAGATACTTGAGAAGAGTTGATACGAAGATCTACTGTTAAGTAGTGTGGAGATACTGTTCACATTATAGCACCAGTCTTTCTTTGATTTAGCAAAGCTGATTTAGCGTCCTTGACATTGCGTGATTTATTGGTAAAATGTCTTCTGTGGATCTCCACTACAAATGTCCACTACAAATGTGTCATGAAATATTTTGTTTTGCTTTCGCTAAGCTTTTTATCTTCTTGACTTTATCTATTTGTATTTGTTAAAACAAGCATAAAATACTTTATTAACAATTCAATTATGACTTGAACCACTTACTTTAATTATCTCATACTTGGACTCCGATTTGATTGACAAATCATTTCAACAGTGCAGTATTTCTATTGTAAAAGTTATTTTTACGTAATTATAAAACTATTGCGTAAGTTTACAGAGTATGCGTAATATAATCATATGATATAAAGAGCGAGAAAGAGAGTGTGTGTGTAAGAGAGAGAGAGAGAGAGAGAGAGAGAGAGAGAAAGAAAGAAAAAGATAGAAAGGAAGAGTGTGTGTTTTCAAAAAAATTATATCAACTGCAAAACCAACTAAGTAAAGTCTGCTAGACACACATTTAAAAAAAGTAGATTTAACCACGAGGTCTTCGTCTGTATCTTGAACAATAAATGTTGAACATAAAACATGTCCGAGCTGAAGAATGGAGATGTCGTGTTTGTAATATGCTGGCTTGTTGCAGTTTGGTATTGCTATGCTAATGTCTGTCCATTTACATTCCAACACGATGGCATTTCAAAAAAAAATGTGTATTGAGCAAGTCACGTGACCAAAGATTGAGGAGAAACGGTGGGAACATGAACTGTGCATGTCACGCACCACTGAACAGGACATCTTGACCATTACGTGTCCTTGCTGGGTTAACGCGGCGTTACGGCCCATTCGTGTTAGGTGGGCCGGAATAATTCTCGAGCTGGCCGTTTGTGAGGAGGGGAGGGTCGGGACCAGCGCTTGGGCCTGTGAAATGTCTGCAGTTAGAGCACCAGGGACTCGGGAACAATGGAGAGGCCAAGGTTGTCTCCTATCTCCAGGATCTGAGATGATGGTGATGTAGATAGTGCCTCCATGAGCTCAGTCCAGTGGACGGTGGGGGGGGGGGGGGGGGGAGAGAGATGGGGATTGCATTGAAGCGTAAAGTTCAGTTCGTAATCTTCGTCTAAAGATTACAAAGTTTATTACGATATTTTCACATTAGGTTTTACCCTAACCAGTAAACACAACCGCTACAAAATTAGTAAAAACCTTCTATCTCTAGCACCAGATAAAATACAATGTTTATAATTTTACTTCAAAGTGGGCCACTATATTTAACTCCGAGCTTTCATACTTTGTGTATATTTTAAAAAGCTTTACATTTAGTAATAATAATAATGCTAAAAGAATCCTTATTATCCATGAGGAAATGTATTTCCCAATGACGGATTACACATAACAAAATATTACAACGACGGTAAACGAAAAAATATATTTTCATAGCAAAGTTTCAGTCCAACATTGTATATGAGGGTTACATCAGAAAGTTGGATTTCATTTAATTTTTTTTTGTCATGGAAACAAAAGCATTTAAAAAACAACAAGATATGTTTGTATTTGTCAATTCTATGTAAAAAAAAAATATCAACAACATAAAAGAAAAAAAATACTCTGAAAAAATGAAATCCTTGAAACGAACTTGACAAACAAACGTACACTGGGATAAACGATGAAATGTTTTGATATGAAATTCTAGAAATGATTTTATTATTATTTTGTGTGTGCTTAAGAAACCAAAATCAATATTTAAGTTGAATGAAATTGAAATAAATGTAGCAATTATCACATGAATACAGACATGCGGGGGGGGGGGGAGAAGGAGAGAGGGATATGTGTTTTCTCTAGTATAGACTTTGGTTTCTCCCGCTGTGCATGTGGTAGTCCAGTCCTTCCTCTAACAGATGTGAACTAAGTGGAAGTCAATCTCTTTGCTTTCTCTCTATGACCAAAGAGACATTTCACTTGGCTGAAAACTTGCAAGGGTCAACCCAGTCTCTTTAAATATGACCTTTCAACTTTTAGCCCTAATGAATATGTCAGGTAAATTCCAACATTCTATCTTCATCCCTCCCTGCGTCCCTATTCAGACAACTGTTTAGTCTTCCATTATGTCTTTATTGGACATCACTGACCATCTCTGGCTAGACCTACATCTTAGACAGTGACCATCTGAAAGGACTTTTTGTTCCGTTGAAGTTGTCAAAGTTCTGCGGATAGAGGTCAACTTTCCGAATGTTTAAAACCTGGAAGATGACCACCCAGGTGTTGTAAGATAAATCTGGACGTACTTTAACCCCCCCCCCTTTTCCATTAAAAAAAAAAATTCCATTTTAAAGTTCATTAAAAATTCTTTGACAAGGAAAAAACAATCTTCTGAACGCTATGGTTCTTCAAGCTTAGAATGACCAGATTGTTTTAGAATGACCAGATTGTTTTAGAATGATCAGATTGTTTTAGAATGACCAGATTGTTTTAGAATGACCAGATTGTTTTAGAATGACCAGATTGTTTTAGAATGACCAGATTGTTTTAGAATGACCAGATTGTTTGAGCAAGCCAATATTTTGTAACTTGACACTTTTGTCACTTGTCTGCAAAACAATTCTTCAAAATGCGAAAGCTTATATCAACTCACTCTATCTGTATGTCTGTCTGTCTGTCTGGTACAAATTTTGAACTCGTTATTTCTGCCACACCCAATCTCGGATCATGTTGATTTATTTATTTTATCTAACAAAACATGAATCAATTTAAAAAAAAAGAAATTAGCCAATTAATTACTGGTTACTCCTTCAGTATTAAGAGATATGGCTAATATGTGGTGTTTTGTCCCCTTAGATAATTATACACATTATTTTTCCCACTCCCACTTTTGGATGAAGATGAAACTTTAAAAAATAACCAATATGTCAAAAGATTATTGGTACTTAATTATTGTGTTTAATATCGAAAAAACAAAAATAAGTTCTTCATTACTGTGAGACATGGTTGTAAATGAGGAGTTCTTCGCTTTAGATAAATATCGTTTTTTTTAAGTATTTTAAATTTTTTTCTTGATAAGATACACAACGCACAGGGACACAGACAATAATGAAAGGGAACTGAAAATAAGCTCAGACAGTTGCAAGACTCTAGACATCTCTCGATGTATTCTTAGGTGGCAGAGTGTACAAAGTGGCCAAGAAAAGGCCGTTGTTTATAATAATTTATTTCTTTATTTCATCACACTCACTGCGAATGTAGCATTTCAAATGATTTCTTTTTGCCTTTACTTTACGAAAGATAGAGAGAGAGAGAGAAATATCATACTTAAATCTTGTACATAAACACTGTGTTACGAAAGCTAATTCGGAAAGAAAATATCATAAGTTATTGTTACAATTAAGAGCCATTATTATTATTATTATTTCTATTAAAATTTTGATTATTTATTTCTCTAAAATGAACCAAATTTATGACCTTTGAACTGACGCTGCATTGTGCATGTTGCACGCAGAGGGGCTCCATGACTACACAAAGAAAATGTGAAGCAACTAGCCCCAAACCCGTTTCCCTGCCCTTTAAAAAAAAAGAAGATTCTGGTGCAAGAGAAGAAGTCTTTCGAGTGGTTAAGGTAATTATTGACCAAGGATTTACTTGCGCGGTCAGTTTTGGAAGGTTAGGAAGAGGTTACGGGAGAAAGACGAGAAGGGCCCGCGCATCACTTAAGACAAATACTATGACCAATATTGAAATACTTCCAGAAGAATATTAAAAAAAAAATGTTCTGAAAAAAATATACATTGATGTGATGGGAAAGGGGGGGGGGGAGAAAAACTGGGGGGGGGGGGAGCGCGATTCCCTGAGGGAGTTAGTGGGGGGAGGGTGGGGAGAGATGCTAGCGGTAAACAACAAACTGGATTAGCTGCATGTGATTGGGGAAGGTGGGAGGGCGGGCGGCGAGTGGGGTAACTAACGCCAGAGACGTATGGTGTAACACGCCACCTCCTCGGTGGCAATCCTGGAGGAGGTGGGGGAGTGAAAAGATTTAGGGGAGAGGGGAGGGTGAGAGACGTTCTGGTTGTTATCTTTTTAACTACGCGCCTCAGAAACATATGGTCACCTGTCTTTTTTTTTTCATATTTGTAGAAGGTGTGAGGGGTCGGGGTGGGGGGCGTTGCAAAAGTGAAGGTCATTGTGACCTGAAAATACCGCATCATCAGAACTGAGTCAAGAATTTATATTTTTTTTAAACGTGAACTTGATATCAAAACTAACCGTTACACTAGTTACACACACACACACCGTTACCAGAGCTTTTTTAAGGGGCAGTAAGTAACTCGAGTTAATAGATTCGCCAATACAATTCTCTGGTGTTTGTTACATCGACTTTGTGTCAAGACTTAATCTATTAGTCTAGATTTAAGATGAAACATTCCAAGTCTTCAGATACATTGCCACAGTCCAAGTCTTCAGATACATTAACACACAGTCCAAGTCTTCAGATACATTAACACACAGTCCAAGTCTTCAGTTTTTTTTGCTTCTTTTCAATCAAAGTGGCGGGGTGGCTGAGTGCTATAGCGCTTAACATCCTAACTGGTGGGTATCGGGTTCAAACTGTAGGTGAAGACTAGGATTTTGATTTTTTTGGCACGCCCCTGAATTCACCCAACTCTAATGGGTACCTGATATTAGTTTTGGGGAAAGTAAAGGTGGTTGCTGGTTGTTCTGGCCACATAATACTCTCGACCATAGAAACAGATGACCTTTCCATCATTTGAAAGGGATGAGTTACTACATACCTACTTTTTAATCAGCTTTATGACGATGTTAGCAAATAAAGATCATTGAAATATGCCCTCGCCAATATGTATCCAATCATGTGTCCTGGTGACTGTACCAGGTTAAAGGTCAAAATGAATGTCCTAATTGTTTTTTACATTAAATAGTACATATTACACCACTGCCATGTAATCTTGCTATTCACGCATATATTCAAGTATACTAGACAACATTGATCTAGTCCAAGATGATGTTATAGATGACCTTTGACCTTTGCTGCACAGAAAGCACGATGTGAGATGATATGAACTGAGATGTGTTACTTGTGCATTATCTCGCCTGTAACCAATGGCATTATTAGTTGCAAGAGTCTTAATGATCATTTTATGTTAATATTAGTTATATACTGTAACAATCTAAACTACACTTCTAATGTATTAAGTACATTATCTCATATCATGACGTTGAATGTCAAAAGGCAGGTCCCTAAAAAGGTCAAGCCCCCCCCCCCCCGGATCTGGGTTACAAAATATTTTTTCTAGCTGAACGTAACCTGTACACATATAAGCCCCAAAGCATGACACATTCCTAACTCAACTCATCAACTAGATTATGTCAATTCTGTTCTCACAGGTTATTTCCCTTGCATGTACTAGGAATTAATCAGCTATTTTCACGTCCCATGAACTTTCTCCAATCGAATGTTTCTTTCGTTGTCTAGTTCCGTTTTTTTTAAATACAAATGTTTGATTCTCGTGGCAAAGATACAGTAATAAATGTGTAAGGAATTTTTTTTTTCCATTAAAAAATACATCGTTTTAAAAACTATTTACTAAAAGAATTAAAAGAAAAAAAAGGGGGAGGTAATATCAATACCAGAATATGATTTGTCTGTATAGTTTATAAAATGTATGCAGTTATTGTTATATGTTTTCTGTTCTTCTTGTTCCCCTTTCAGACCTCGCGACGATGTACCATAAAGGTCAAATGTTTCTGTGGCCCGCGACCAACCGCCTTTACTTTTCCACAACAAATGTCAGGTACCCATTGGAGCTGGGTAGACTCAGAGGCGTCCAAAGATCCCGAAATTAAAAATCCCAGCCCACACCAGGATTCGAATCAGGAACCCCCGGTTCGAAAGCCAAGCCCCTTACCACTTAGCCACCGCGTCTCCTTTCTGACAATTTATGTCATACGTTTTGTTTAAAACAGAATCAGATGACCTTTACAATGACATCATCTGCCCTAGAGACCACAAGGTCTGGAAGGGAAACTTTACTTTTTTACTTTACTTTGTTTTAAAGAAAGAAAGAAGTCATTTTATAGGAATCTGATTTAGATAACAAGAATTGATATATAATATATAACAGATATAACATACCAGTATATAAACGCTTGACCAAATGGAAGACCTGTTCCACTGTCCATGAATGAGACTTCCTATTGACCAACCATTAATTCCGTGATTATTTACAAACTTCCGTTACACTAGGGTTTCAAATTACCATAACTCAAAAGGTTCCATTTGTAGCATTTTGCTTGCATTTGGTAAGATTTGACAAGGCTGTTATCTTATCTTCTTATCTTATATAATACAGACGTTACTTCAAAAAAGAAGATGATTACGTCTTACGCGTCATGCATTTAGTCATGCATATTAACCAATGACTTAAATTCTGCCAAGTCACTGGTTTTCCTGGCTAGCTCAGGCAACCCATTCCATGCTCTAATAGCACTAGGGAAGAAGGAGTATTTGTACAAATTTGTCCAAGCATATGGGACGAGGAATGTGCCTTTATCTTTGTGTCTTTCAGAGTATTTTGTTAAATTTTGTTTTTGTATTTGAAGATTATGGTTCAGTGTTTTATGTATGATTGCTACTTTACTTTTGAGCCTTCTGTCCTGAAGGCTTTCTAAATTTAGTGATTTTACTAAAGGTGTTACTCTAGTCAAATGTGAATATTCGTTTGTTATGAATCTCACTGCTCTATTTTCTGTCTGTTCCAGTTTCTTAATGTTTTCTTGAGTTGAGGGGTCCCAAACGGAGGATGCATATTCTATTATTGGCCTAACCAAGGTTAAATAACATTTTAGTTTTATGTTCTTATTTGATTTATAGAAATTTCTTTTAATAAATCCTAATGCTTTGTTTGATTTTTTTGTAGTTTCATCAATATGTGGATTCCATGATAGTTTTTCATTTATTATAACACCTAGGTATTTTGCGTTTTTAGTCTGTGTTACTGGTTTGCCATGAATAAGATAAGTGGAATTAATTTGTTTTAGTTTTTTTGTTACTCTTAACAACTGACATTTTTCTGGGTGGAAAGATATGCTCCAATTTGATTCCCATTTCTGTAATTCATCTAATTCTCTTTGTAAAATATCTGTGTCCTGTGTTGTTTTTATTGTTCTATATATTATGCAATCGTCTGCAAATAATCTGACTTTTGTTCCTGAGGTAATGCAATTTGGTAAATCATTTATGTAAATTAAAAATAGTAGTGGACCCAAGACTGTTCCTTGAGGTACACCTGAGTTTACTGTTATCGGTGTTGATTTAGAGCCATTTATTATTACAGTTTGTTCTCTCCCTATCAGAAAATCTTTAATCCACTGATGCAGTGAACCATTAATGCCGAAATATTTTAATTTTTTAAGCAAACTATGGTGGTGAACTTTGTCAAAAGCCTTAGAAAAATCTAGTAAGATAGCATCTATTTGTTCACTATTATCTAAACCTTTTGAAAAATCATCATTTAGTCCTATTAGTTGTGTTTCACATGATCTATATTTCCTAAAGCCATGTTGGTATGGTGTGAGGACATTATGTTTGTCTAAGTGGTTTATGATGTTCCTACATATTATGTGTTCTAGGATTTTACATGTGATGCTGGTAAGTGATACTGGTCTGTAGTTTCCTGGGTCAGATTTTTCTCCTTTTTTAAATAGGGGGTGACATTAGCTTCTTTCCAGTCCTTTGGTACTCTGCCCTGGTTAAGTGAAGCCTGAAAGAGTATTTTGAACACTGGGGCTAGCTCATTGCTTAGTTCTTTGAGTAATCTAGCTGGAATACCATCAGGTCCAGAAGCTTTATTTGGTTTGGTGTTGGCTAATAGTTTTTGAATTCCATTTTCTTGTACTACTATATCTTCTATGTTGTTTACTTTGTTCAAATTCAGTAATATGTCTTTGTCTCCTGGGGCTGAGAATGCTGATGCAAAGTATTTGTTTAGGATGTTTGCTTTAGTTTCATTATCATTATGTATTATGTTATGTTCGTCTTTTAATGGCGCTATACGCTGTTAGGTCGATTTCAATAAAATGTTTATCTAACTAGATCAAATGTAATTCTTTTTTTTTTTAGGAAAATATGCGAGTGACAACAAAGAAAGGTAACTCTTACAACAGTATTTCCAAAATAAATTTTTGGCAGTTGTCTCCCTTCAAAAAAATTTTTAATGTCTGGGAGAGTAAGGGTAGAGAGTTTAGTTAAAACTCTGTGACGTGATTGGTCGCTTTAGTTACAGCGTAGACGTAGAAGCAAATTGAAATGAAGACGAAGCAGGAGGGGCGGAGCAATCATAATGATGTGAGGAGGGGAGGGAGCCTTGCAGGACCACCACACGCCCCGTTCCTTCAATCTACACCTCTCTCGCTTTTCCTCTTCCGCCTTCCCCCACCTCTATCCTCTCTCCATTTTTTTTTTGTTATCCTTTGAGGAGAGAAAAAAAAAAAGCTACACAAGGTCGCAGAGAGGGCGCTAGGTCACGATGACCCGGCGCGTGCAGTATGGACGTCTGCAACCCATGCCGTTTTACTGCAGTCATAATGAGGCGGCCATTATCTCTTGTTGTTGTAACGTGAAACTTGGCCGTGTGGTGGCGCTGTGGGGTTTGGGAAGCTAAGACAATGGCTGGTCACAAATACAGAACTAATGTTTAATTTTTAATACCTTGAAATAGCAATTGATGTATAGTAATATAGAGTAGGATATATCTTTTTTTTTTAATTTATATTCATTTTCTTCAAAGTAAAAAAGAAATATATTAATAAGTAATAATAACCAGCCGCCTGTAAGGATGTATAGAGAGTTATATCTCGTAATCCTAGTCGTTGAGGTCAGACAGACATCTCAGTCTCATCATTGAGGTTCAACATGATTCTAAAGTCCAGCTAGTAGTTCACTGGCTAGATGGTTGTTGACTGGTTTGCCACGTTGGTTATTTCAACAACAACAAAAAGAAACTCTGTTAGTCATCTAAAAAAACAACAACTTAAAACTAAATATTTAAAAACGATATGAGTTTAGTTATTAGAGTGACCTTGCCAAGGAATTCTTCTGTAAGATAAAGCTATGCAGCAGAGACAGGCGTACAATGGTGCAATAGAAAAAGAATACTATCAATAATTAAACAAACAAAAAAAACAAAACAACAGGTAGAAATCCGTCCTATAAATCATTAAAAAGTCAAACATTCACTAGTTGGAATACTTCAGCCTCTCAAACATTCACTAGTTGGAATACTTCAGCCTCTCAAACATTCACTAGTTGGAATACTTCAGCCTCTCAAACATTCACTAGTTGGAATACTTCAGCCTCTCAAACATTCACTAGTTGGAATACTTCAGCCTCTCAAACATTCACTAGTTGGAATACTTCAGCCTCTCAAACATTCACTAGTTGGAATACTTCAGCCTCTCAAACATTCACTAGTTGGAATACTTCAGCCTCTCAAACATTCACTAGTTGGAATACTTCAGCCTCTCAAACATTCACTAGTTGGAATACTTCAGCCTCTCAAACATTCACTAGTTGGAATACTTCAGCCTCTCAAACATTCACTAGTTGGAATACTTCAGCCTCTCACTGTGTTCAAACAGTTGAACAAAATAATAATTGTGTTGTATGTTTGAATTTCAAACTGTAGTGATTAAATATTTCTTTTTTAAATAATATTTGTCAGTTTAGCCGCAGCTATTGCTTGTGTGTGTGTGTGTGTGTGTGAGAGAGAGAGAGAGAGAGAGAGAAAGAGAGAGAGAGAAAAAGAAGACTAGTTAGACTTCCGTTGGTATGTTGATAGACCTTAACTACTTTCATTCTTCAAGCTGACGCAGCCATAGCGTTGACAAAAAACAATATATGCAGGGCCGGTCCTCACAATTGCGGGGCCCTATGCTAAACTGATTGCGCGGGGCCTAGTCTGGGTGGGAATAAGGGTAATGTGACAATTAAGATTTTGTATTAGAAAAAAAAATTGTCTTTGAATTTTATTTATTCTTTACTAAGAACAAAATTGCGATCAAATTAACTTTAATTTACAAACTTTGCAACCTATGGCATATGTATTTGCCTGTGACTATAAACGTGAATAAAGAATTGTAACTTCTGATTAAGACGAAAACTCGCCCGATTATTACATTTTATTACATGAAAGCTGACAATGGCTTTTTTCTTTTATCGCGCGTAGGATTGGTGTTGTCCGTAATGAATGAAACCCACAAACAACAATTTGGACTATTTTTCAGGAGATTTCAATAAATTCAGATTTCCAATGACTTTTTCGTATGTATTCTACAATTGAATAATTACACCTAGAATTAGCGCGGGGCCCACAGCGACCGCATAGGTTGCAGTGGCCTAAGACCGGCCCTGACTAGATGTGTTTTTGGTTGTGTGTGTGTGTGTTTGTATTGTTGTTGTGTAAGTGTACTTTTCTTAAAAATGAAAATTAAAAAAAAACACACACACAATGTCACCAATGTAAACAAAAATAAGAATATTAAAAAGTGACCTATGAACTTTTGGTTATTTATTATTGTGTTCATTTCAGTCGATCACACTCGATGTAACTTATAGCCCAAACAACTTGTTGGCTGGAATATTATCCTTTAGTTTAGTTCAGTGCAATACTTTCATAGGGTGTAGTTCATTGTAAACTTATCCTTTCATTTAGGTCACTGCAATATTATCCATTGATGTTTTTCCTTAAAATGTTTGATATTGTGCACATTCTATAATAGTGTTCGCTGTAACATTAGCAGATCTAGTCCGCTGTAGTATTACTGTGTCTAAGTATTCGACTGGACGAGGTCACTTCCACACCCTGAACGTTGTGTTCAAACTAATAATGAATAGAAGGACCTGATACAACCCAGCAGGTCCGATACAACCCAGCAGGTCCATCTAAGTCTTAGCGAACTGGTCTCTTAGTCACTGTACACTTCTGTCCATTAGCCGCTCGTCTCGTCGTTCGCGGGCGCAGTTGTTTGGGCTTTCCAATTGCACCTAGAGTACGGTCAAAACTGACCACTGCAGGACCCCCACCTCCCTCAAACACCCATCCCCATTAAACTCCCTCCATCCACCTCTTCCCACCCTCTCTCTCACACACACACACACTCGCACGCATACACGCACATCGCAGACCTAGAACTGGACCGACGTGCAAATCTCCCTTTTGGTCCTGGTTACAAAACTAGTGGTCATCTAAGACGGTCGGTCAGTTGAAGGAGTGGCTCTCTGAAGGTGGACGCTTTGGTGTACATGTGTTAACTGTTGTCTCTCCCTCTCGGCTGCACATATGCATGTGGATAGACAGAGCCGATACATGAGCATAGGAAGAGATCAGGTCTGTTGAGACTTTAATCAAGGCCTTAATCAGTGCTATCTTTAATCAAGGCCTTAATCAGTGCTATTTGTTTTTTCTTTGAAGTTACTGCACATCTACAATTTGAACGATTTATTCTGGGATCTACAAGAGTGACGTAGTTTTCAACTTATTTCTTCCAGAAAAAAAAATTAAGAGATGTCATCCTGACATAGGAATTTGAATAATTTTCAACATGCCTTCTTGGTTTTGTGTGGAATTGTGCTATTTATCAAGCAGAAATTCTTGACAAAACTATTTTTAGAAGTGATCGCACTTCTCTTGTAAACAAGGAGTAAACCCAATCTGGACAATTTCATCCAGCAACTACTGTAGATTTAGATTCAATACTTCTGCTGGCTATATTATATAAGATAAGATATTTCGTTTCGGAAAAACTCAACACTTATAAAAAGGTAAATATTTTGAAGTATTAGTTTTCTAATTTTATATCATGTCTGGAATGTCACATTGCTTATCTCCAATTAATAGATCTAGGGTTTTGTGTGTGTGTGTGTGTGTGTGTAGTTTTCTGACTTCACTTATTGTGAGATTTCTAATGCTTAGCTTGTTTCTGGATCTAGTTTGAAAGTTAAAGCCAAAACAAAAGTTTTTAGTTTGATATGTTAAGGTTTCTGCTGAATATGTTTATAGACTTAGACCTAGGTTCTTGATTGAAAACAAAAACAACAACCAAAAAAAAAATAAAATAATAAAATCACTTAAAAGGAACAAAAATGTAAAACTTGTAAGTGAGATTTAGGAGAATGATTTCGAAACAATAAAACAAGTAAAAAATATATATTCCCTCTGTTACTATTAAAGTTAATCTTCAAATCTAATTCACTAGCTTATAAGTTGAATGCATTTTGTTTAAAAATAATTATAGATGTATTACAAATAAAACATAGATCTTGTTCCAATTTTCCAAAAAAAAAAAAGGATTCTTTGTTTAAAATCTATATAAACTTAACAAGATCTACATCTACTAGGTTAACCTGTTAGCCTTGCAGGGCCTTGCACGATAAAAATGACCACATTTTCAGGCATCGCGTCATTATTATTCTACTCGGTTTTTAACCACAGCATTAGGCCTTAAAGTGATGACATCTGTATTAATGTTAGGGCCGAGAAAGGCCTACAGAATTGTACAAGTTACATGACGTTACATTTAACAATAATACACCAATAATGACATCATATTTCTAGGCTGTCTAAAATGTACATCCGGTGTTCCTTGCAGTCTTGTACTTAAGAATATATGCACCGTGCAATCATAACAGAAAATACGTTTAGTTGAAGCATGAAAGTTCATCTCAATAAGTGAATGCACTTTATATAGTTGATAGTGTTATTTTGCAGGCATTGAAAAAAAAGTCTGTCACATTTTTAATCGTCACCGGTTTGTTCTAGAGCTCAAGCCCCATTCTCTTTCCCTTTGTTTAGTTATGTCCCTTGCTGGATGTCGCTGCTGAGACGACACTATCAAATTAAATGTAACACACAACTTTAAAAAGTTCTGATAAAGAAAAGAAAAAAAAATATTTTTTTGTGCCTATTCAGCTGATTTTGTGGCCCCTCGCCAATCTTCGCCCCCGCCCTCAAACCATGATACCCCGCCCACGTTTGGCCTTCATCTTTCTCCTGCAATCCATCAGACCACGTGCTAGAAGTACATACAAAAGACACAATGTTGAACAGTGGCGTAGTTAGGGATTTGGGGGCCTGGGGAGACATAAGAAATTGGTCCCCTCCTAGATCACCCTAGCTACGCCACTGATGCTGGAGGAGGCAGAAGTAGAAATGAAAAAGGGAAATGAACACCTTCTGGAAAACAAAAAGCTTCATGTCAAGTACTTACAATGACACACGTGTGTTCTCTGAGACCCAGCCTTTTTAGAAGACTAGAGTTAAGGTCGGACACTAGTGGTTAAAGACATCTTTCCTTGTACTGAGCCAGTTAAACATTCGAACATATGACAATAAAAAACTGCTTCTAAATCTTTGTATTTTAAAGTTATTGTATTTTTAATTCTCTCTCACACATAAACTTTATATATATATATATATATATATATATATATATATATATATATATATATATATATATATATATATATATATATATATATATATATATATATATATATATATATATATATATAAAAGTAAGAAAACTTAAGAAGTTTAAAAGGAATATCTAGCAGGGAATTATTTCAAATTAGCATCACACAATACACACAATCATACGACTAAATCTAAGTTTCGGATCCTCTGGGACACACATTACATTAAGTTTTCGACCGTCACACACACACATTACATCGAGGCGCAAACACATCCTGGCTGAACTGGAGCAGTATCACAGCACACAGCCGATGTGTTTATTGAACATCACAGCCCTATCTATGTGATCTATTTACTTGAACTGTTAGGGCGGAGGTTTAATAGTCCCCCCCCCCCCTTTATGCCCGTCAGACAGAACTATACAGAGGACCTATTACTATCTGTGTTTGCCCTAGAGCCCTCTATAAAATGTGTTAGTAACAAATACGAGAGAAGTCTTGTACTCTTTTTTTTTTTTTTTACTTTCTAATATGAATCTGACTGTTAGGTTTGAAAAGCTAGTTCCAGTGTTTAAAAAGTTAAATCTAGTGGGGTTTTATTTAATGGTCTAATTAGCTAGATCCAGTAATGCAAGAAATGATTCTTAAAAAAAAAAAACACAAAGAAAGAATTAAGTCCCTTTACAAAAAGTATTTCGCACTCACTCTGGTACAGCACACTGTATAGGAAAGTAACAAATTGCAAATTTTGCAAATTGGAAACAAGTTGAAGCCTTTTTAGGGGCAACAGAGCTGCGTTTCAATAGCATTGCAACAATTCCTAATGAATAGAATGAACCCCACAGCCCAGGTTTTTTTTTTTATGTTGACGGGGAGGAGACGGTGGCTTTGAGTCCTATCGATTTTTTTCTCTCCTTGCTTGTGGGACAGTCCAGAAATGTCCACTACTTGATTCAAATCTGCCTAAGTTAGAGGTCAATGACAATGTCTAAATGAATTGACGGAGTACGTCATACGACCATTTTGGAAATGTATTCGTGAACCAGTAGGTCTCACTGGTCGAAACATGCACGTTGGTTCCTTGAGTTGGTTCCTTGAGTTGGTTCCTTGAGTTGGTTCCTTTAGTTTTTTGGAGGACTATGTTTAGATCGTTTCTTATAGGTTTATATAGTGCGAGACGTTAAACCTAGGTCAAGGTTGAGTCTACACATTTGAAACATAGAACATGCACATTTACTGTCTTTCTAGCCGAAAAAAAGAAAAAAAAGAAAACTTAAAAAGGCCCCCGACGGACAACAAATATGTATATATATATATGTTTCAGTATCATTATCAAATTCGATATTTTAAGCCTGTTTCACAATAGGTACTTGTATTTGTAGTATTTAATTTCATGAAACAAACAACCTCTCATGTATGTGTGTACTTTTATTTCAGATACCAATGACCATGTCTGAAGGAGCCCTTGACCTCAGTCTTTCTTCCTATTCGCTCACAAACAAGCATGTAGCACTCACTAACAAACACACAGCACGACCTATGGAGGTGGTCAGTAGTGACTCTGGCCGAGCCTCTTCTGACAGCACTTCTTCCGAGCCACACGAAGACATAAAGCCAGAAGTGAAGCCTTCGCCACTCGGGTTTAACATGCCAACCACACTCGCTCCAGGTCATCCACATCGAGTCAGCCACACGTCCCCTGGCCCAGTGGCCTTCCCAAACTCACATCTAAGGGACTTGCCTCACCTTTCTCACATGATGCTCAACCCCACCGGCAGCCCGCCACTGACAATCAACCCGGGTAGCATGGACAACTTCGCAAATCAAGCCTCACCAGTAAATGTGACATCAGTTTCCGGGGAAGACGCTCTGAAGCCTTCCATGCCTTCCGAGAGAGCGTCTGAGAGTAGAGCTGCTATGAGACCTTATAAAATGTACCCTGTTGATCCCTTCAGTATGTATGGCAATCCATTGATGGCCGGTGCATCGGGGACACTGTCGCCCTCCCCTGTTGCACTCCAGTCCCTCTATGACAGCATGTCCCCTTCAGGATTCCCAACATTTCCTCTAACGCCCCTGACGTCACATCTCCTGCAGCGAAAAAGGCGCGCAGAGAACAGGGAACACACGAACAGCGCCAGCAGCCAGAGCTCTGCGCCCACCACAACCCAGACGAACAGTAACAATACAAATAGTAGCAGCAGCAACAACAACCCTGGAGACAGCAGCTCCAGAGTCAGCACCTCCAGCCCCGTGTCACCAAGGGAGGACATCGACTCCAACAGCGATGGGGAGAAAATGAAAAGGTCTCTGTCCTCCGCGGACGTTAAAAAAGACGAGGCTTACTGGGACAGGCGGAGAAAGAATAACGAGGCGGCCAAACGATCTCGGGACGCCAGACGGCAAAAAGAAGAAGAAATCGCCATGCGAGCAGCATTTTTAGAACAAGAAAATTTAAAACTTAGGGCGCAGGTTGCCATTTTAAAAAACGAAACAGCAAAGTTGCATTATATGTTATATAATAGAATATAAATGTTAATATAATTAATAAAAAACGTTTTAACTAATAACAAAAACAAGGCTAGAAAACATACTAATAGTGCACATTTGATATCTGTTTATCTGTCAACAGATATCTAGCTATAAATTAAATGTTGGGTACGTCCTACCAGTAACACGTCCTACCAGTAACACGTTCTACCAGTAACACGTCCTATCAGTAACACGTCCTACCAGTAACACGTCCTACCAGTAACACGTCCTATCAGTAACACGTCCTACCAGTAACACGTCCTATCAGTAACACGTCCTATCAGTAACACGTTCTACCAGTAACACGTTCTACCAGTAACACGTCCTATCAGTAACACGTCCTACCAGTAACACGTCCTACCAGTAACACGTCCTATCAGTAACACGTCCTACCAGTAACACGTCCTATCAGTAACACGTCCTATCAGTAACACGTCCTACCAGTAACATGTCCTATCAGTAACACGTTCTACCAGTAACACGTTCTACAAGTAACACGTTCTACCAGTAACACATTCTACCAGTAACACGTCCTACCAGTAACACGTCCTACCAGTAACACGTTGACTTTATCACTACTGTACTAACGGGTAATATTTACATGTTGACTTTATTTGATAGGCATCTGGAATTGATTTAATTTTTCATTTCTTAAGTTGGCACTTGTTCCCTAATTGATCCTTGCGGTTGAAGTGCTATCATGTTAGTTTGCAGACATTGGATTCTATTCTCTAGAATGTTTTTTGCTTCTATTGTTAACAGTGGCGAAGCTAGGGATATGGGAGCCCAGGGGGGGGGGGGCTGGACCTCTTCAGGGGCCCCTGCATTTTGACATTCGTCATCTTGGCAAGAGATAATGGCATAATATTTAATTTCAATAGAAATTTCACATGCTCATTTGGGCCTTTCCCCTTTCAAGTGGTGGCTTGGGGGGGAATTTTCAAATTTGGACCCCCTTCCCCCACCCTAGCTTACGCCACTGATTGTTAAGTTTAACTTTGATAATTAAGAATTCAGCAATAATGGATGAAGGCCATATATAAGCCTCTAATTGCATGCTATTAATGACATTACAATATCAAATTGCAATCTTTCAGTGAATCCGGTGAATGCCTTATAGAAAGGAATGAGCTGTTTCATTAAAATAGCTTCATTATAGTCTACTCTTGGTTAAAGAGGAATGCTCAATTCTATCCACACAATATCATGAAATAGACGAACCACAGAGTTCCACATGCAAGTCACTAAGTCAATTGTACTGTGCCATCATGTTGACCTAGATATAAACCTGCCTCCTTTATTGTTATTTATTGTAACAGATGTAGATCTGGATTTGTACTTAACGTTTTCACACTATGCATATTACAACATAACAATGTATGTATTGTTTTTAATTCAGGGTTTTACCTGACATCCTCTGAACATGAATATTTGTGTTCGCTCTTGCTGTGGTCTTAATGCCTTGTTTTCTCCATTGATTCAATAACCATATTATGGGAGTTTTAATTTTAGAAAATCTGAGCGTTTTCAAACCAAATACAATGTAAACCAAATACTCTTAAACAGTGCTTTTTTTTTTGTAAGCAAATAGATGCTGGTACTCAGTAATGTATTGCCTAACTTTAAACTACTATTAAATTCATACTAAACGTTAAAATGCAAGAAAAATAATATTTTTTCCCCACATTGAAAAAGGTGCCGGTATGCCGTACCCCTATTCTAATGTTTTGTAAAAAAGATGTAAAATATTAACATTTTATATTCAAAATGTTTTTACTCACGTAAAATTCTACAGGATTTATTCACATTTATGTTTCATAAAACCTCAGGACTGTACAATGTTGTATACTGTTGCTTTCTCTGCCTTCTGGGAAGAAAACTGTGTATTATTTGTCAGACACAACTGAGCTCTTCATCTGTCAATTGTCCATGTTTCTACGGTGTTAAGTGAATCTCAATATCTCAGGAATGGCGATCATTTTGCTTTCTATTTCGCCTTAAAAATTGTACAGTTGGCAGCTTATTTTTTTTTTTATTTGTCCAATTCACGGGTCAATTTGTATTTATTGATAACTTTGTTACGGTGCACGATATATATTCTTACTGGCATTCTTGCATGATACAATGATTTGATATTTGTTTTTGTTTTTTTAATGTTGTTATTAATAGATGACCTTTGACCTTTTTTTTTTACTACTACTTATATATGTGTGTGAGTCTGTGAGAGTTTGTGTGTATAGATGATAGATGTATTTGTTTTTCCTGTGCCCACCGTGTGTTCAATCAATTGTGTTTCGGTTTTGTATATTTTAATGCTCCAATAAATCTATGCCAGAGACCTATATATATATTTGTCAATGGTCTATTTTGTTTTATTTTTTAAATGTGACTTTATAAAACGGGTATTTCTGTTCTCTGTTCCTTGAATCGATCTTTGACTTTTACTTGTATCAAAACGTGAAGTTATTTATTGACCTAGTTTTTATGACATTTAAATGTATTATTGTTCTAAATCTGCGCCAGAGACTGCATTTTATCATGTGTGTCTACATGACTACACTCAAAGACTGTAATGATAATGATTGACTAACTAACTAACTGACTGACACAGACTAACTGACTGACTGGGTGAGAATTCATGTATGGTGTGATTTCGACCACATTATTTTTACTCAGGTTTTAATGTGAACCTTATAAAAATGCTCTTAATGTTGAAATAAATGAATGGCTTAATTAAGAAAAGTGGTGTTTGTCTTTTAATTAAAAACATTAAGTTTAGGGCTAAGATTAAGTTTGTTGATTACACACAGACGTATATTAACCTACAATGTGATTCAATAGGCATATGATACATTACATTAAATGAGAGTGTACGTTTGCCACTCTGTGAAACAATCAACAGCTTTCAAGTTTTTTATCAGGAAAATCCGAACAAAAAAAGTGGTTAAAACAAAAACAAGAAACAATATTATTTATTAAGAAATTTAATAATCGAAAAAAGTGTTATACACCAAGAATCTTGCAGTGCCGAGTCAGACAAGTTTGATAGTAAAAGCAATTAGAATGAGCACATGTGACGTCACACACTGGCTGTTTGAACTAAGAAACTACGTCAGTTGTTCTCAATTTTGTGTGTAGGGGGGCCTATTCTATATCTACATGGTTAGTAGACGCTTTGGGGTGGGGGGCGCTTAATAGTACTCGAAGCAGTAGACTATATGTGCCATACCACATCATGCCAGGGCCGGGCTTAGGTAATTAGAGGCCCTAATAAAAAGAAGTTTCCCCTTACATAACTTGTGATCTATGGGGCAGATGATGTAAAGGTCATCTGTTTCTATAGTCCACCGTTAACCAGGGTGTCATGTGGCCAGCACAACGTCCAACCGCCTTTACTTTTCTACAGCAATGGTCTCGAAACTGAAAAAATCTCTCAGTCTTCACCAGGATTCGAGGCCCTAGGTATAGTGAATTTGGTGCCCCCCCCCCCCAAAAAAAAATAATTACAATGATCCCCTTAAAGATAAAATAAACATAAAAAGGAACCTAGTAACCACATTTAATGAAGCTCCTCTTTACACTCTCTGCTTCTCGTTGGCGTTTTGATGCACCAGACTCGAGATAACGTTTTAAAATATTTACCGATAGGAAGCAAGGTTCTTCTAGCAAGTAGATCTCAACATTCACATATACCCTTGAGTTTTAGCACAGACGTAGAGCTAGGCTAATAGATAGAAATCTCTTCTATGTTGAAGATTTGATCCGCAGGTTTACAAGTTTTTCTCGAAAAATTTAGTACCGTGCAAGGCCCCTACCAATTGTAGGCACTTGGCGGCTGTCTAGTTTGCCTATGCGTAAGGCAGGCCCTGATCATGCTAACGGGCTCGTCCGCCCCATAGGCTGTAGCAGGGGCGGACTGGCTATTTGGGCAAACGGGTAAATGCCCGGTGGGCCGGCACCAAATAACATAGATCTAAAAATACTACACTTAGCTGAAGCTGTTACATCCGATATTTAATGAAAGGAGATTTATATTTTAAATAATTGGTCATGGTATATTTATATACAATTCGCGTTTTTGAGAATGTACTAGGACGAAGCAAGAGCTTCAAACTATCAGTTGTCTCAGGCCTCATTGTCTGAAAGGGAAACTTAATGCCCCAGTGCAGCCAAGGAGGGGGTTGAGCTTAAAATCTCCCCTCCAGGAGATTTTAATGCTAAAACCCTCTTCGTCAATAAAACAAAAAAAAAACAATATAAATAAATAAATAATCAAACTACAGTCACCAAATTTCATAGGCGTAGCCAAAAGGGGCCTTGTGGTTACCCCCCCCCCTTTCCTTTTCCAATACAAAAACTAAAGCAAAACTAGTTACCATTTTCTACCTGTCGCTGTGTTCCATTACTTAAATGCAGTGAATAGCAGATTTGGTTTTTGAAATTGTTTTTAGCGAAGAGTAGCAGGTATTGTACTGTAGATACCTGAGGCGGTGGCCCCACTCTTCGCCCCCAAAGGCTCTCCTCTGGAAGCAATGTTTTGAGACTTTTGTCGATCCATCACTGAATGTCTAAATTACTTTGCAGTTCAAATGACAGCACCAGTTGATGTCATGTGTTTAATGACACTCAAATTACACTACACGTGTAGCATTGTGATATTAAAACACACACGTATATAACATCAATACGGCGGGCGTCATCGCTGATTTTTTTTTATTAGCTGCTATGATATTTGATATTTATATTTTGGGTATTTGGCACATCGGCATAATTTATGCAATGTCGTGCCCATAATTCCTCAATTAGCTAACTCAATATCTTTCGCTCTATGGCAGTAGGTTAAAGTAATGGTCTCTTCACCTAGAACAAATCACACACTTCCACAACACACAATGACACACATACATCAGTATACAACAGGAAATCTCCATACAACACATAATTCCCACACAATCAATATACAACATACAAAATCCACACAACACTCACTCCCACACATGACTAATTCCCCACTTACGCACAATTCACGTACAACACAAAATCCCATCGCAATGAATATACAGCATACAATTCCCACACAATCAATATTTAATATACTATCAATATACTACACACAATCCCCACACACCCCACAATCCAAAACATGCAGGCAATTCATACGATACTAATCGGTTTGGAGTCCACCTGCTCTTGAAACAATTTTAGACTTTTTCTGTAATACAATGACTTGCCGTGTGAACCAAGCCTTAGTGTTTCAACTAAAGATAGTTCTAATACAATAGTTAAAGCTCTAAGTCACAAGTAAGATATTCTCTTATAGCAGAAATAAAACCTGTAAAAGACTCGAACACTGTGGTCTGAATTAGAAATAGGAACTTAACAAATAAGAAACTCTTTATCCTTTGAAGAAACTGTGGACCAAGTGAATGATCGTTGTCTGATCAAAGATTCGACAAAATAAAACTTATCTTGCATTACTACGCCAATTTTCACACCATTCATCACACAGGTTTCTTTTTCCGCGCTTATAAGTCTTCGGGACGGTGACCTGGTCAAAGACTTTGTTATTTCATCATCACTCGCTTCTGCTGCACTGCAGCAGAAGCGAGCCTCTCTCTGAGCAGCGGAAGTCGGCAAGGTTATGCTAATGGCTTTATTGCAGCCTCGACCCTGTAAGCGTTAGGTCATCTTGGTCATATAAACAGGGAGACACAATTTTAGCGACACGGTGTTAGCTTGATATCAAAGTAAATAGCCAGTGGGCGTGGCGATATGCGTTTCGCACTGTCCAGCAATTGAGAGAGGTTTGAATCTTTGTGGCCTTTATCAACAGGCCACTCTGCAGGAGTTATGGGTTATCAGATTGTCTTTTCTTTCTATAACACAAAGACTAATAAAACAGTAGAGAATAGAGAGAAAGATTTAGAAAAATTCCCAAAAAAATTCAATAATATTGTTTTGTTATTTCCAAAAAGAAAATCTTTGTGATGTATTGTTTTAGACACTCCTATTTTCCTATATAAAGCAACTCAGGGCAGCTCTTGTAAACCTTAACATCAACAGCAAGGAAATTGTTCTTCAGTGGGTTCCAGCACACATTGAATTAGAAGGCAATGAAAAAGCAGACATTCTGGCCAAAGATGGAAGAAAGAGGCCCGAACAAGACTCTGGCCCATAAACCCTCCCATTGAAGAAAAAACTATACGGAGAACTGCCTGATCTGGAAACTACTGTTCATATAAGATATAGGATTACTAATATGAACTCTTCGACATGTAAAATGAGAATAAAGAAGACGAAGAAGACATTTTAGACAGATACAAGTGTGATTTGTCCAAGTTTTTTGAGTTTGTTTAGACGCTGTTGTCGTCTATAAATATTTTGAAGTCAATAAGAAGGATGGAAGAAATGGCTTTGAAGTGGTTTTTATTTCATCGGAATAAACTTTTTCCGTTCTTTAGAGTGACAACAAAATTACATTTTAAAATTGGATTTATAAAATTTAAGATTTCTATAACCTTTTAAACCTTCATTACATTCTTGTAACTTTCAGTAACATTCAATATTTTCAAATTGATTCCACACACACACACACCCTAGCACACACACAATCGTTTTAAAATAAAGCTGATATATGAAAATAAAAGTTGATATGTGAAATTAAAGCTGATATTTAAAAATTAAAGCTGATATGTGAATTAAAACTGATATGTGAAAGTAAAGCTGATTTATGAAAATTAAGCTGATCCGTGAAAATAAAGCTGATAAGTAAAAATAAAGCTGATATAAACATCGCTATCGCCATGAGGTATGTACTACTGCGAGAACCACGCGCTTTTAAATGACCACATCCACATGTTGCCTTCATTAATCCGCGTCATCCACTGTTAGTATCCTGCTAATAACTGGGCGTTTTGAGGCACACCATTAGCAAGGATGATGATGGTGATGATGACTTTGACAATTCTGACAATATACACAGCCCCAGGGGGGGAAACCAGTGAAGCCTAGAGACAGGGGGCTTGTTTATTACACCAGGCTGCTCACTACGACCAGACTTGGGCGCACACATGCAATTCGTGAGAAACGCATGACTGACCAAGCGAGCAGAGGGTGACGCAAGTCTGCAACCAGCGTTGCGCAATCGGGGCCCCCATCCCCTGTTGCCCTGCGGGTTAATCGTGCGCTAGATAGCCAGGAACCGACGGATTGGCATGAGTTATGAGGACAGCCGGACGATTAGGGTCTTCGCAAGAGATAAACAAGGCACTACATAGCCAACTGGAACAAGGGGCAGACAATGAATGACTTTGGGTTAACTAAACAAGTATAGTTTTCTTAGACTGAGGTTTTAGCTTGCCATTTATCAGTGCCTGTGTGAGTGTATGCGTCGTGTTATTTTAGATTGAAAATTAAAAATCAAGTCTGAATTTCTAAGCAATCCAAATCTTGAATTGATTTTCGTTTTTTTTTACCAAACTCATCTTTTTTACCAAACTTATCTTTTTTACCAAAGTGAAATGCGCAGAAAATTAAAAATAACTTAAAATATGATATAGGTTACATGGTCTATTAAAGAGTAGGCTACATTCATCCATTTAGCATGTTTTTAAAATCTATAAAATAATTACAGTTATAAAAAGAGACAAAAAATTAATCCAATCTGAAAGTTCCCTTTGGAGACGTGATTTTGACTTTTAAGGTCTATGCAAAGTGCTAGTATCGCGCCTCCTATATTTCACTAATCTGTATTTATTCAAAGGCAGATATCACATGAATTTGTTATGTATAGAAAATGTGTTTTTAAGTCAGTAACACATAATGGCTACTTTTGGTTTTCTAAAAGCAAACCGTTTAGTTTATAAAACTAATTATGCAAAGCGTTTTTTTTTTCATAAAAATACACCAATTCTAAAACAATACATAAATGTATTGGAGATAATGTTACACTATGATTTTTGAAACTAGATCATGATTTTCTACAGTATATCTAGATTTTTAAAATTTGATCTGGATTTATATTTTAATTAAAATCATTATAAATTAATGTAGATTCCAGATCTATAATTTCTAGGTGTAGTTTAGACTGATATAGACTAGATCAGTGATTCCCAAAGTGGTCTATATAGACCCCCAGGGGTCTACGAAAGTGAAAAAGTAAATTGGGGGTCTATGAGATGGGCACGGGGGTGTATGATAATGAGTCTCATTTCAGCAGGTCATGACTTGAATTTTGATAGCCCGTTAATGGAATTATTTTATCCACACATTTATGATTTGTACCTTACTAAATGCTGGAATGAAAAATTGTTGCATTTAATTTAATAACTCTATTTAAATTGCTTTAATTTTGTCATATTGTAAGTTTAACAAGAAGAAATGTAAACTGTACAGCGTTGAGTATTTCAAATTGGACTTCATGCCTTCCTTGTCAAACAAACGAGTGTTTATGTGACTTTATGACGTTATAAACCAATTAAGCTGGAGGATCATTTGAGACGATGCCTCCAATGGATGGTGAACTTGCAAACCTTTTAAACCAAAACGTTTCCCAGAAATACATAGGATCTAGTATTTTGGTTTAAATCTGAATTTTATGAATACAAATAAAATACTTTAAATGTAGCTGTAAAGTACTTTTTTTTTTTTACCATTCGATTCACTGATCATAAACTAGTTTTAAAAAACGTGAAATTTGAAGTTAATGAATTTGCAAAAATGAAATATAACTGAAGCAGGGGGTCTACCGAAAACTGGAAAACGTGGCAGGGGGTCTACGAGACAAAAAAGTTTGGGAACCACTGGTCTAGAACAATATTGCAATGTTATAATATACTGAAACTAATCTACTATTTTTAAATTTACTATTGCATTCAGTCTATTGAAAGATTATCTAGGCTTTTTTTTGTGTGTGCATAAATCTAATCTAAATTACATTAAAATTATTCCAAATGTATATTATAGATCTAGATCTAGTAGATATACATCTTAAGAGTGCTAAATCAGAAGTTTAGTTTATGTAGATCTACATCCTTATTCTAGTTCCGTTAAAATGAAAATGCCAATAGCTCTGTTGATAACTGTGCTGAGACATCGAAGTACAAGCACGATACATCTGTTGTTTTCTTCTTTTTTTTTTTCAATTACAAATCAATGCTGAAAGATTATCTAATATCGCTCGTCTGAGATATTGTAGGGTCTACATATCCGCTAGATGTCATGCCGTATAGTGTAATATATCTCTTTATCAATAATAGGCTATTAGTTTGTAACCAGTTTGTTATTAAGTTAAGAGCAATGCCTGGTCGTGCGGTTAGCGTGCTGAACTGATTATCTCGACGGTCCCGGGTTCATACCCTGCTCGCTACCATCCTCCGTCGTCTAGCGAGAAGTGAATTATTTTCAACTTAGAAGGAACATCCGAAAGATTGAAAACAGAAGAAAAAAACAAACATTTTTTTACAATGGCAAATGAATCTTTGAAACATTATTACTTTTGACCATCAAAATAAAATCACGTCTTGAATATTCCTTGCAAATAGGCGGATCCGACAAGGATCCAACTCCGACGGGGGCCGCCTCTGAGTTTGTGTGATAACACAAACTCTCTTTATAATCTTGTTTTTTTTTTTTTTTTTTGTAGGCTTCATTCCCTAGGCCCTAGAAGTAGAAAACATGTCGGGATTGATTTGTAAAAGGTATATGCGAGGTGTGTTATACTGATTTCAAACTAGCAACTTAATCTGAAGCAAAAATAGTGGATGGTGTCCCTGCTAGGAGATTTCATGTCTACAACATGTTCCTCTTAGCGCATTGATTTCAACATGTTCCTCTTAGCGCATTGATTTCAACATGTTCCTCTTAGCGCATTGATTTCAACATGTTCCTCTTAGCGCATTGATTTCAACATGTTCCTCTTAGCGCATTGATTTCAACATGTTCCTCTTAGCGCATTGATTTCAACATGTTCCTCTTAGCGCATTGATTTCAACATGTTCCTCTTAGCGCATTGATTTCAACATGTTCCTCTTAGCGCATTGATTTCAACATGTTCCTCTTAGCGCATTGATTTTTGGTTTTAATGTCCTTAAATTTCATCTCCCCCCCCCCCTTTCCTAATTGTCCTGAATCAATATTGTCGTCTTATGTTTATGAATGTATTTTTAAATATTGAACTCTCTAATTAGTGTATTAATTGCTTTTGAAATTTGGTGGAGGGTCCATCATGTATGCCTAATACACTCATTATTTTTGGAATGACCAAGTTGTTATTTAAAATGCTTTACCCAAAGCTATTACAAGATTTTGGCTGATACATCTTGATAACATTATGAGATTATTTTCTATTAATAAATAGTATCCAGTTGTCGATTTTCAAAATACATTGCATTGGTATTATTAGATATCCAATCAGTTTGTAAGGATTTACAATTTTTGAATGAAAATTTTACATTTCCTTTAAGATTTAATTCCCCATTCCCATAATTGATAATTTGTTTACTATTACATTGATCTTGACCACACCTAGCCACATTTGACCACACCTAGTCTCACTTGACTACATTTGTTTTTCCATTAAGATTAGAACTTCAAGAAAAATCAATCTGACAGGAAGGGGACATGGTCTGTATTGACTACATAAAGACTTGTTTTTACTCTATAATAATGACCACATTTTATACACAATGCAGGAAACAACAAAGGAATGTGACGAAGACCTCCGATAGTGCAGTCGTCCTGATGGAATGTTTCACTTCCGGTACTGTATCTGACACACATTTTGTTGATCAGTGTTCCCGAGCACCACCCAGTCATCCTCTGCAGTTGGCGATTTTGCAGGTTAGTTAAGAAAACCGAATTCAGATTTTTGTCTTTTAAAACCCAAAAGTATTTTGGGGGAAAGGGGCGGGGGGTTACTAGTTTACAAATCAGCGTGAATTTCAAGTATTATAAATGTTTCAATGTCCAATAATGTATAATTGAAACTGGAGTTGAGGAGTTATCAAAGCATCAATCAGTCATCATCAATCTGTGAGTGAGGCTTACATTTTACACCATAAGGATATATCCCATTTCAGAAGTCCTTTTGATATTCTTGGTGAGCGTGCATTTCTATCCAATGTATGCAGAAGAGCAGAATACTGTAGACAACTATGATAAAGAAAAAAAGAATTTTTTTTTAAATTATTCAGTAGAAGAATACATTGCACATACAAAACACATACAAGAAAACCATAAGTTTCATGTTTTCACAACAACTAAGGCGAACATCATTGTTGTCGTTGTCAATCGTGCTCTGTTGTAGACACAAGTACGTACACGAACAGAGTCCATGATATTAGGATTCTTTCAAAAGGAACTGTTTTTAGTTTCTATGGACACTTCTAACCCTGAAGTCAGACGGGGGTAAGAAACTAAATGCTATTGAAGAACTACCCGTCGACACGGTCTTAGCGAGTGAATCATTTGGATTTAAGACAATATTTACATGGCCTTAATAATGATGTTTGGATTTTATCATAATGTTTTGTTGTTTATTTTCCACAAGAAACATTGCTAATAAATGTACTTAATGGGTGAAAAGGTCCTATTCATGGATTTACAATCGCATAAAAAATGCAATGACAAAACTTAAACGAAACCTTCTGGACCAAAGTAAGAACAAATGACGTTTAGGCTAGGGACGTTTGTTTTTCTTCTCATGGCTCCGCGAGCCGCAGAATGTACATAGTAATGAAATTTGAGATTAGATTTTCAGAAGTAAGGAATTAGGGTTAGGCCTTCTTAAAAACTATTGGTCTCGAAACGTCTCGCAAAAACATCACCAAGACGTCAGTGGGTTTTTTTTTTTTTTTTTTTTTTGGGGGGGGGGTCATATAAAGTGAATTTTAACAAAATAGTGGATGAGTTTAAAAGAGGTGAACATTCTCTCATGGATGAGTTTAAAAGAGGGGAACGTTCTGCCTTGGATGAGTTTAAAAGAGGTGAACATTCTGCCATGGACGAGTTTAGAAGAGATAAACGTTCTCTCATGTTTTATTTTGGGGATTTCCAGGAGAAGCTAAACAATGTCAAGGACGTTAAATTGATCTTCGATGCTGCCAACTTAGAGTGACGAAAGAGTTTAGAAAATGTTCAAATAGAGGGCACGAAAACGATCTTACAACTTTACAAAAAATATAACAACCTCTCCCCTGTTGACCCGGATACACAAGAAAGTTGGTTAATATATAGCTTAACAACCTCTCCCCTGTTTACCCGGATACACAAGAAAGTTGGCTAATATATAGCTTAACAATCTCTCCCCTGTTTACCCGGATACACAAGAAAGTTGGCTAATATATAGCTTAACAATCTCTCCCCTGTTTACCCGGATACACAAGAAAGTTGGCTAATATATAGCTTAACAACCTCTCCCCTGTTTACCCGGATACACAAGAGACTTGGCTAATATATAGCTTAACAACCTCTCCCCTGTTCACCCGGATACACAAGAAAGTTGGCTAATATATAGCTTAACAACCTCTCCCCTGTTCACCCGGATACACAAGAAAGTTGGCTAATATATAGCTTAACAACCTCTCCCCTGTTTACCCGGATACACAAGAAAGTTGGCTAATATATAGCTTAACAACCTCTCCCCTGTTTACCCGGATACACAAGAAAGTTGGCTAATATATAGCTTTACAACCTCTCCCCTGTTTACCCGGATACACAAGAAAGTTGGCTAATATATAGCTTAACAACCTCTCCCCTGTTCACCCGGATACACAAGAAAGTTGGCTAATATATAGCTTAACAACCTCTCCTCTGTTCACCCGGATACACAAGAAAGTTGGCTAATATATAGCTTAACAACCTCTCCTCTGTTCACCCGGATACACAAGAAAGTTGGCTAATATATAGCTTAACAACCTCTCCCCTGTTCACCCGGATACACAAGAAAGTTGGCTAATATATAGCTTAACAACCTCTCCCCTGTTCACCCGGATACACAAGAAAGTTGGCTTAGTATAGCTTTTCAGCCATATATGAGAATCTCAAATATTTTAGTTCACATTTCTAGTCCACATTTAGATCTACATTTGAGAACTTGTAACAATGTGGAAACTGTTAAATCCTCTGTCATACAGCTGTAAGATAAATAACTACAAATAAATGATCTTGAAAACTAAAGACAAGCACTACTACAGAACGCGTCTCTCCAGAACAGCACGCGCTTGTATTACAGTGGGTCACTTTTGTACATAAAACTGACCCCCTCTTTTTTTTTTTTTTGCTGACTTGGCTAAAACTCCTAACTTCCCCTAGTACAATGTCAGGTTGCCAGGCTATCTAGTCCACTGTCAACGCTGACCACATAGTGGTGTAACTTAGGCTCTCCTCAATCTCTGACCTCGGTCAGCCCGACACTAGTTGTCGTAACGTGGCCTTTTTTTTTTTGTTTGTGAGAGTGGCCTCAACCTGGGGCGAGGTCAAAGGTGAAATCTGATATTTCCTGATGAAGTTAAAATAGTCCTGCTGCCCTGCCCCCCCCCTCTTTCCCGCCATTTATTCTACCTGGTCACCATTAACATTAGTAAGAAAGATAATAAGACCACGGCGGCAGGGCGGGGGGGGGGGATAGGGAGAGTCAGATGCTGCAGGAGAAGTGAAGCATATTGCATCAGCTCTTCAATCAGCCACGTTCCTGTGACCTTGATGAAGGACGCAGTAGATGTTAATGTTGATGAACTTTGTCGATTTTAAACAAAGCTTACATCAACCCACTCTGTCTGTCTGGTAAAACGTTTTTAAACGTTATATCTCCCACACCCAATCTCGGATCACATTGAAACGACATTGGTCTATACGACCTGGAAACGAGCTATTGGTCTAAACCACCCAAAGTTTGTGACGTTGCAGGTCAGTGTTGAGGCCTTCGATAACGACTGGTCTCGGTTGTACCATGCAGTGCAACATTCATGCACTGACCATAGAGTCAATAGAGCAGTAAGATTAATAGTGTGTCAATATTCCTATTTGATTAGAATAACACCATTAGTAAAAATCAATAAACTTAGAGACACTTCAGGATAAAAGAATAAAAAGCAAGTAGCAATAATACATACAAAGAGCTTAATTTGCAAAGAACGTTTGGCTGTTTTCTAAGGCACACAGCATAATGAAACAAAACTCAAGTCTTTCTGCTGGTTTGTGCCGCAAAATGATTTCTAAGTTACTTCATGGAAATGGGCATGATGGAAATCTCTACCAAGAAGTGAAGTGACACAACAATTGAGGCGGTAGAAATGACAAGGTTCCTAGACGTGGGGGCCTTAAATAGTGCATACCAATAGAGGCGGAAGACATGATAGGAAGAATTGAGACCGTGAGATGGTGTCACGTGACAACACTAAACTACAAGGCAACGGCAATTTAACTGTACGTACGTAGACATCACTTTCTTCCAATTGATATTCAAACATTCAGGAGGTAGGATCAACAGCTCACTATCTTTCCATGAAGCCAGAATGAACTTGATTCAGAGACTATTAAATGATAGTCTTAAAACAAGACTTGAAGCAATTGTAATGCAATCGGACATTCAGAAGCTAGTTTCGGGAAAACAATGGAAATCCTCCAACCAGATACTATTGAAAGTAAAGTTCCCCTTTCAGACCTTGCAATCTATCTTGCAATCTATCTTGCAATCTATAGAGCAGGCGATGTAAAGGTTATCTATTTCTGACCAGCACAAAATCAACCGCCTTTATTTCCCTAACCAATGTCAGATTTCCATTAGATTTGTGTGGATTCGGGGGTGTCCTAAAATCTCAAAAGTTCAAAATGACAGCCTTCGACAAGATTCGAATCCGAGTTTCCCCCCCCCCCCCCTAGGTGTTGAAGCCCCAATACCCCAACTAGTGAAATAAAGTTGAATACAACGCGTTTTTATTGAATGCATTGTAAGCTTTTGTATACTTTTATATGATAATGCGGCCCGCGACAAGAATGTGGATAATTTATTTGGCCAGCTGGCTGAAGGTTGGGTATCACTGAAAACATTCATTCCCTAACTAATGACAACTAGTAGAAATAGAAACTATAAAGTTAGAAGTGAATGAATAAACTTTATAGAGATGAGTAGATTGTAGATTGTAGCGAGTAAAGTTTCTGTAATAATATTAAGTTCAAACAAATTTTTTAAACCTTAACAGTACCTCAAGATAAATGTTTTGTTTTTTTTAAGTACCGATACTTTCACTGACTTAGATAATTAGAAAACTGAGCGTGTGTAATACTAGACTCTCCACTCATTGCGTTTGATTGAGGCTCTGATAATGAGGTTTCTATCTCGGCCATCTGTTGCCATCGACTTACTAAGGTATCCAATGACCACATTATATACGGGTTACATTTTAAAGTTCTCATGATTGTGCATGCGTTGTAAACTTTGAACTCTCGTCAGAGCTGCGCTACGACATTTGATTACATTGTATTTTCTAAATACTAAGATAACATATTAGTTCTAAAAAAAGATGTTTTAAATTAGCATAATATTAACAAGTGTCAGTAGATGAAGGAACCAAACCTGACCAACTAGCCAGAATAGCAGCACTTGCAAAACTCAAAACAATCTTGAAAGACAAAGCCATAGCCATCGACACTAACATCAAACTGATGCGCTCCCTGGTCATGACCACATTCTTAGGCCTACATGCTTGCAAGACGCTGACTGCAGAACTAGAGAGGAGGATCCTAGAAAAAGAATTGAGATACTACAGAAAGATTCTAGGTATCACAAACGAAGAAATTTGAGGCAGCATTAGTACAGCGATTGGACCCCCACGCGATGACGTGCTAACTACTATAAAAGACGCAATCTAAAACTCTATGGCCTTATTACAAGGTCTTCGGGGCGTCGAGATAGGGCCTGATAGGAAACATTGATCTTCTAAATGTAGAGGTAAATAGAATTGCGAAATTCTCCGATTTATTTTGAAAGGTTCAGACGACAGATCTACATCTGAGATAAACCGTACAGCGTTTTCCAGATCAGGCAGCTCTCCGTATAATTTTTTCTTCTATAGTAACCTATAAGGTGGTTTTGTGGACAGTGTCTATTTCGGGCCTCTTGCAGTTCTGAAGGACATGATTCACTTTCTCTACGAGGGCAAATTTAACAAGTCCCAATTTTTAGCATCCGGAACATGTGTTGTCTCATTTTGTTGTGCCCGTTTCTGAAGTGTAGTTAGTGTGTTGAGACCAATTAGTCTGTATTGAAATTCACGTGCATGACAAGTTTGTTGGACACTTTAACTGGTGGTGGGTGAGGAGAGTGATTCGTGCTTCGCTTCCGAACCTGGAATCTTGGGTTTGAAATTGGGTGAAGACTTGGATTTTGAATTTCGGGATTTTTTAGTTGGCGAAAGTAAAGACATTTGGTCGTTGTACTGGCCACATGACTACCTCCTCGTTAACCGTTGGCCATAGAAACAGATGACCTTAAAATCATCTGCCCAATAGATCGCAAGGTCTGAAAGGGAAACTTTAGTACTTGACTTTTTAAATGGTGGTGAAACAAAGAGAAAAGTGTATGACAAATATTTAGAGAACCAATCAAGAAATTGTAATAAATTCAACAACAAGTAGATATAGTTTAGACAACTAAGAAAGAAAATAATGTCTCTGTAGGAAACAAAGAGAGAAGATTGACATTAATGTCTCTGTAGGAAACAAAGAGAGAAGAATGACATTAATGTCTCTGTAGGAAACAAAGAGAGAAGATTGACATTAATGTCTCTGTAGGAAACAAAGAGAGAAGATTGACATTAATGTCTCTGTAGGAAACAAAGAGAGAAGAATGACATTAATGTCTCTGTAGGAAACAAAGAGAGAAGATTGACATTAATGTCTCTGTAGGAAACAAAGAGAGAAGATTGACATTAATGTCTCTGTAGGAAACAAAGAGAGAAGATTGACATTAATGTCTCTGTAGGAAACAAAGAGAGAAGAATGACATTAATGTCTCTGTAGGAAACAAAGAGAGAAGATTGACATTAATGTCTCTGTAGGAAACAAAGAGAAAAGATTGACATTGGAACACTTCGTTTTATTTTAATGTTTATGTTGGAGCTGGTAGCTGTAGTGTTAGCTCTTTCTAAAGTCTGTAGTGTTCGCTCTTTCTAAAGTCTATACTGTTAGCTCTTTCTAAAGTCTGTTCTGTTAGCTCTTTCTAAAGTCTGTTATGTTAGCTTTTTCTAAAGTCTATACTGTTAGCTCTTTCTAAAGTCTGTTCTGTTAGCTTTTTCTAAAGTCTATACTGTTAGCTCTTTCTAAAGTCTATACTGTTAGCTCTTTCTAAAGTCTGTTATGTTAGCTCTTTCTAACGTCTGTTCTGTTAGCTCTTTCTAAAGTCTGTATTAGAAGTTTAACTTGATTCTCTCCGGCACGATAGTCAATCTCCTATCCTCGTGACTTGCTGAAGGACTACTTTGATATTAGAGTGAACATCAAGTTATACTAATCAGCTGATCTAGCTGCAGCCTTTGATCTTCGCGTTGCTATAGAAACAGAGGTGTTGACCATTAATTTTAACTAAACGATTTTTGTTTGAGGGAAGGGGAGGAAAAAAAAGGTCTAAAGGGTCGTCCTCTATTGCTGTAATAACTACACATCGCAGGGGCCACCTCGGGCGATCTTATACCCTGTAGGAACAACTTTTGGGGAGCTGCTCTAGACCAGGTAACATCAAGTCACCTTTCACAATTATCTCTCCCCTGCCTAATGAACCCGAGTTTAATTCATCCCTCGCGAGTGGGGTGCCCTTGTCCGAGGGGACGTAATTTGTAGCCTCCTAATTGATGCGCCGGGCTCACCGTTATCATAGCAAGAGCGCAGCCCAGCGGAAAGGGCTAGTTATTATTCAACGTAAGGATGGGGGAAGGTACGGCCAAACGGTCCAATCTGATTGGCCAGTCCCAAACCTGACGTAACCAATGACGCCTTTGATACTCACTAACTCGTAAAAAATGCTATTTATTTTCTCGGCCTGCGAAGATCTATATCTTTGAAGGAGACCAACGAGGCTCAATGGGACTCTGAATGTAAGGGGTTAAAGTCTTAAGATGGAGAGGTTTTTTTTTTTAGTCTCACCCCGATATACCATTGGTGACATTTCGTAACACAGTGACCACGAGCTGGCATGGCGTGTCACCGTGTGTCACGTCTTGAGTTTTTTTTTCGTCTTTGAGTGTCACATGTTTACGGTAGATTGTCACTTTGTTTATAAAATGTGCCATCAGATGGAGGAGACAGATAACTCGGCTAGTTCTTTTTTTTTTGTTTCTCAATGTCCTTCTCAGATGTCAGTGGAACAAGTGGAGAGGAGTTTCTCAAGGTCATGACTCTGGATTCTGTAAACATTGTCTAAAATGCTGTAGCGTGGAAGTCCTCTGAAATAAGATCAGAATGACGTGATTAAATGACGTCATATACTCCGCATGAAGTGTAACTCTTGGTTTGAACAGCAACAAGCTAAAATAAACATGCGAAATGTAAAAAAAAAATGTTTAAAAATCTTATCTAAGAGAAAGAACCTCGCACTTAGAATTATATCTCTCAATAATATAGAATTTTTTTCCCTTTTTCGATATAAATTATAATTAATTAAAAATGCTTAATTGACTTATTGCTTAATTTTTAAATTGAATTATGCTTTGTTAAATACAAGAAATATTTGTTACACGTTTCAACTTGATCCGAAAATGATGGTGGGAGAAATAACGTATTGAATTATCTCAGTGGTCTAAACCCTACATATTTATTCGTATCTGTGATTACCGAAGGATTAATTTCCCTTGTTGGTATCAAACAAAATAATTAATTGCCTGCAATTAATTGACAAATACGTTCATTGTTGTTGTGTTTTTTTTACTGATACATGTCTTGCATTCGATAATGAATAATTTTGCAAAGACTCAACTTGATTCAAGAATGATTATGGGAGAATCAACGTGCACAAACTTTTTACCAGACAGACAGACAGAGAGACAGACAGAGTTAATACAAGATTTGTAAAAATAGATATATTAATGATAATTCAAAATTCAATTTTAAACATTATATATTTGCTTTTGACAAACAAAAATTTAATAGAACTAATTTATAACAAAGACAATGACTAATGAATAAATCAGTCAGTACATTAAAACAGTATTATAGGTAAATTTTTAAAAATTGTATGGCCTCCTTGGATCGGCAAATAACCATAACATATCCTACAGAAATGTGATGAATGCCTAGGCATTACCCCCACCCCTCATTACGTTGTAAAACAGTAATAAAAAAACGTTTTATGATAATGACCTAACTCGAGTTGTAACGGATTTAGCTGCAATTTAACTCTGCCTGAGTCACTAGCCTGGTTGGAATGATGTGAGCATTCATATATGTCAATAATTATCTTGGCCGATTTCTTATTGAGTTTAATCTGTCTCAGTTCATATTACTTATATATATGTTTATATCAGCTCACTCTGTCTGATACGATTTGTGTACATGTTATTTCTCCCACACCCAATTGAGTTGAAATTTCGTACAATTATTTCTTGTACCTGACAAAACAAGAATCAGTTGTTGTTTTTTTTAATTAACCTATTAGTTCATCAATTAGTGGTAATTAATTATTTTTGCATGGTGTCGAACAAGGGACAGAAATTGTACTTGACAGATGTGGCTGTAGAAGTTGAATTAGCTTCCTTTAATATTTTGTGTAAAGAATTATTTCGCTGCCTACAAGTTTAAAACTAACAATAGAAACCTTCTATTTTCATAAGCACTTCGTTGGCACAATGGTTAGTGAATTGGCTTGAGGAGGCTAAAGCCCACGAATGGATAAAGAAGGTCGACAAATATTGTGTGGTGCCCCAACGGTCCAACAGACTAAGAAATATGCTTAGTTTGGCAGTTGTTGAAACAGACGTAACTTGGTTTGACAGTTGTTGAAACAGACGTAACTTGGTTTGACAGTTGTAGAAACAGACGTAACTTGGTTTGACAGTTGTTGAAACAGACGTAACTTGGTTTGACAGTTGTTGAAACAGACGTAACTTGGTTTGACAGTTGTTGAAACAGACGTAACTTGGTTTGACAGTTGTTGAAACAGACGTAACTTAGTTCTTGAAACAGACGTAACTTGGTTTGACAGTTGTTGAAACAGACGTAACTTGGTTTGACAGTTGTTGAAAGAGACGTAACTTGGTTTGACAGTTGTTGAAACAGACGTAACTTGGTTTGACAGTTGTTGAAACAGACGTAACTTGGTTTGGCAGTTTTGATTAATATAGACGTAATTTGATATTTCAAACATTTTTGCTTCCATGTTGTCTACCCCTGTGTTAGTCACGCACCCAGCTTTGACCATTGTTGGTCCTATCAAATGGGCGCTGACCACCACGTCTGTGCTCCCCCCCCCTCTTTCCTCTTTGATACCCAAACCTTCCCACAAAAAAAGCATTAGCTGATGTTGTAATTTAAAACCACAATGGTCGGTCAGTTGATTGGGGGAGCAAACATTCCGCCTCTGAGTCATGGGCGTGGCATCTATCCATATTACAGCATGTTTCCGTAACCTCATCATGATTTGTGTAACGACTCACGCCGGGTTCATCGTAATTCTTGACAAACATTGACAATCTTAATGCCCCCCTCTCTCTACAGTCCCCTCCATCCCTTGTTGGGGGGGGGGATAAGAGCAAAAAGAAAAGGTGGAGGGGGTAAGTCTACGAGGTACTACGGAACATAACATTGGAGTTGAGAAAGAGGAGAGGTGGAAAAAGAGGGTGGTGGGTTGGGACGATCAAATATTTTAGGAGGTTGAATTGCGTGGAGTTCAAGACAATCTCCATCTCGTTCTAGTGAGTTACACAAATATAGTGAACAATGGCTTCTAGTGAGTCACACAAATAGAGTGTGATGGGCTGCCATTTCTAGGTGTATCGGTCCTTAAAAATCATCGTTAAGTTTGATAATGTATCGATATGCATGCATACAGTGAATTCTATATCTTAATAAGCAATAGCAATATAGGGTCTTTTTAAATCAGCAATTATGTAGGCCCTAAAAGATGAAGCCTACTAATAGTAGCACTGTCTACATTCTACATTTTATTTTCGGAAAATGTGTTCGATTAAAATAGTATTACACTGCAATGTCTGTGAAAGATTTTTTTTAAACACGACGCTCAGAGGGTCTATTATAAAAATAATAATAACATAATAAGAATATTATAAAACGATTAACAACTTGATACGTGCCATAGTGACTTCCATCAGGATATTTCGGTGGCCCTACCGGCCCATTTTGTGTACCGGCCCACCGGGCATTTGCCCAAATGCCCATATAGCCAGTCCGCCCCTGCTACTGACCATCTCAGATGACCACACACGTCGAGTAGTTTGGGCGTCTATCACCTACCTATGAGCTTACCAATGCTGTATACACAACCTTAAAACTCTAACGACTCTCTGCCCCTCCCCCCCCCCCCGAAAAAAAACTCGCCCCACCCCTTCTCTTTTTCATCTCTCGGTAAAAATTTTTTTTTTTTTTCTAGGTATCCAATTTCTGTAGGAATAAGAATAAGATTGTACTGCGTGACGTGGTCAAAGATGAGATAAGAAGGAAGGACAAAAGGGGAAGGGGCAAGCCTGTTGACCAGCAGAGCTGACCACAGTAAATGTAAACACGTCACGGATTAAAGACATAACATACGGTCTGAAATCCTTTTTTTAAAATCTAATCCTTAAATACAGAATTGAGAAGAAAAGGGGAAAGGGGGGCCACGTCAACTGGCAAGGGTGATTACTCTGGCTTGGTCATTTCTTTTTGTTGGACTCCTTCATCGTTTTTTTAAAGGCTTGGATGCTGAGGGTAGGGAGTTGCGTAGACTTTCTTTTGTTGGTCAGCCCTGACCACAACTGGCATCCCCGTGATGCTATTGTGACGCCGATCCCTAAAAATGACCATCGGTGACTACATTGCGTATTAGGAGCCGAGCGAGTTTTTTTTTTTCCTTGGGTGAAGAGTTTTCGGTTGATTTACTCTTTCTGAGAGTTGTCAATGAGTTCCATAGTTTAGTGGTGGCGTTGGCAGTTTGGTTCTCCACACGCACCCTGCTCCCTCCTCCCAGTCCCCCCACATACACATTTGTTTTGGTCTTTGATTGCATCACGGTTGACTGATCAAATCAAACAAAGTGTTGCTGTTTTTACTTCATGACGTCAAATAGTGTCATAGAAAGTGTCATGATGGGGAAAAACAAACGATTTTTAGTTGTTGGTGTTGTTGTTTTTTTCTAAGCAATGACACAGATGGACGAAGAATTTGTTTTTCAAAATACTTTTTTTGTTTATTTTCCATGCATTAATGAATGTAATTAATGTATTCTCTAGTACGTGTATTTTCAGAATATAGGTCAGGCTGAAATTGTAAATGAGTACAATAGGTGTTATGTTATGTAGTGTAGGTCAATAGGTGTTATGTTATGTAGTGTAGGTCAATAAGTGTTATGTTATGTAGTGTAGGTCAATAAGTGTTTCATTTTCGTCTATTAAATGTTTCCCTTAAGTGTCTCAGAGAATATCTTATGATAGGTACAGACGGTTAAACAGGGTGGCTGCATGGTCGTGCGGTTTGTGCGCTGGATTGGCTGGACTGTCGTTTGGACTTGACGATGGTCTTGAGTTCAACTCCTGCCCTCCGCCATCCATCTTCGTCCTGCAGGAGACTTGGATTAGAAAGTAGATTATCTTCAACTCGGAAGGAACATCCGAAACATGTAAAATATTTTAGAAAGCATTTTTACAATTCTGTGAAGTACCGTTAACTTTTGATAATACGACGTTTTCTGTAATCCGACGTTTTCTGTAATCCGACGTTTTCTGTAATCCGACGTTTTCTGTAATCCGACGTTTTCTGTAATCCGACGTTTTCTGTAATCCGACACACACTGAGACCAATCGCTATAGAAGGACTTAACACTGACCTGCAACGTCACAACTTGTGGATCAATAGATCGTTGGTCAGTACGACGTGGCAACGCGCGATTAGTTTAAACTGCCCACAGATTGTGACGTTGCAGGTAAGTGTTGATGCCTTCTATATCGATTGGTCTCGCACCCATCCCGGGTGTAACTATCAAGAGTCACTGTTGTTTTTTTTTAATTTTTATTTATTTTGAATGCGTATACAAATGAAAACTAAAATCTGTAGAAAATAAAAACAGATCCGACCAGTGCCGAGTTTTAGTAAGTGGAGAGCAAAAAGATCGTAAAACATTCCGATATCCTGAGATCTTGCAATACACATTTCTAGAACTAGCCACTAGTAATAGTATAAAAAAATGAATACTTCACTAATAAGAGAGACGACTTGTATATTTTTATAACAAAAGGTATTGTTATTGTCTAAAATAATTTTCACACAAACTATCTTTGTTTATCCCTAATCTTCTGCTTATCTGTTAATTACACAAGTTTAATTAAACCAGATAATAGATATTCCTTCCTTTTTTTTTTCAACACCCATTTGCACCATTTCACATTCACAATTGACCAGCTTCCAACTTTGTACAAAGCTTCTTTTAAGTCCTTCTGTCTGGTCCAATGTTTATACTTGTGAACTCTTCCACACCCGTTCTCGGATCAAGTTGACATTTTGCACAATTGACATAGACAACACAAATACTCCTTCAGTATTCACAGATATGGCTAAATATGTAGGGTTTGGTCCCCTTAGATCATTGTAATTTCTCTAACACCAATTCTAGGATCAAGTTGAAAGTTTAAACATTTATTAATTGTACCTGATGAAACATGAACGAATTTTTTAAAAGTAATCAGTTTGATAATTAATTATTGGTACTATATTTTGTATGATATCGAAAAAAGGAAAAACCGTCTACACTATTGAGAGATATAATAAGTTCTGAGTTCCTTCCCTTAAAAAAATTGTTTTTTTTTTTTTAGATTTGTTGGTATTTAGCTTGTTTAAGAACATCAATAAGTAGTAAATAGAATTGAGATGATTAACTTATCTCCACAAATTGTGTTTGATGTTCCCTCCCATTGCAGAAGAAGTCCGGGGGGGGGGGGGGGGGTTCATGTTTCTTATTTTCTTTTTCTCTACCGTATCCACCCCTCCAACTCAAGAATCTGTTGAAGGGAGGAGGCAGGCATCGTTTGAGCTGGAGGAGAAATAGTGAGTCTATACAAATTAATAAATATTATTTTTTTAATGTTTTATTGTTAATTTTTATCCAACGGCTAATACAGAATTAAACTACATAGACGGTAATATAAGAATGAAGATAAAGATGATGTGAATGATATAAATGGCTATACTACCCCTCTAAATGTGCCTTCTTTGGCTTTATAATTAGAAACAACTCCAAACTGTTGTCCAATTATTAATTAGCCTATTTAGTTGGTAACAGTTTTTTTTTCAATATGGCCTCATTTTATTTTATTTTATCTTTTTTATTGTATTAAAGAAAATGAAAAAGAAAATGTGTTTAATAAACAAAGATTATATTAAGCGCAGTTGTATCAATGGCTCAAGCCTCTTAAAGCCGACATTGTAACCACTCTGCTAGTGAAGCTCTTATGAACATAGAAGATTGTAGAGGTATGTACTGTTTCGTCGTATTTCAGATTTGTTTTTTACTAAGCCTCAGACGATTACCTATAAAGGTGACTAATTCAGCTTATACCACTACTTCAGTCAAGTACAATTTCTTTCCCTTGTTCGAGATACCAAACAAAATAATTTATTACCAATAGTTAATTAACTAATTTGTTGTTGTTTTATTGTTGATTCGTGTGTTGTCAGGTAAAAGAAATAATTATGCAAATTTTCAGCTATATCCGAGATCAAATAGTAAAAAAGTGTACAAACTTTTTATATGACAGACAGACAGATAACAGAGTAAGTTGATATAAGCTTACTAAAAACCACTCTTCCTCTTTTTTATTCTTACTGGGTCTTCATGGCCATTTAAAATACTGCACTGGTCTGTAATCTTTTGTTTCATGTGTTTATGTATTATGTGTTTAAAATGCCCCCTCCCCTTTTATTATTATTTTTTTTAATTTGATGACCTTGCAGAACTGCACATTTATTGCACACTTCCTGAAGTTATGTGATGTACAGGCTTCGCGTCTTCAAGAAAGAATCTATTTTAAGGCTGCTCTTAGAATACCAGACTCTAGATCTAGAATGTAAGGCTTTAATGCGAAGCCCTAAGAAACAAAACAACAACAAAATAAAAGCGTTCCTCTCTAAAGCCGGCACTAAGATTTACATCCTGTTAGTTAAACCTCTGCAGTTGCATAACTTAACGAGCAGACGTCCTTGTGATCCTTCAACCGCGAAGTCCGCTTCGATTGAAGATTGGACTATATGGCGCCTTCTGTGATGACCGCCCGGGGGCTGTCCACCGATCTACACCATTTCTCCCCCTTACCATCTACATCAGCTGTTGGTCATTAACGGACTCCCTTTTTTTCCCCCTTAGCCCTCCCTTACTTCTCTTTACTACTGGGTTATCGCACTTTTACGCGGAGTTGCGGGGATTGTTGACGCAATGCTGGAGTAAAGGAGATTTAGGGCGCCTCTAGTGGCGCTAGCTCGTTGTTCATCCTAGGGGGGCAAATAGGTGAGGGTGTGTTTAAATGGAGTAGCGTCTGAAAAGACAAATTATATCGCAGGGGGTTTCATTGTTCACTGTTGGTAGACGTTATTCCCGAGGCGCGATATCGTAGGGTTCACAAAGCTTGTATGATTACAAAATATTATCGTATTCTCATAGGAGTTTCTGTATGGAAGGCTCAGGAGGGCCATCTTCCTATTCTTTGACTTTTTTCCCTTGGACTTCTGAAACATAGAAATATAAAGACAATGCGTTTAAAAGTTAAATAAGATTGTGATGTATTGTAGATCTAGTGCAAGGACTTGTAGTGCAAGATATAGTCATATGAAAAGGATTTCATGATTCAGTCGGTACAAGCAATTAGTTACTAATAGGAACAACCCTGTTATATTTAAACGTGTATAAAGATCATAGTTTACTACACTAAAGAAATAGACTTTTTTTTTTTAAAGAGTGATCAACAAATCACGTGAATTTTGTTCTTTTATATTATTTTTGCACTTTTCTTTTGTTTGGAAATACTGTGAAGTTAAAGAGTATCGCTCCTTAAAACAAACAAAATATGTGAAAAGGCTGCTAGGTACACATGCACTCAAAAGTTCTGGATCCTCTCTTGACATTGACTTTTTAAATCGATCAAAATATTAATGATTATGACCTTGGGCGACTTTTAGAATCACATTTGTGGAGGCCTCTTTTTTTCCTCGAGTCCCGGGGGCTGTAGCCTTGCCTCCCCTGCCTTAACTCCGGCCCTGATTGAATGTTAGTTGTGTCTATATTGAGTGTCAATATACAATTACTTAAAATACGTTGAAAGAACTGAAAGAAGTGTTACATTGCCAGGAAGGACTTTTGTTAATGCACTGACACATATAAAAATGACTCTGTTGATTATCGTTTTATTTTTGGTCCAACTCAACCTTTTTTTTTTGGTGTGTGTGTGAAGGGGGTGCTCCACATTTTCTTGAACACACAGGTCTACAGGTATCTTGCTACGCCACTGCCTCAACTCTCTTGTTATCTCCATAACCTTTGCTCCCAGTCTCACCTTCCAGGTAACAGAGAGCCGCAGTCCGAACATTAACAGCTTGGACGTAAAACTTGGGGTCAGCGAGTTCAGCGCGAGTCTGTTGTGCGGTCACATGACGCAACCTTGTGACAGCACTCGCTGGTCAGTTCATTGCCCAGACTAATGGCCGCGGGATGTAACCAACATTACAAATAGCTGTCCCCCCCCTCCTCTCAAACCACAAATGACCACTTCTGCCTATAGCGGCTAAAAGCTATCGTACAATCCTAATGGAAGTCGATGTTATCAGTATGTCAACAGAACTTTAGTTGGCCTTCAAGCAGCATGGTATTTCACAAACTTGCGAAGGTTCAGCAAGATTGGACAATTTTAGTTTTATCATAAATGGCTCCAACATTCCTGGCACTGACATTCCTTGGTGGATTGCAGTTTATTGTTAGTTTTGTGTGTGTGTGTGTTTTGTGTGTGTGTGTGTGTGTTTCGCTTTAAAATTAAAACACAAGGTTGAATGTATTCATTTAAATACTATATAACGACAACATTAAAATAATACAATATTTACTATTAATGAAGGCGCGGTGGCTGAACGGTAAAGCGCTTGGATTATGATCAGGGGTCCCGGGCGAAGGGATTTTTTAGTTTCGGGATCTTTGGGCGCCTCTGAGTCCACCCAACTCTAATGGGTACTTGACATAAGTAGTGGAAAAGTAAAAGGTGGTTGGTCGTTATGCTGGCCACATGACACTCTCGTTAACCGTGGCCATAGAAATGAATGACCTTTACATCATCTGCCCTAGAGATCACAAGGTCTGAAAGGGAAACTTTACTTTGCTTACTTTTATTGTTAAAAAAAAATTTCCTCAGAGAGTTGATATTAGCCCATTCTAAAAAAAATCAGAGAAATGAGTTTGCATTATTTTTAAACTTTGAAAACTAAAGATCATTCTAAGACAGAAAAGAAGATTGATTTTCCTAGATTTCCCTTACAGCTTGAAAAAGAGTTACACACATAAAAATTCTTTACTTTTTCCCCAACTATTGTCTGTGAATCGATCAATCACGGATAAGAATTTGTTTCCAAATTCCAGTCTAGATTATAGTATTATGTCGATGATCTAGAATCTAAATGTAATCTATATTAGATTTACATTAAAATATCAAATAGTTCCAATGATAGGCCTTTAAACTAGACTTAGAAGTCAATATTCCGAATTTTTATGAACATTAATTTATTATACTCTTGAACTAACAATGTCTTACATTTGTGATCGTTCTTTCAGGAACGCATTAGTTCTTTGAAAACCGATATTGGATCTAGACCTAGATATAGTCTATAGCCAAATTTACATTTATTTAATTTTACTTTGATAAATTATAATGTTCAAACTTAAGTTTTCTCCATGTGGCCAACGAGTTAGTAATTCTTTTCTCAGCGATAGACATCACCTGTTCAATTTACAAGAAAATCGTTAGAGGATTATTGAAGAATCGCGTCCTCCCAGGTTTTTGGAAGGAGTGACTTGAATAGAGGTATTGTAAAAATGATCGAAATTTTAGTGAATAAATAAGAACGTAGGATACTTGATTGCTGTCCTCAATAGTTCAATTTAATTAAACTATACAATTTATTTTCCTTTGTTATTTTAGTTGTTTTTTTTTTATGTATGAGCCGCCCCCCCCCCAATTAGTATTATTACTATTCTCAATACATACAATAAATTGTGGAAGAAAAACGTATATTGTGTGTGACGTGTTGAAATATTTGTCTGCAGCTTAAAGTTGTTGATGGATCTCAGAAGTTTATGTATAGAGTCTACATACCATCAAGCTTGGTTCTTATTCAAATTAGACAATGAACATCGCAAGACTACATCACAGTTAATGTACAAGCTTTGTTTTATCGCAAGAGTTGATCACTTGAGAATTTCATTTCGTGGCATTATAGTAATAACCACGTTAAAGCCTCTTTTTAAAATCTCTTTTTAACTAGTACCGTCGTGGAAACTTTTGGGTGGGTGGACTAAAAAAAACCCAGATAGACACATATCTTCTAAAACCCAGATAGACACAGATCTCTAAAACGATTTTCTTAGAATATGACAGTTGATGTATATCGTTGGGAAAAGAATTACTAGCTCGTTGGTCACACTGGGAAGGAAGTGTTTTTTTTTTTAAATCGTAAATTTAGTTGTTAATAAGAGCGTAATAATCACTCTCTAAGTTGTATAAGGAGTTGCTGTCTTTTTAAAAACAGTTTTCATTTGTTTTGTTTCTTTGTTTGTTTGTTTGTTTGTTTGTTTCTATCTCCACATACTTAGGGATGGCGACCATGAAATAAAACTTAGTTGTATACAGACATTTTATTGTTCAAAAAAATGCATTTCAACTCTCTAAATGATATCATTTTCAGAATAATACATACATTTGAAACACTTGTCCAAACATTAAAGTTTTTTTTTTTTTTTTTTTTTACTTCTTTTGTTTTTAGTGATTCAGTTGCCTGGAAACGGAAATAATAAACATGGTCGTTGGCCAGGGCTTCTTCTACATTTGTATCTTTCATTTGTTGCTTCACAATGTTTTTGACATCGAGGTGACCTTGGCAAGACCCAGCCTCAAACTTCCATCTTCCATCTTCCGATCCTCCCACCCAACCCCCAAATTTCACATAATGTCGGCAGTATCTCTCATTCCTTGGCCAAACTTTAAATCGTCCGAGTGTCGGGTAACCCCGTGAACTTGGGGATTTCCCAGACACTTCCGACTTTAAATGATGATGAAGGGGAGATAAGCGATGATAAGCCCACAGTGAGTGTATCTGACTGAATGTTTCGTCCTACCATCTTCCATAGTCTTGATAACGGCTTGCAGAAGCTTGTTGAGACCTTTCAGGTAACACTTTTTATTCCAGAAAGTATATGGCACGGCCTGGGTTAAGAAACCCCGACCCAGGGTTCAAGGTTGTCAAAAAAAAAAAAAAAAAAGGGTCGAAATTCCAATTTCATCAATTTTAACACACACGCATACCTGCACTCCTACACATTAAAACACACAAGATAAAGGATAACGAAACCACCTTTTTAAATATTTAAGAATACACTAACAAGGTCATTGCTAAGCAGCCGAGGTAAATACAGAAGTCTATCGTCTGATGTTGAAATGTAATATTAAGGCGGCCCTAAGAACTTCAATATTCGAATATGATATTGATTGTGTTTTGATGATATACTGCTATTATATATACAATCCAAGTTTTTTGGGATACGAGCTAACAGAGATGTAAAAAGTAGCATCAGATTGGACCTCTCCTAGACACACGTTTGTCCAGATAGGTACATGGAGTGTTTAACCCTAACCCTAACCCTAGCTTCCAACAACTAGTCTAACTAAACTATTAGCTTGTAGCTTCCAACAGCTAGTCTAACTAAACTATTAGCTTGTAGCATCCAACAACTAGTCTAACTAAACTATTAGCTTGTAGCATCCAACAACTAGTCTAACTAAACTATTAGCTTGTAGCTTCCAACAACTAGTCTAACTAAACTATTAGCTTGTAGCTTCCAACAGCTAGTCTAACTAAACTATTAGCTTGTAGCATCCAACAACTAGTCTAACTAAACTATTAGCTTGTAGCTTCCAACAGCTAGTCTAACTAAACTATTAGCTTGTAGCATCCAACAACTAGTCTAACTAAACTATTAGCTTGTAGCATCCAACAACTAGTCTAACTAAACTATTAGCTTGTAGCTTCCAACAGCTAGTCTAACTAAATTATTAGCTTGTAGCATCCAACAACTAGTCTAACTAAACTATTAGCTTGTAGCTTCCAACAGCTAGTCTAACTAAACTATTAGCTTGTAGCTTCCAACAGCTAGTCTAACTAAACTATTAGCTTGTAGCATCCAACAGCTAGTCTAACTAAACTATTAGCTTGTAGCTTCCAACAGATAGTCTAACTAAACTATTAGCTTGTAGCATCCAACAACTAGTCTAACTAAACTATTAGCTTGTAGCTTCCAACAGCTAGTCTAACTAAACTATTAGCTTGTAGCTTCCAACAACTAGTCTAACTAAACTATTAGCTTGTAGCTTCCAACAACTAGTCTAACTAAACTATTAGCTTGTAGCATCCAACAACTAGTCTAACTAAACTATTAGCTTGTAGCATCCAACAACTAGTCTAACTAAACTATTAGCTTGTAGCATCCAACAACTAGTCTTACTAAACTATTAGCTTGTAGCATCGAACTGCTAGTCTAACTAAACTATTAGCTTGTAGCTTCCAACAGCTAGTCTAACTAAACTATTAGCTTGTAGCTTCCAACAACTAGTCTAACTAAACTATTAGCTTGTAGCATCCAACAACTAGTCTAACTAAACTATTAGCTTGTAGCATCCAACAACTAGTCTAACTAAACTATTAGCTTGTAGCATCCAACAACTAGTCTTACTAAACTATTAGCTTGTAGCATCGAACTGCTAGTCTAACTAAACTATTAGCTTGTAGCTTCCAACAGCTAGTCTAACTAAACTATTAGCTTGTAGCTTCCAACAACTAGTCTAACTAAACTATTTTTGGGCATATTCTTTTCGGATAAAAACTTCAACAAACTTTTCCCCACAAAATTGAATTTTATTTTATTGACAATATTGACAATGCAAAGAGCTTACAATTCCATTGAATAAATATGTAGATGTCTAAGTGAACTAAGAAAATGTTAAACAATGTAAAGAAAATACAATTCACTTCTCAACTTACAACAGACAAATATTTCTTCTTTCTCTTCTTCAACTTTCATTATCCTTCCATAACCTTCTATAGACTTCGTCTGCCGTAGACTTACTCATAGTTACATCTGAAATCCTCCACCAATGTAAACACACACACACACACTCCATAACAAATACCCAAAAGTTCTGTAAGTACACCTAGGAGGGACCGACTGGCTTTTAAAGATGCCTTGACTTGATTTGTCTCTTACACTATGTACTTTCCCCTCTGATTCCTGCAATGTGATCCATTTCTGACACCTGAACAATATCATTCTCTTCATGAGTAAAGCACGCGACATATGCGCACTCATGCCTGTAAACCCGTGGGGTCAAACGGTCATCCGAAGCTTGGCTCATTCTTGTGGCGGAGAACTGAAGTTAACATAGAGAGAACTCTGTAAACATTTAAAGACACTACCTCCTTTCTACAACTTATAGAGCAACTTTTTTTTTGTCTTACTAACTAACGTTACATTTAAATAAAAAGGAAGATTTTTTACTGTGCCCCCCCTCCCCCTCTTGAGAAAATAACCTGGTTTAGTGACTGTATAAATCTTTTAGAGGTAATACAATTCCATTGATAGGCCTTTAGATCTAGGTTTTAAAGACGATACGCAAAATGTTCTTAAACATTAGTTTATTTACACTATTGAATGATTGCGGAGATACCCGAAGACATATAGTCTGATCAAGAGAAATATTTTCTAGTTCACAAGCCAAATTTAAAATGACTTTTTTTTATACTTTTAAAAATGTTAAAGGTTAAACTTGAGTTTTCCCAGTTTTACCAACGAGCTAGTAATTCTAACGAGATACATCAACTGTCAAATTTCTGAGAAAATCATTAGAGCCGTTTTTCTTATTTGAGATTTTCACGAGAAACTAAAAAAAATGTCAAAGACGCTAAATTAAATTTAAATAAATAAGCAAGAAAAGCATTAACGTGACAAAATGTATAGCTCGTAGATTATAGCTAATCAATACTTACTACTCTCTGCACTCCGGACACAGCTTTTTCAATTCATCTTCCAAACATAAAAATTTCCAACTGATTCAATAGTCCCATAATGCCTTACTGTTTCAACTTTTGTATGGCTACTGTAATTGTTACAGATACAACAGCTGCTTATAAATGGTTGAAAAGTATCATACTTACTGCAAACATATGTTTGCATCTTTTAAACACTTATTTAATTATTTATTTTTAATTTTATCTTTTCTCTAAATAAACATAATCTCTTCTTCCCACCCCCTCCCCGTTTCTCTTTATCTCTTCCACTCAGCCCCTCTATCCATGTTCCCCAAGCTTCAATAAATCCCTTTAACTCGGATCGTCAAACCTAATTTATAAATAGCGTTATTCACTTATTTGTATGTGTAAGAAAGCGCCCAAGCAGGGGGCTAAGTGTTCTATTCATAGTATCTGACCCTAACACTGCACGATGACCCCCCTCTAAAGGGGGGGGGGGTAGGCCCCTTTGGTCAAACTTCGGGTGCGATGCTTATTAAAGAAACATACATCTTTGTAAAAGCAACTCACGGTTGTGAATCGGGCCGCATTGTTCGGCGCCCTCAACTTTCACCGCCATCACACGCCGTGCACAAACAGCTCTTCACGTCTGGAGATGAAGAACCTCTTTCTCTGGAGCGGCCGGCACAAACAAGGAAGAACAATGGAGATAAAAGCAACGGACAAAAGCCTGGACAGTTCCTCTGCTTCAACACCGTCTTCAGAGACCAGGTATCAAGGTGCATCAATTGTGCACTAAGAGGATTGATATTTTTTGATAAGGCTTGTCTTATTGTTGAGAACTGTTTCTTCCTTTATTTCACTTTCAACCCGTAAATCTTTGTACGAGGTGGGAAAAAAAAGGGAGAAAGGTGTGGGTGGGAGGGGGGGGGATGTTGTGTTTTGTTGAAGATTTCTGACATAAAAAGCAACAACGTTGAGGAGATCCATGCATTGTTTACCTTTCGAAAATGAGTGATTGGTAGAGGAGAACTTGGCAGAGGGAGAGAGATTGGTAGAGTCACAGAAAGGTCTGAGAAAGTGTCAGTCAAGTTTTGGATTAGGAGAGAAAGAAAAAAAATACATCAACATTTTCTTGATGCGACATGTACATGCTGTGTCTGACACACTGAGACACAACAAAGAACTATTTTATATGAATTTATGTCTGGAGGACAAAGACACACAAACATGAACAAAAAAATTCTGAAATCGCCAGATGCCACGACAATTCAATTGCAGGATAAGGGTATAGATATATATACTAATTATCAAATACCACTCACTGATTGATCGCGAGATTAATTTCCCTTGTTGGTATCCAACACAATAATTAATAAACAGTAATTGATTGACTAATTGACAATTTTTTTTTATTGATTCGTGTATTGTCTACACCAATGAATAATTGTGCAAAGTTTTAACTTGATCCGTAAATGGATGTGGGAGAAATATATGTTGTGTGTATTTTTAATGGCGGAGTTCTTCCCCTTTAAATAACCTATGTTTTTTTTTTGTTTTTTGTTGTTTGTTTTTTAAAAGGATTTTGTAAATATATTTTATTTGTTTTTCTAGTGACCTTCCAGTTTCCCCAATAGCTCATTGACTTCAATTCTTGGACAGTGTACCTCACAGTCTTCACAGTGTACCTCACAGTCTTCACAGTGTACCTCACAGTCTTCACAGTGTACCTCACAGTCTTCACAGTGTACCTCACAGTCTTCACAGTGTACCTCACAGTCTTCACAGTGTACCTCACAGTCTTCACAGTGTACCTCACAGTCTTCACAGTGTACCTCACAGTCTTCACAGTGTACCTCACAGTCTTCACAGTGTACCTCACAGTCTTCACAGTGTACCTCACAGTCTTCACAGTGTACCTCACAGTCTTCACAGTGTACCTCACAGTCTTCACAGTGTACCTCACAGTCTTCACAGTGTACCTCACAGTCTTCACAGTGTACCTCACAGTCTTCACAGTGTACCTCACAGTCTTCACAGTGTACCTCACAGTCTTCACAGTTTATGTTATAATGAAATGTGTATGTGTATTTTTTTACTATACATTAAAGTTAACTCTCAAAAAGCTGTCAATATCATTAAATTTCGTGCACAGCGTCAATTTGACACACTGATATGAAGTATTCCCGTGGTCGTGGATTAAAAGCTTTCTTCAGGATAAGACAGGTTCAAATGTAAGATTCAATTCCGTTCAAGATAGTTCAAGACAGTTCAAGACAGCTTATCAATTAGAGTGGATGTCGTTTCTACAAACTCCTTTGACCAGTTTTATATGTCACTCTGGTCGTTAGGTGCGTTCATCTCCAGAAGACCGACTTCTGACACGTCGATGACACGCTTGACTTGCATTCAAATGACGTAGCAATAGGTTTCATATCTCGCAGAACAAAGTCAAAGAAACATTTGGAAGATAAAGTTCAATAGTATCACGGACAGCTGTGATACTTTGAGATAGCTTTATACCGACAGAATTAGCGAAACATTAAAGATTCTGTTTAATAGTAAAAATAAATATACGTTTCTCAATATTTAATTTTAAATGTATATTTATCTTTAGATCTCTGCATGGATATGTATATATGGATCTATCTGTGGATCACATAAAGGTTATGTTTTTTTTTTTCGGCCAAAGATTGACCATTATGATAGGCCTTGATTTTGTAGTTGTATGATGGCTGTCTTACTTCAACAGATGTTTGAGTTTTTATACGAGTGTATTAGATGCCTTTATACTATTTATGAACAAGACTTACACATGAACAAGATGTAAGGACCAAGTTCAGACCGTTAGATACTTGAATAAAGTTGATTGTATACAGTCGAGTCTCTGTCCGTAACAAGTCGTCCTGAGTTCCAAACATCAACTAACTAATAATAACATAAATGAACTAAAACCCACTAATCCGTGACGTCACTAATTGTCGCGTTCAAAGTCCGTCAACTGACTCAACTATGGTGTGTCTCTATACTAACTAAGTGTCTAACACGAGAGTATCATGTGGACAGTACAGCATTCATGATTTTTTTTTACTTGACACTGCAGATTTCTGGGGGAAATTTTTTTTTTTTAATATAACAATGATTACAAAAATGGCACAATCGCGAGACCTGTTTGTCCATTCAAATGGGGAATAGTTTTTTTAAATCAAATCTTGATCAATGAGCTCCCGAAAAATGTACAACACAAAAATTTAAGACTCTGTTTTAACACTATCTTTTATCAGCTGGCTAACTCTTTATGGGAAGAAACTGGAAGCATTCAAAAACTGCTTGTTTTGTAGGCTACTAGTTTAGAGAGTATGTTGGTTTCGCTAGACAAATATAGTGTGTATTGTTATTTACTAGTTTAGAGAGTAGGTTGGTTTCGCTAGACAAATATAGTGTGTATTGTAATGTACTAGTGTAGAGAGTATGTTGGTTTCGTTAGACAAATATAGTGTGTATTGTTATGTACTAGTTTAGAGAGTAGGTTGGTTTCGTTAGACAAATATAGTGTGTATTGTTATGTACTAGTTTAGAGAGTATGTTAGTTTCGCTAGACAAATATAGTGTGTATTGTTATTTACTAGTTTAGAGAGTAGGTTGGTTTCGCTAGACAAATATAGTGTGTATTGTTATGTACTAGTGTAGAGAGTATGTTGGTTTCGTTAGACAAATATAGTGTGTATTGTTATGTACTAGTTTAGAGAGTATGTTGGTTTCGGTAGACAAATATAGTGTGTATTGTTATGTACTAGTTTAGAGAGTATGTTGGTTTCGGTAGACAAATATAGTGTGTATTGTTATGTACTAGTTTAGAGAGTATGTTGGTTTCGGTAGACAAATATAGTGTGTATTGTTATGTACTAGTTTAGAGAGTATGTTGGTTTCGCTAGACAAATATAGTGTGTATTGTTATGTACTAGTTTAGAGAGTAGGTTGGTTTCGCTAGACAAATATAGTGTGTATTGTTATGTACTAGTTTAGAGAGTATGTTGGTTTCGTTAGACAGATATAGTGTGTATTGTTATGTACTAGTTTAGAGAGTATGTTAGTTTCGCTAGACAAATATAGTGTGTATTGTTTTAGCGATGGTAAAAGTAGTGACGTAGTAAGACAGACGAATGACGTAAGAGAATAGGCGAACAAATAGAACAACATGGCGATTGGGTCGAATAAGGTTGTTTCGTATGATAGATAGATAGATAGATAGATAGATAGATAGATAGATAGATAGATAGATAGATAGATCTAGATAGATAGATAAATAGATAAGATAAATAGATAGATAGATAGATAGATAGATAGATAGATAGATAGATAGATAGATAGATAGATAGATAGATAAGATAAATAGATAGATAGATAGATAGATAGATAAATAGATAGATAGATAGATAGATAGATAGATAAATAGATAGATAGATAGATAGATAGATAGATAGATAGATAGATAGATAGATAGATCTAGATAGATAGCTAGATAGATAAGATAAATAGATAAATAGATAGATAGATTTCCCAGTTAAAAATAAATGTATTAGTTGCAACAGTACACGTCTGTGTGGGGTGAACTGTAATGCTCTGTGGCTAATGTGGGACTACTTCATGAAACAGCAGTACAGTTGAACAAGATATTAGCCCACAACAGACTTTAACGTTTTTTCCTAGAAATTTGCGAAAAGAATTACTAATTGACCACATGGGTAAACTCTTTCTTATTCGACCGTTATAATTTTTCGAAATAGTATCTTCTAAAATTACATTAGGTCTAGATGACTTGACAATTTTAATCTTGGACATATCAGCATTCCCGCATGTAGCCATTAAAGACTTACATACAAAATTAGACGTGCGGAAACATTTTGCGCAGTTCTAAGTCTGGATGTATTCGAGTTTTATATACTCTGAGTAGATTTTTTTCCCGGAAAGGGGGGGGGGGGAATCAAATGTTCCTTTTTTTTTTAAAAAAAAATCTTTCATTCATGAGTTATTACGAACAAAATAATCGCTCTTACATATGTTCTTCAGCTGTATATTGGGGAAGTTCTGTTTTTGTTGTTGTGTTGTTACTTGTCCGTGTAATAGAAGAAACTGTTGATTGCATAGGATCTTTATGATTTCTCAAGCCAACAAATGGTCTGTATTGCTAACCAAAGCGTATTGTGCAGTTGGGCTTGAGACGGCCCTGAACCCAGGATGAACCCCCCTGCCCCGTTAGGTGTGCTGCGCCTTGGAGGCAAGGTAGAGGTCGTCCATGGTATGGGGGAAGGGGAAGGATTGAGGGGGAAAAATGGGGATAGAGGTGCTAGGATAGTAACCGTCTGTAACGTTATCGGCCTGGTTGGGATGACTAACACACACACACACTCACACACACACACACCACAGCAGCAGTCTTTTATGTTGCCAAATAGTTTCTTTTTTTTTTGGAACTCTTTACCAATCCTTGTTTTTATTAATACAATCACATTTTTTATCACTTTCAGATCTCATTGTGCATGTTGGCTGATATCTTATTTGTAGCTACATGTAGCCAACCACTCATAATCTACTTCAGTGGTCGCAAACTGTGTCTCGCAAGCTGCATGCAGTTCTTTGAGTTCTCGGCTGCGGCTATTCCACATAGTGTTTAGTGTAGACACGGAATATTATGTATTAACTTGCCTTGTAAGAGACGCGAAAACTTGTTAGAAACTTGTTCTTATAAAATAGTTTCAGATAAATTTCATTTAGTTTTTGTATCTTTTCGTGGCCCGCGACTTGAGTGTTGGAAATTAACTGGCCCGCAGGACGAGGAAGTTTCTGCATCACTTTTATAGTTCAATTATTGTTTTCGAAAATTCCTTTAAAAAAAACTATATAAAGAATATATTAAATCAAATGTCCACAAATATTATCAAGCGCCCTGTGACCTTTGGCCTAACCACCCTTGCGGACGTTGAACCGATTAGATCTATGAGGTCATGGAGTGTACTACGTTATGTGAGGTCGACCGGTCCACAATGTTACGTAGCGCGGCCAGGTTACTCCGTTATCACCAGCTGCTCCAGGGGAAGCAACTGATGAGTAACTGGTTAACGAGTGCGTCTTAGAACTAATCACAATCAGGGGATGGGGGGATCAAAAGTGGATCCAGAACTAGGGAGTTCTTTTTTTTTTTTTTACAAAGCTTCTATTAAGTCACTCTGTTTGGTCAAAAGTACACGTTATTTCTCCGACACCCTCCGACACTCGGATCAAGATGACATTTTGCATAATTATTATAAATATTATTACATGATAACACAGGAATCATATTTTTTAAAAAAGTTAATTAACTATTGGTAATTAATAATTTTGTTTGGTATCTCGAACAAGGGAAAGAAATTGTACTTATAGGTCGCCTCTTGAAAGTAAGTTTGAAGCAGACAATACCTAACTAGACAATCTTTTTTAGTCATAAGCACCTCACTAGCAAAGTGGTTAGTATGTCGGCTTTAGGAGGCGTGAGTCATGAGCACGAACTCAGGTCGTTTTATATTTTAATTTTTAAAAAGTCAAAGTAAAGTTTCCATTTAAGATCTTGCGATTGTTACGGTCGTAGCGCAGCACGGTGTGCATGAATAGTGGTGCGAATTTGTGTAATGAATGGAAGGGATGTTTAAAAGGGGAAGCCGGGAGAAATTGACAGGAAGAGAAATGAAATGTTCGTATTTACATAACTTGTTGTAATATTAAAGTATTTCTAGAGTAATAACCTGAGAGTGTATTATTATTTCGAAGCGATCTATGGGGCAGATGATGTTAAGGTCATCTATTTCTATGGCCAACGGTTAACAAGCAGGGTGTTATGTGGCCAACCGCCTTACTTTTCCCCAACTAATGTCAGGTACCCATTAGAGTTGGGTGGACACAGGGGCGCCTTAAAAACCCCGCAATTCAAAATCCCAGTCTTCACCGAGATTCGAACCCAGGACCCCTTAACCACGCAGTCACCGCGCCCCCATTTTAATTTTTGATATGAATATTTTAATTTTTGCTATGAATTGTTATCTGTAGATGAGTGAGAAAAACAAAAGAAAAGGTGGGAGAGATTAATATGTGTTCATTTTACTTGTCCTGGTTATTATATTTTTTTCCCAATCTACAACTCTACTGAGTAATATATTAATGTCCCGAAGTTAGTTACTGTTACGGTACTTGAAGTCAGTTATAGTTATTTGAAGTCAAAAAACAAAACAAAAAAAAATAAAAAAAAAAAAATACAGCACACCAGGAGATGATACGTGGGTGGTCTGGTGGTCATTAATTTTGACACCACTTCTCCGCCCTTCTCCTAATATTGACTCAAATGAAGATGTGTGTGTGTGTGTGTGTGTGTGTGTGTGTGTGTGGTTGTGCTACAAAGAGAAAGAGGAAGAGAGGGGCGGACAGTAAATTTTTATGCTTGTGATGAAAGAGTAAATTTTGACTTTTGCGTTAGAATCAACTATTGACCACACCTAACAGTTGACCACACCTAACAGTTGACCACACATAATATTTGACCACACACAGCAGTTGACCACACATAACAGTTGACCACACATAACAATTGACCACACATTACATTGGACCACACATAACAGTTGACCACAAATAATAGTTGACCACACATAACGGTTGACCTCACATAATAGTTGACCACACACAATAGTTGACCACACATAACAGCATAGGTTGTGGTGCAAGACAGACAGGCCTGCTCCAAGTCAGCCATTCAACAAGACAATAATTCACACCGTGTAAGAAACAAAAGTTGTCTTCAAGAGTTGTCTCCTCCAAGAAAGGTCTCATGGTTTCAAAAGATCCACACACGAATAAGACAACTTTCAGTTTCTGAATTTGTTAAAATACGATTCATACTCGAATCAAAGTCTAATTTATGAACACGATTCATACTCGAATAAAAGTCGAATTTGATAAAGATGCTGATGATATTTGTTGTATTATTATCATTAATATAAAATAACTTCAACTCATCCACTGGCACTGTCATTGTCGAGATTCGACAGAGGGAAACCTAACGTACTGTAGTCACTGTAGTCTCATCTTACTACAGGCCATAACAACAATGTTCTAACGGTGTTGCTGGTCTACTGTCGTCTGTGACAACAATCTTCCTGCGAATGTAAGAAGTGAGTAGTCACATCTTCGCTTCTTCTTCGTTCTCATTGGGGGCTTCTGATGACTAGACCAATATCTAAGATGACTAGACCAATATCTAAGATGACTAGACCAATATATAAGATGACTAGACCAATATCTAAGAAGACTAGACCAATATCTAAGATGACTAGACCAATATCTAAGATGACTAGACCAATATCTAAGATGACTAGACCAATATCTAATATGAATTGCACAGTAGTTTAAAGATCAGGCAGGTCTTCATATAGTTTTTCTTCTATAGGGGTGTTTTGGGGCCAGTGTCTTGTTCGGGCCCTTTGATGGCGAATGTAGTTTTGAAGGACATTGTCGGCATTCTTTGGTAACATTACACAATGACAAATTTCACTAGTTTAATTTTCCGCTTCCGTCTGATGTCACGATTAGGTATCTTGTATTCTTTATCAACTCCCATAGCTTCTTTAATATAGGAATGTTTGCATATTTCACTAATATTTGTTTCATTTTCAGTTGTTGTTTTTTATGTTATGAAATAGTGGTACTGCGATGTTAATGATTATTGCGGATTTTATTAATATTATTATAAATACTATTTTTTATTAATAGTAGTATAACAGTTTCCAATCCCTAAATATAATCTAAGGTATCTCTAAGCAGCTTGACTGTTACCAAATACAAACCATAAGTTACTCACAGCGAAACCATAAGTCACATGTTTCATCGGCTGAGAATTGGTGTTTCTTACACGCAGATGCAAGCAAACACACACACTTATTCCTGCCTGTGAGTTTAACCTTTCTGCCTCTTTCTCTCTACCCCACCCCACCCCATCTCCCACAGTGACTCTTTTGCCCATTCCTTTTTTTTCCCCTCACCCATTGCGTGCCCCTTCCCAGCCCCCCCCCCCCCCGCCCCTCCTTTTCGGTCACACTGACGCGCCTACAATTTTTGCAGAAGATGAGATAAAACACATTCCATCTCTTTCATGCATCAGACGGCATGGACCTGTGGTCAGTAAGGTCCAGTTAGCTGGTGCGCGTGCTTTGAATCTTTACGACGACCTTGAGCCGGCAGTGACCCTCCTGCCCCACAGTTCACGATACGCCGGTAAGAAAGAAAAAAAAGGATGAAGTGAAATAGATTTGATTGGTTGGAAGTTTGAGATAATAAGAAAGAAAACAACACCAAAAAAAAACAAATACCATTTGCACCTCGATGTAAAACTGACACTGTTTGGATATATAGTAGAAGAATTGAGAGTTAATCTTATCTTATATAATACAGACGTTACTTCAAAAAAGAAGATGATTACGTCCTACACGTCATGCATTTAGTCATGCGTATTAACCAATGATTTAATGAATGAATGAGGTCCATAATGCCATGATTTAGTATTGAACTCTATATTAGAAGGGTTTGAAAACAAAGAACACCACTATTAGCAATGGAATACTTTGATCTCTAGAGTATAGACACAATGACCAAAATTGCTGGATTCTAGGAGAGCTTTTTTAGCGGCCCCCGTAAGGGGAAAAAGCCGCTATTAGGTTTGTGCAAAATGTCCGTCTGTCCGTCTGTCCGTCTGTCCGTCTGTCACACTCAGATCTCGAAAACTAGAAGAGATATGAAAAATATTATTTCATCATTAAATCCGGCTTGAAAAGTTTGGGTGCAACGGCTACTTTTGGTTTTCTAAAAGCAAACCGTTTAATTTATAAAATTAATTATGCAAGCGATTTTTTCATAAAAATACACCAATTCTAAAACAATTACGTAAATGTAAGGGAGGCAATGTTACAATATGCTAACAAAGATGGACAATTTTTGTGTATTTTCAGTATCACTAAGTCAAATATATTTTTAAAATGTACAGGAAATGTTTACAACAAATACAAATAATAGTTAAAGACGTTTTTTCTGGTCAACTAGCTGCTAAAATTAAAAGAAAACATTTCTGTTTGTTTATAAAGGCTAATAATGCACTTTGTATGTAAATATCACGCACATTTTTTTAAATGGACTTTTTATGCAGCGATTTTCGTGCAGTAGCGTAACGTCGCAACATGATCAGGTGCTAAACCAATTCCTTAAACTTTTTTTAAAAATCAGATTTTATTTATTTTTTGTTTAGTGCCCCCATCCGAATAAAAGAAGCTTATTTTTGTGCGTTTTGTCTGTTGGTCGGTCTGTCCGTCACGATTAGATTTAAAAAACTAGAACTCTAAAAGCTATTGAAAATCTGATTTACCCTTTAATGTTCCTCCCATAACATCTCAATAGTTTTAAGTATCTAAAATTGATTGTTCCGGATTTTTTTGTGCAAAACTAATCAACGCCAACAAATGTTTGTTTGCTCTTCTAACTTATATTACATTCAATTTCCATGCTTAAACGTTGCAAAAACACATTATCAATAATATGTTGTTCCGTTTTTTATGTAAATAGCATATTAATGCTAAATCATAATCTCTATACTGACTTATATTTCATTAAGTGTAAAAATGTTCCGGATATTGTTTTATAAAACATGAATTATGCCTAATGATTGTTTGAAATCGCATAAGGCTTTTAAAAAAAGTAATTTACTAGAATTGATTACTGAAAATTACTTTTTAGACATTTAATTTTCTTGTAAAACATAACATAGAAGTTTTGTAATCGATAAAGAAAGTTCCGGATTTTGTTTCTTACAAATCGTCGCCAGAAATTTCCGAATTTATTTAAAAATCTACTAACGCCAAATAATTGTTTGAACTCCCTCTTCTAATTAATAAACAAATAATCTTCTCATTTACGAAATAATGTTTTTACGGATTTTTATGAAAAATATTTTAACTCACTACTCTCTTACAGTACATTTAACTTTCTACCTAAAACATAAAAAAATCTAATTATCGTTAATATTATGTTCCGATTTTTAAGGAAAACAGAATCCAAACACCAAAGTAAGGTATGAAAATCTCTCCACGTGGCTGTAGTACATCTAATTTTTATACGAGACCATCCAAAAAATTTAATTAAAGGTATTACATTTATCTGAAATTATCTTTTTCTTTTACTATTTATACAAACATCCGGAACAATCTATTATATAAACTTTTCAATTGTGTTCATACCTAAAAATTATTGCGATGTTTTGAAACGTAAAATAAAGGTTAATCAATTTTTAATAACTTTTAGTTGTTTTTTTTATATCAAGATAACGGACAGAACGACTGACAGACAAAACGCAAAAACAATGTGGCTTTGATCCTTTTTAAATAATATCTATTAGAACTCAGTGCACCAATGTCTATGAACCCTCGTTAAATATCTCGTGTAAATAAAGACATTTTTTTTTATGGTACCGGTACTAGCCTATTGTGAGGTAATGGAATTTTTTTTCTTTGACGTCATATGAATGGACTCTTTAAATGTAATGTTAAAAGAACGCACTCGGTGCACCAATGTCTATTAACCCTCGAAAAAATTGCTTGTATTAATGAAAACATATTTTAGTCTAACTAAGCCGTGTGACGTAGTGTTTTTTTTTCCTTTGACGTCACATGGAATGAATTCTTTAAATGAAATGCTAAAAGAACGCACTCGGTGCACCAATGTCTATGAACACTCGATAAAAGGCTCGTAATGATGAAGGCGATTTTTATTCTAGCTAGGCCGTGTGACGTAGTGTTTTTTTTTTCCTTTGACGTCATATGGAATGAATTCTTTAAATGAAATGCTTAAAGAACGCACTCGGTGCACCAAAGTCTATGAACACTCGATAAATGGCTCTTATAGATGAAGGCGATTTTTAGTCTAGCTAGGCCGTGTGACGTAGTGTTTTTTTTTCCCTCTGACGTTATATGGAATTAATTCTTCAAACGAAATGAAAAAAGAACTCGGTATAGTAATGTTTATTAAGCCTCGTTATGTGACTCGCGTTTAAAAAAGGAATGATATCTTGATTTAGATCTAATCTAGATTTTTTAAACTAGATCTAGATTTTTATTACAGTATATCTAGATCTGGATTTATATTCTAATTAAAATTATTTTAGAGTCTAGATCTAGAATTTCTAGATCTAGTTTAGACTAAAATAGACTAGATTAAGATGTAGAATTTCAATTTCTAAACTTAAAGTGTAAAAAAAAAGTGTAGATTTTCATTTCCAAACGTTTTGATCAATATTGTAATGTTTTAATATACTAAAACTAATCTACTATTTTTTTATTAAATTTAAATTTAAATTTACGGCAAATGAATCTTTGAAACATTATTACTTTTGACCATCGGATGGCTGCCTGGTCGTGCGGTTTGCGCGCTGGACTGTCGTTCAGATTTATGGATGGCCCAGGGTTCAAACCCTGCCCACTCCCATCCCCCGTCGTCCTGCGGGAGGTTTGGACTAGGAAGTAATTATCTTCAACTCTGAAGGAACATCCGAAACGTGTAAAACATTTTACATCAAAATTAAATCACCTCTTGAATATTATTTGCGAATATGCAGATCCGACAGGGATCCGACTTCGACGGGGGCCGCCTCTGAGTTTGTGTAACACAAACTCTCTTTGTAATCTTGTTTTTTCATGAAGTCTTGATTCTGTATTTAAAAGTTATGATAAAAATGTCTTAAAAAAAAAAAGATTTTTTTAGTAAAGGTAAATGAGAACATTACATTTTTCAAGGTCAAGCCAATGTTGTATTTTGTTGTTTCTCTTGTTTTAGATATTTATTGTAGTATTTGAAGCTGTTGACATAGCGGTATGGTAACAAACAGTCGATGTCAATGTCTTTCTCTATTGATTAGTAAACTGTTAACAATTGGTCACAAAATACTTTTTTTTTTTTGTTTCTTTGTTATATGGCTAAACTTAGCACTGAGATTATGTGTTAAACTATGCCTGTTTGTCAAGTTACACGTTGGTTTAACAAATGTAGATCTGATGTTGTAAAACCAAAATTAAAAAATAAATAAATTTCAATTTAGAATAAAAAGTAACTTTAAAACCAAGAAAACATTTTAAAAAATACATTTAAAAAACCAATACCTCCATTATACAACTTACAATAAAATAAAATATTTAAAAAATGAATGTATCCAACTCGTACTCCGGCATCGTCTGCTCGACGTACCCACCAAGCTAACCATTGGGGCAGAGGACTTTAGGAAATGGTGCTATTATTATTGATACATTTATTGTATAGACATCATTTTATCCCCGGACACTTCATCCCGGGTCACTTCATCCCCGGTCACTTCATCCCCGGTCACTTCATCCCAGGTCTTTTCATCCCCGGTCACTTCATTCCCGGTCACTTCATCCCCTGATATTTTCATCATCTGATTATTTTATCTAACAAATAGTAACAAATAGTTATTGTAAAAAAATCATGAAATTAGCACTATTTAATATATTCATATTTTATTTAAATGACAAAAAGTGTAACTCGTTAGATAAGAATACAATTAAAATAAAATGCCAGGCAATGTTGGCTATTTGAGAGAACTACTGATCACTTACACAATCTAAAAACGATGCTGTCGAGTGGGAAAAAAATTGAAAAAATTACATCACTTCATCCCCGGTTACTTCATCCCCGGTCACTTCATCCCCGGTCACTTCATCCCCGGTTACTTTATCCCCGGTCAAGAAAAAGCGATTGAAAAATAAAATAAAGTGAAACATGGTCGCACTTGCACCACACCTTGGCCTTTGATGATAAGTTATCAGCGGCACGGTCATAATTATTATAATCGCACTTCTATCTCAAATGATTTCCACTACTTCCACCACACCTTGGCCTTTGATCATTACGTCATGCACAGGATAATATTATAATATTACACCCCCCACATCCAATAGAAGCGCTATAGCTAAGTACACACCCAGATTTACAATATATTATAAGATTTCTCATCAAGAATGCAAAGTGGAAGAGGAAACACTTGAAACGCATGAGTAATATGTCGAAAAATATCAAAAAGCATTCTACATAAATCTACTAAAATTAATACAACAGCCTCACTAAACAAACCTACTAAAGAAGTAATACCAAAATACCTTAAAACCTTAGTTATAAATTTTCAAAGCATTAGGAACAAAACAGCAGACTTAGAAATTTTATTAGAATGTGAGAAACCAGACATAATTGCAGGAACAGAAACTTGGCTGCATCCTGAAATTTATAATGCAGAAATTTTCAATAGTAATTATGAAATTTTTAGAAAAGATAGGGCTGATAATCATGGAGGAGTTCTTTTAGCAATAAAAAAACACTCTTATAGCAGAAGAAATTACCTTACCTAACTCAAAAAATGTAGAATCAACATTTTGTAAAATTAATACCACCTCAACATCCCTAATAATAGGCAGCATTTACAGACCACCAAATTCTAGTTTAGAATACATGCAGGAACTATGTAATCAGATTACTACACTTAAAGAGACAAATAAAAATGCAGTTTTTTGGATTATGGGTGATTTCAACCTACCTGATATAAATTGGAAAACACTAACCATAGATAAACACCAAAACCTTAAGGACATAAATGAGCTTTTCATAGAAACTTTACACAACCTAAGTTTAGATCAAATCATTAAAAAGCCAACTAGATTAAACAACACATTAGATCTCTTCTTAACCAACAGACCTGGATTAGTAGTTGATTATGAAATTATCCCTGGTCTATCAGACCATGAGATCATAAAAATACACAGTCAGATAAAAGCAGTAGCCAATACAAAACCCAAAAGAAAAATCTTACTCTGGAATAAATGTAACCTGACACAACTACACCAAGCTGCACTAAACTTTCAACAAACATTCTTATTAGAAAAAGACATTAACCAACCAGTCGATGACCTCTGGAATTTCATTAAAAACCATCTTAAAAGCATTATAGAAAATCATATACCAACTAAATACACATCAAACAAAATAAATAAATGCTGGTTTAATAATAGACTAAAGAAGCTTTGTAAACAGAAGGAAAACCTCTATAGAAAATTTAAAGAAACTAATGCAGAAAGAGTTTACATAAAGTATATAAAAATTAAACACTTAACCCAAAAAGTAAGCAGACAGCTGCAGAGTGAATACATGAACAATGTAATATCTAAAGATAACAACAAAAACCTATGGTCATACATTAAGTATAAGAAAATGGAAACAACAGGCGTAGCGCCATTAAAAGATGAACATAACATAATACATAATGATAATGAAACTAAAGCAAACATTCTAAACAAATACTTTGCATCAGCATTCTCAGCCCCAGGAGACAAAGACATATTACTGAATTTGAACCAAGTAGACAACATAGAAGATATAGTAGTACAAGAAAATGGAATTCAAAAACTATTAGCCAACACCAAACCAAATAAAGCTTCTGGACCTGATGGTATTCCAGCTAGATTACTCAAAGAACTAAGTAATGAGCTAGCCCCAGTGTTCAAAATACTCTTTCAGGCTTCACTTAACCAGGGCAGAGTACCAAAGGACTGGAAAGAAGCTAATGTCACCCCCCTATTTAAAAAAGGAGAAAAATCTGACCCAGGGAACTACAGACCAGTATCACTTACCAGCATCACATGTAAAATCCTAGAACACATAATATGTAGCAACATCATAAACCACTTAGACAAACATAATGTCCTCACACCATACCAACATGGCTTTAGAAAATATAGATCATGTGAAACACAACTAATAGGACTAATTGATGATTTTTCAAAAGGTTTAGATAATAGTGAACAAATAGATGCTATCTTACTAGATTTTTCTAAGGCTTTTGACAAAGTTCACCACCATAGTTTGCTTAAAAAATTAAAATATTTCGGCATTAATGGTCCACTGCATCAGTGGATTAAAGACTTTCTGATAGGGAGAGAACAAACTGTAATAATAAATGGCTCTAAATCAACACCGATAACAGTAAACTCAGGTGTACCTCAAGGTACAGTCTTGGGTCCACTACTATTTTTAATTTACATAAATGATTTACCAAATTGCATTAGTTCAGGAACAAAAGTCAGATTATTTGCAGACGATTGCATAATATATAGAACAATAAAAACAACACAAGACACAGATATTTTACAAAGAGAATTAGATGAATTACAGAAATGGGAATCAAATTGGAGCATGTCTTTCCACCCAGAAAAATGTCAGTTGTTAAGAGTAACAAAAAAACTAAAACAAATTAATTCCACTTATCTTATTCATGGCAAACCAGTATCACAGACTAAAAACGCAAAATACCTAGGTGTTATAATAAATGAAAAACTATCATGGAATCCACATATTGATGAAACTACAAAAAAATCAAACAAAGCATTAGGATTTATTAAAAGAAATTTCTATAAATCAAATAAGAACATAAAACTAAAATGTTACTTAACCTTGGTTAGGCCAATAATAGAATATGCATCCTCCGTTTGGGACCCCTCAACTCAAGAAAACATTAAGAAACTGGAACAGACAGAAAATAGAGCAGTGAGATTCATAACAAACGAATATTCACATTTGACTAGAGTAACACCTTTAGTAAAATCACTAAATTTAGAAAGCCTTCAGGACAGAAGGCTCAAAAGTAAAGTAGCAATCATACATAAAACACTGAACCATAATCTTCAAATACAAAAACAAAATTTAATAAAATACTCTGAAAGACACAAAGATAAAGGCACATTCCTCGTCCCATATGCTAGGACAAATTTGTACAAATACTCCTTCTTCCCTAGTGCTATTAGAGCATGGAATGGGTTGCCTGAGCTAGCCAGGAAAACCAGTGACTTGGCAGAATTTAAGTCATTGGTTAATATGCATGACTAAATGCATGACGCGTAGGACGTAATCATCTTCTTTTTTGAAGTAACGTCTGTATTATATAAGATAAGATACATAATCCTATTTATATATTAGATGAAATGAGGGCTTAAAGTCAAAGCCTTAACAGAACAATTAAACTATAAAAAAGAAAAATATTTAATTGGGGATGAAATGACCGGGCATAAAGTGACCGGGGGATGAAGTGACCGGGCATGAAGTGACCGAGCATGAAATGACCGGTCACCTAGATTTAGATCTAGACTTCTGATTTAGCATCTAGATGTAATCTATATATTACGCATGCTCATATTACGAGCACGCTACAAGCAGACAGCCACGATAATGTTGACAATCATAAGATGAAAAGTGTTGTCGGTAAAAATAAAATAAAAATTTAAAACAATAAAATAAAAAAAATATTTAAAAAAAAAAATACAAAAAAAAACATTGACCTGTCAAATTTGTATTTTTTTTAACCTCCATTTTGGAGTTCCCGCCCTTGTGGAGACCTCTGGGCAGTGGCCCTCACTGCCCTCCTTTAAATCCGGCACCTTTTATTTCTAATTCCATTTTGGCTACTTTGAAACTAAAAGATATTTTAAAGAGCCTTTCACTAGATCGCTCATACACTGTGGTCTATTAACAGAAAGCAGAAACAAATTGTATTACTGTTCTTAGGTTCCTAGTTCTGTCATCGATCGGCTAGATCTGTCCAAATAAAAAGACACCCCTTAGCATATGCAAAGGGAAATAATATTGAAATTATTAGTTACCCAAAGAAACTTATTTTTCCAGTCTTTTGCGAGTACCTCTGATGGTATTGTGGAACAAGGGAGACTTTGTATTATAAAATTAAATTTATTTAGGATTTAAAAATGCTCTTATCAACATTAACCTAAACCTGTCATCGCAAACGTGGGAGCTCATCCCAAACTACTAAAACTCGGTTGACCATTTAGGATATACTATTGTAAAGATCGTATGTATTGGTCAATTGTATAAATATTGTATACACTTTTAAAATGTATCCCACACAGTAATAACTATTCTCGATGAGAAATGCAATATCCATATTGTGAATATAGTACATGCATATATAGAAAGTGTTTTAAAGATAATCTACAACAATAGCATAGCATCTCTGAATGATTGGGAATTATTTTAGATCTATTTGTTTACAGCCATAGGACAGGCTTCGGTAAAGAACATAATCTTTATGTGGAAAAAAATGTATCGCATAATGAACTGAAAGACCATTGCTCATATAGGTATAACTACCAACAGTGTTATGTGTGAGTGTTGTGTTGAGTGCTATATGTCAGGGTTAGTTATGTCACAGTTATGTGTGCTCTTTAGAGAATTGAAGTCAATTTATAGGCACTCGGGAATGAAGAAATATTATGAGATGGATAAATAATTCTATGAAAAAGAGAAAGACAAATGTTTCACTGTTAATGGTTCACTCACCAGATAAGATCAAACTTCTCTGAGAAGTAAGTTTAAAACTAAAATTAAAAAAAACAAAACTTGAAAAACAAAGCCAAAGCTTGCATTCAACGTAACTGTATCAATTAGTTTAGATCAGTCGTGTAATTAAATTTGTAATAGATCTACTGGATTGAATTTAAATCTATTTCAAACATGGAAAATGTTCACTTCACATATTTTTTTTATTTTGCCACAAAACTAAAAGTAGAGTGTGAAAATGGGTTTACCCGTTCAGCTGACATGTTCATGGTCAAACGGTTTTGATTTTTATTCGGGACATACACACAAACTTCTTTTTTGAAGTAACGTCTGTATTATATAAGATAAGATAACACGCATACCTACATTACATACATACACACACACATACCTACATTACATACATACATACATGCGCCTCACTTTCTGCTTTATATTATGAATTTATAAAAGGGACATCACTCACACTTATGTTTATTTTTGTATAAGAGGAGCAGACGTGAGGATTTCTGTATGTTGCATATTGCAAATATTATCTACTCAAATAATAGATTTCCTTTGCATATCATAACCCGAATGTAAGCCTTGGTTATGAGCCGCGGTACACGACATATTATAAATGTGCAGGACATTTTAACGTTACTGAAATGTCTTATAATAGGTCTTGGTTGCCTTGGAGCGAATCATTCTCCGTATCACAAAATATTTTGATAAAGAAACTTCTACTGGTGACCATAATACCAATAATAATAATGATTAATTAATCTCCTGCCAGCGCTAATGAGTTCAAAACACGTACTAAATAATAATAATAATAACAACAAATGATTCAGCCATTAATAAAATATTTTAATCAGATTATGACATGCCCAGCGCACACACTGGACAAAAAGATTTTTGTTAAGTGTATAAAAAAAATGACCAAACAGCTGGACATGACTACTGAACGGTCAGCAGACTCAAGTATTACGCTTTGTCCCACCAGACGGAAGGGGATTGGGGGGGGGGGGAACGCGTGAGATGAGGATGTAGTGGAGGCCACTACTAACGCCACTCACATAAAAAAAGTAACTGGTCATCCGTCATTCGCATGTCTTTGTTTCCGAATGGAAAAAAAATATTTTTTCCCTTCTTTTTTCTCAACACTGATGCATGTGTCGTGCGCAGAAAAAGCAGTTGTGTCATTGACAGGTTTCTGGGTCATGTCATCCAAGGGGTTGTGTAGGGGAGGGCGAACGAAGGGTGGGCGCGCCCTGGGTGAGCACGATGGTAAGGACGAGTAATGCAAGAGAAAAAAATAGGGGAAAAAATGTAACGTCTTAAAACATAATACCCTGAGCATTGGCAGGAGGATGGGGGGACGGAATCAAGTCTCGGGAAACAGTGACCAGTGGTCGGCAGATGGTCAGACTGGACGCTGGCTACTTAAAAAAGGAGATGAAAAAAAAAAACTGTAGTGAGAACAAAGAAAAAGAACTTTTTTTTTTGTCCATGCCCGTGCTTTGGAAATGATGCGAGAGTTGGGTCAGTGTTGAACTGGACAGGGCAGCAGTGGCGAATGCCAAGGGCACGTTTGCTTTTTTTTTTTCTTTCTTTTTAGCAAAGGCGATTGCATTTGCAAAGGGAAATAACCCAATCAAGTGCATGACGCGGGACTAGAAAGTGCTTGGGATGGTGGGGCTAAGACAGGGGGATAATCAGCGTAAAGACATTAGTATCAGAAAATTACATCTCCTGACCCCCCAAAAGGTCAAATAAAGATTTTTTATTTTTTTTTTACATTTTTTTTTCTTGGCAGACACGCTTTGAAAATGAGAATTTCTTACTTTAGAAACATGAAAGGATCAATTCATTAGTTTTTACATTGTATGTAGTACTATGTTATTGGTAAGTTTGGCGGCTGATAGTGTACAAAAGTGTAAAGAATTTATTTCACACAATAAAAACAAAATGCCACCGATAATTATAATTAGGTGAAGGTTTTTTTTTTGTTAATTTGTTTCATGGTCTCATATTATAGTAGCAGAGACTGAAACGCAATATATCATTTGGTCACTAAAATAAATAAAATGTTATTGATTCAGAGATATTTAGAAGAGTGTTGTTGTTTTTTTAATACGATTCCATTATCATATTCCATTTTAATCTAGTGCTTTACTTAATTGTCAATGATATCGAAATATCTTTAAGATTTGTTAAATTAGCAAGTGAAGAAAAACCCAGAAAAATCTAGCAAGGTACAAAAATTTAGCCAGTTTAAAAAAAATAAACATTAGAAAATTTAAGAGATTTTTTATGTCAAAAGTATTTCCCTTTCCATTGAAACAATTGAAATACATTTTAAATTGAAGGCAGAAGTTGCAAATATTTCTACATTGTGTGGTAGCATTTCATTGGTAGCCTTATTTCCTTAGCACCGTCTCCTCCCTCTCCCCCCACCCACAAGCCAAAATGGATGGCTGCCTGGTCGTGAGGTTTGCGCGCTGGAATTTATCGATGGTCGAGGGTTCAAATCCTGCCCGCTCCCATCCCCCGTCGTCCTGCGGGAGGTTTGGACTAAACTAAACTATCTTCAACTCTGAAGGAACATCCGAAACATGTAAAACAAACAAGCTAACATCTAGCTCCGCCGCTGACTGGGTGTAATAAGATGCACGAGATGACAACAATGAAGTACATTCGTGGGGCCTTCAAAACACCTGAATCTAACCAATGACCACTAAATGACCACTAAATGACCCACGACGAGCTTTATTCAAACAATTCAAGTCTTTTAAAATCACTATTTATTAAACTAATCAAAGTCTTTAATAAGTATTTTCGATAAAGAAAAAAAAGGATCGGGGGGGGGGGGTAGAGAAAAAAAAAAGAAAGACAAGCAAGGGGCAGGGAATTGAAGGAACTTCTGCCAAAAGTGTATTTGATATTCTCTCCCTTGATTTTCTAAAAAAAAATGTTTTTTCCCTTGAAGTGTCTGCGGGTGCAGTCCCAGAGTGTGAGAGGAAATGAAGGGAGGGCAGAGACTGCAGTGATTGATGAAGAGTCTAATTGATCACGTGATTATCATGACAGGTACAAGAGTTTAAAAAATGAAAGTTCAGCAGTGCCGTGTCAAGATTCTAAAGGTAATGACATGAATGACAAAGATTTCTCTTTTTTTTTTGTGAGCTTTAAAGTCTATGCCGTCAACATATATTGTATTTTTTAAAAAAACTTCGAGATTTCATCATTTAATTTAACACTAGGAGGAGAAACAAAATGTGAGACCTCCCCCCCCTCATCTCCCCTTCTTTCAGCAGTCTTGGAACTATCATGTTTTCTTGATCAGACTCTAGTATATAAAGACTCGCTAAATTCTGAAAGTTACAATTTGTTCAAAAATACACTTGGCAACGAACAAAATACTTTTTATCTAATTCTGCTTAAGGGCTGTGTACTTTCTATTTAATAGAAACGAAGTTACACATTTCACGTTTTAATTCTCGTAACAAGTCACGGCGTTTCATTACATTTCAATTGGCTCAAATTTATTCAATAATTGGAAAGTATTTTAAACATAACAAAGTAGATTCCTACAGTTATCTTCACTCACCACTTAGTCTGTTGAATAGCTGGGGCACAACACATGATCAGTCAACCGTCTTTCTCCATTTCTCTATAGCCTTTGCCTTGAATAGAATCTCTTTCAATGACAGACCCAGGTTTAGTGTTTTATGTATCATAGCTACTTTACTTTTTATTCTTCTATCCTGAAGTTTAGTGATTTTACTAATGGTGTTACTCTAATTAAATGAGAATATTCGTTTGTTAATCTCACTGCTCTATTTTGCGTTTGTTCTAGTTTCTTAGTGTTCTCTCGAGTTGAGGGGACCCAAACAGAGGACGCATATTTTTATATAGGTCTAACTAAGGTTAATTAGCTTTTTTGTTTTATGTTTCTGTTTGATTTGTAAAAACATTTTTTAATAAACCTAAATAACTTGTTGTTTTTTTAATAATTTCATCAATTTTTGTATTTAATGATGACTTTTTATTTATTATTACACCTAGTTATCTCGAGTTTTGGTCTGGTCTGTGTAACTGGTTTACCATGAATTAAAAAAAAAGAAAAGATTTAAAAAAAAATACATTTAATAAAAAAAAGCTTATGTAAGGGGAAGAAATCTCTATACTTACAACTATATCTCACAATGACGTAGAAGTTATTTCCCTTTTTATATCAAACAAAATAACCAATTGTCAATAATCAATGAATTGGTTGGTTAATTTGTAATAGATTCATATGTAGTTTGGTAAAATAAATATCTGTTTAAAGTTTCAACTTGATCCGAGAATGGGTGTGCGAAAAAAAACTTGTACTATAATCTTAGGGGACAAAACGTCACATATTTAGCCGCATCTGTGAATGCTGAAGAATTAATTTCCTTTGTTGGGATCAAATAAAATAATTAATTGCTAACAATTAATTTACTAATTGGTTATTTTTAAAATGGTTCATGTGTTGTCTCCCCAATAAATAATTATACAAAGTTTGAACTTGATACGAGAATGGACGTGGAAGAAATAGCGTGTTAAATATTTTTGACAGACAGATAGAGTCAGTAGATATAAAGTTTAAAGTGTGCACTATTTATTTATGTTTAAATAATAATAAAGAAAAAAATATTGAAACTAGTTCGTACTTTTGAACACATTTCCACGTTTGACCACCTTCCCCCCTTCCTTAGACTAGGAAGTAAGTGTGAATGGAAAAGAGATGATTTACAGCGTCTCCCCCCAACCCAAAATCCCAAGCTGGCTTAAGGGATCAAGCTTTAACGCTTTTCTGAAGTGGTGGTATATAAGATTATCTGTGTGGTTCAAGAAAAGTCTGATAAAAGAAAAATGTTAAATACATGTTTGAACATTTCTGCATTTGTTTTTGTTTTTTGTTTTTGTTTTTTTTTTAACTTTTCTTCCATGTATTGAAACTCCATCTCTACTTGTCGCTCTCCATCTATGATCTAAACAGAATTCCAAAAGTGGTTCCACAGGTTCTCCGATATCCTTCAGGGGTCCGTGGGTCAAGGATGTTTGGGAACCAATGATATAATTCTATATCGAGCCCTTCAATCTATTGGACTCTATTAAAGTCAACATTTCACTAACAGACACTTTAGTTATACTCAATCTACGGGTCATTTTTGTGTTTCTACTATCCAAATCTTCACAAACCTAAAAAAAAATTGTGATTTTAATTCTAAAAAATATTTTTATGATCTATTTGCTTAAATGTTTTCTATAAATAAAATGTCAGTAACAGCTATTCTTTAGCCACCATTCTTTTTTTCTCTTTTAAATTTTTAATTTCAACAAGAGATTTCTGAATTCTGAAACTAATTCTACGAGTTGTTGTTTTTTTCTAAATTTTGGTTTTGTCGTTTTAGATCACAACATTTCTCACCACAAAGACAGTTGTACTTAATGCGAGGTTATTTCACTGTTTACACTCGGGCGTAATGTTCTGAAACTGTGAAATCAACTTACTATTTATCATCCTTGTGACTGCTGTCAAATTACAGTCAGTCAGCATCGATCTGTTCTTACACTTGTTTATTTTCAAACAAAGGAATTGCTTGCTTACAGATGTATGAGGATGTATGTGCTTGCTTACAGTTGTATGTGGATGTATGTGCTTGCTCATCACAGATGTATGTGGACCCAAATAACGTGAAAGTTTAGCAGCAAAACCTTTTTTAAGTGGGAAAAGTTTTAAAGATTTTAAAGCTTCTTTCGCCAATAAAACTTCCGTGGAAGAACTGACTGGAACTTCTCTTTCATTTCATAATTTGCTTGGAGGTATATACTCTGGAGCTGAAGCAGCCCCTGCACTAAATTTGTGAGCTGAGGATATTGAAAAATGGTTCCAAGTTCTTGACGTCTTAAAATTAGCTTTCAAAGTCCACAATCAAGGAATCTAGATAAATTGTGAACTTTCAAATCATTTCACAAGAAATATTTTCACCTTTCAGCAAAGGAAAATGCAAAACTAGTTTCCACTTGCTTGCCTGGAGAAATGGGAACGCTTTGTTTGAAAAGATTTAACAAGCACATACATTTCATGTGCATACAACTAACAATCGTGATGCTCATGGCTAACATAAAGTCTGCCTTTATAAATAGAAATATTAGTAACATAGTCACTGTCAATATCGTTCAAGAAATATAACAATTTCTTCCATGAGATTCCGTATTCTTCTCAGCACATTGTCCATGCTAAGCTATTAAATACTATTGTGGTGCCAAACATCGGAATGTTTTGTTTCCAAATGTTGAAGTCCTTCTAGGACTGCCTGTGGTTAAGATTCATAGCTCTGTTAAGTTTGATCATTCACATGTTAGTTAACAATTATATGATTGATATTCAATGCACCTTTGCGCAAACTTTCTCGTTTAAGAGTTTATAGTTTTTCTCATTCAAATCACGGGCTCCATCAGTTGTTACGCTCGCTATCTTGCCCCAAAAATAGGCCAGCCTAACACTTCCAACACAGTTCTTCATTGAATAAATACTGGCCTGAGTTTGTGTCATTGACTGAATGTTTTGAAATATTGCCAATAAGAATAATCTTCGTTTCTTTAAACCTTTTAGAATAACATGTAGAGACAATGTTTCTTGCCTCTTTATCATGAGCGATAAGAATCAAAAGTTTGAATAGTTTCTATACATATTTAAAATTATTTATTTTTAATACCTTTGCATTTTTGTAAGTATAATCTGTGGGCACAGCTGATTTCTGTAGGTGTCCGCGGGCCGCATAAAACACTTCGGCTGGCCGCACGTGGCCCGCGGGACGTAATTTGCCTACCCCTGTTCTACACCATTGAAAAAAAAAATGTTAATACGGTCAAGTGACCAAACATTACAGTAATATTTCAAGTACGCTATTTACAATTAGTTAAATATGACTTCTGCTAAATCACGGCATATTTTATTTAATATATTTATTTACGATTCTAATTTCTTCCCTTTTTTTTTTTTTTTTGTTTATAAATCAACAGACTTATTTCTGAATTATTTTCATCAATACCAAGATCAACGTCAACTGCTGAATTATAAGTTTGTATTCATACGCATTCTACATTCAGTGCGCCTTTAACAAAGACGTAACCAGATACCACTCGTCCGCAAGAAAAAAAAAAAGAATAAGGGAAGGGGATCTTTAGACTTGTCCTCGAAGGGCTGTGGTTTTCTCGTCTGCTGGTCCCACCTATCACAGTGACTTGCTATCAAAACAATAGCACCAGGGTCTACAGTTTACTTTCATAGAACCACGACACACACACAAAATGAAAGAAAGAACTCACTTGGAACGCGTGGCCACACCCACGTGGTCATTTCAATTAGCCGTGACCCCCCCCCCTCCCAGCCTGTTCAATAGAAAGAAGAAAACGACGACGGCAGAAAGAGAAGGTGCTAAGAAAAACAAACATCGGGAGTCACTTCAACGCCCCCCCCCCCAACTCCTCCCATCTTGGTCAGTTCAGGGGCTGGACTCGTTGATAGGAGAAGACAAAAATATATACTTTTTTTTTTGGTTCCTATCGCTCATCGAATATACACGCGCGCTGAAATACATACAAGCACACTCCCACACACACACACACACACATGCCAAACTAGCTGGCACGCTCGATTTCTTTTTACCCCCCGACTGGACAAATGATGGACAACAATGGTCAAGTGTACGGCTGTCTTCCCTCGTGAGCTGTGACCGAATGGAGGATGGTTTACTTGTGAGTCTTAGTCATGGATAACTCCTGGCTCCAAAGCTACTGTAAGAGTTATCTTGGCTTTGGAAATTCTCAACACCCTTTGAATTATTCGCACTAATAGTTACAGTTATCATAAGTCCTAAATTGCGTCTTTGTATACAGAGATATTTAAGAAATATAATTAATGTGTATAATTGTAATTCTATTTTCTTTATATTTTTTTTAACGTGGAAATTCTGGAAATCAGAAATAGTGGCTAAACTTAAGAATTGATCAAGTCCTTGACATTTGCAGAAATTCATGAAGTATTTGGCGCGAAAATATCAATAAGAATGCGTTTGACCTGGTCCAGTATATAGTAAACACAAAATTTAAATTATCTTTAACAAGCTGTAAGTTCCCAGCAGACACTTTTAAGTCTGCAATAGGCTATGTTTCGCTAATGCGTTTCGTTTCTTTGGTTTAAAACTAGGATAAGAAATTGGGCCGGAAGTACCTTTTTCCTTATATATCTTTTGCATTTTTCAGTTCTCATTTTAAATTAAACTGACATCATTAGGCTGTAAATTTAAGTAGAGTAGAGTCACTATTGCGGAACAGTTTGCAGCTACTTTTAGTTTTCAATTTTTTGCTCCGTAATGGTTAGACCTATGGAAAAACTAAAAGTATCTAGGCATTGCCCATCCATTTTCCGATAAAAATAGACGCTTTGTTTAGTTTTTCAACAGATATTTAAATTTTACATTCAATTCGACTGAGATATGGGTAGTCACAATTACGGAACAGGATTTTTAAAGAAGTCACAATTGCGGAACACGGTAAAAATGTCGGAACAACGCCTATATAAAGCATATATTTTATTAGTCTAATACTTGAACTCCTTATCCTTTACATTAATTTTATTTTATTAAAGCTTAAGACAACACATTGTCACTTTTAGATCCTCTACCTCTTCTTCAATTGTATTTGACGTCACACTACCCTGATTTTCCTTACAAGGTTTTTTTTCCCACTATTCTTTTATTCTTTTTTGTTATATTAATATTACATATATATATGGTATTATGATTTGTCTTCTTTTTGCTGGACGTATGGTAATCATAAATTATGTATTATATGTAATATTATTCTCTAAATGTTTTTAAATTTATGTATACTAATACAAACTCATATTTAAATTCCGATATCTAAATCAGTATGTAAATATTAAGCTAAATGATAGTAAATGCGCAGGTCAAATAAATAACATCTATAGTGTTCCACAATTGTGACTATCTTTAAAAAGGTAAAAACAGGATAAACACCTCCTAATTTTTTTTAAATTGAATTCCTGGTAGATAGCTATGAGATGAAGTTTTTCCTCATTCATTTATAAACCGAAAAATATGTGTATTATGCATGTGATGTGTCATTATCATTTTTAAAAAGCCTTAAGCCATGGCCTATGCGGTTCTCCTGGTACGTGAAAAATAATGGATGATTCCACACCTGTCAACTTTAACCTGGAATTAAAAATTAATTTTCTGCTGTGAAAGGAAAACCCTTATATTGGAAATGTAGAGAAATGGACCATGCGCAGTACCGTTACAGTAGTTCACTGGCGGATCCAGGGGGGGGGCGGTAGGGGCGATCGCCCCCCCCCCCACGAAGGGGGGGTGGGCGAACTTTAGTATAGGATTCACACAATTTGTATACGAATTTATTACTTATGTTAAAAATATATACTAATTATTTATATTTCAACCTATTTTTAGATTATTTCGCCCCCCCCCTCTGGTATATTGGCCGATTTGGTGGGGGGGGGGGCGGTCCAATTTATTTGTAGAAATCACAACTTGCTAACAAAATCAATTAAATATATATATCCTTGTAACTTGTTATTGATATTTCAACCGATCTTTATATTATGTCGTTCCCTGTTTGCCGATTGGCGGGGGGGGGGGGGGGGGACGAATACCTCTTCTGCCCTTCCCACCTAAACCCTTTGAGTGGGGGGGGCGGTCCGTTTTTATGGAGAAATCATAGTTTGTGAACAAAATTAGTTGAATAAATATATAAATTGTATATTATGTCGCTCCCTTTCTGGTATCTTGGCCGATTCGGTGGGGTGAGTGGAGGGGCGATTGCATGTACTGTCCTCCCCACTCTAGCCCTCTGAGTGCTGGGGGGGGCGGTACTATTTTTGTGGAGAATCATAGTTTTTGAATAAAATTAGTTGAATATCTATATAATATAAACTACGTATTGATATGTGACCCATTGTATATTATGTCGTACCACACTCTAATCTCAAATTGTATCACTAGTAAATTTAAATGAAAAAGGGTTGTACCTGGTGGGAGGGGCGATACATGCAATCGCATTTCCCCCATCGGACAAATCAATACTTTTTCTTTTTGTATTATAGTTAAGAAATTACAAAATTAAAAAAAGCTGTCACTAATATAATTTATATATACAATAAATTAAATTCTTATATCGAGTCGCCCCATACCTATTCTTTAATGCCAAAAGCAATCTTTAGCAGAAATTATTAAAGGAGCGAGGATTAATCGTTTTCACTCTACCGCCATTCCCATTTCCAGACAGAGTTTTTGTAATTTCACATGAAGTTATCATAAGTATTTTAAGAAAGACTTTGCATTGGAAAAGTTAGAATTGAAACGAAATTTTTCAGTATAAAAGTCATGATTGAGATGAGTTCTAAACTCAAATAACGTTTTCATAGTCGCCTTTTCCCAACCTTTACTCAATCTGATATTTTTCTAGCTAAATAAATTTGGGACTATAACTCACAATTTATACTAGAGTTTTCTTGAATACTATTTATCGAATAAGTTTTTTTTCGGCGGCGATCCTCAAAGCAAAAATCTAAATACGTGGGGTATCCTATCTTTTCAAGGAACAAATCGGTTTTATTTGCATTGTATTATGGGCCTATAAATTCAAATTAGAATATTTTTCAAGTACAACATTATTCGAAAGGTCGTTTTTTAATAGTATGAATAATGAGCTTCAGGTCAGGAGAATGCGTTTCTGCAGTGAAGAATGCAAGAAAACGCTTTTGGCGTCGGGGCTTCGCCCCGAACTCCACTGCTGAATAATGAGCTGTACTTGTCAGGAGAATCCGTTTCTGCAGTTAAAAAAGCAAGAAAACGCTTATGGCGTCGGGGCTTCGCCCCGAACTTCACCAGAGAACCTTATAGCGCTGCCCCAGTTGTTTTGTTTTTCGCCGAAGGTTGAGAAATGCTGCTTTTTTTTATTCTCATATATATATATACTAGACATATGTTACCCGCGACCCGCGGGTCTTTATTTGCGCATTATTGTCGATATAGTCACTGAGAGGGTTTTGTAAACAATTAAACGAAATAATAATGTAATAAGTAAAGCGAATGTGTCAATGTAAAAATAGTGTGAATGAAGCTATCAAATCAAAATAGCTAATAGGCTTGAATCCATTTTTTTTTTCAAATTAAAACATTTGCTTGTAGGCCTACATATATTTGATTAAAATTTGAGATGAATAGACTAAATTTTGTATGTTCATGTGTATAAAGTATAAAGTAGATCTTGAGGTAGACGTAGATCTAAATCTACACTAATCTAGAGTTCTGTGCTGCGCATGCGTGACCTTTTTTCATGAATGAATATAGGCCTATCTCAACACGGCTACGCAGCTTTAGCGAACAGCGAACGAATGTATTAAAAATGCTTTAGAAAAACAAATTTGAATGTTAATTTGATTAAAATATCAAATGAATGGACAATAATTAGTAAGTTTATGTGTTAAAGCATAAAACTATCTTTGCGAAAAGAAGTTTTATCATCTTAGAGTTCAGTAAGAGTTTTAGACCTAGGCCTAGGAATAGACTCAGTAGAGAGATGTGTTATATTGTGTAACCATTTGGTAATGTGTAATGAAAGAATGTTCGCCAGGAAATCTGTAGATATCAGGAACTAATTTATGTAAAAAATGCTTTTGAATAATCTAGTGGATTGGATTTATATGTATGTTAAACGTAGCTAATGATCCTTTCACGTTATTTCTGTTTCGCTACGAAAATAAAATTAGTTTTGAGAAAATGGGTTTACCCGAAGGAAGTCGATACATTCTTATCTATTAAAAACGAAAAGAGCGATAGCTTTGTTAAATGAATGGGATTATAAAGTGAACAATTAAACGAAATAATGTTTAGTACGCGATTCATGAATGAATATAGATCTAGGCCTATCTCAACTCGGCTTCGCAGCTTACGTAAACGAATGTAGCTTTAGAAAACCAAATTTGAATGTTTATTTGATCAAAATATGAAATGAATGGACTTTAATTAATATGTTTATGTGTTAAAGTATAAAACTATCTGTTCGAAGAGAAGTTTTATCATCTTAGAGTTGAATTAGAGTTTTAGATCTAGGGATGGGATTATAAAGTAAACAATTAAACGAATTAATATTTAGTACGCGATTCATTACGGAATTGTCTAATGAAAGAATGTTCGTCAGGAAATCTGTAATCACAGATATAAGGAACTAATTAATGTAAAAAATGCTTTTGAAACACAAAATTGAAGGTTAATTTTATTATATAATGAAATCAATGGATCTTCTTTTGTATTTTCATGTGTCAAAGTAAAAAACTATCTGCGCAAAGTGTATTTCTTAAAATTAGATCTAGGTCTAAATCCTTTCTATCTTTTCTCATGTCAACATTGTAGACATGGCCTAGATCCATAAAATACTATAGCTGTAATAGAGTCGGACAACTTTATTTTTTTTGAGGGTCTTACATTTGTTTTAGGGCTACAATACATTCACTAAGGTCTAAGTTGGTACCCAAGGAACATTCCTGCCTAGTTTTATCAAGATTGGTCAAGCGGTTTTGATGTCTATAAGTAACATACATACATACATACATACATACATACATACCCCTCACATTCTACTTTATAATATAGACTAGACATATGTTACCCGCGACCCGCGGGTCTTTATTTGCGCATTACTGTCGATATAGTCACTGAGAGGGTTTTGTAAACAATTAAACGAAATAATAATGTAATAAGTAAAGCGAATGTGTCAATGTAAAAATAGTGTGAATGAAGCTATCAAATCAAAATAGCTAATAGGCTTAATTAAATCCATTTTTTTTTCAAATTAAAACATTTGCTTGAAGGCCTACATATATTTGATTAAAATTTGAGATGAATAGACTAAATTTTGTATGTTCATGTGTATAAAGTATAAAGTAGATCTTGAGGTAGACGTAGATCTAAATCTACACTAATTTAGAGTTCTGTGCTGCGCATGCGTGAACTTTTTTTCATGAATGAATATAGGCCTCAACATGGCTACGCAGCTTTAGCGAACAGCGAACGAATGTATTAAAAATGCTTTAGAAAAACAAATTTGAATGTTTATTTGATTAAAATATGAAATGAGTGGACAATAATTAGTATGTTTATGTGTTAAAACATAAAACTATCTTGCGAAAAGAAGTGTTATCAGTCTTAGAGTTCAATAAGAGTTTTTTGGCCTAGGAATAGACTCAGTAGAGAGATGTGTTAATGTAATGTGTAACCATTTGGTAATGTCTAATGAAAGAATGTTCGCCAGGAAATCTGTAGTCACAGATATCAGGAACTAATTTATGTAAAAAAATGCTTTTGAATAATCTAGTAGATTGTATTTAGATGTATGTTAAACGTAGCTAATGATCCTTTTACGTTATTTCTCTTTCGCTACAAAAATAAAATTTGGTTTGCGAAAATGGGTTTACCCGAAGTCGATACATTCTTATCTATTAAAAACGAAAAGAGCAATAACTTTGTTAAATGAATGGGATTATAAAGTAACAATTAAACGAAATAATTTTTAGTACGCGATTCATGAATGAATATAGATCTATGCCTTTAACTCGGCTCGCAGCTTTCGTAAACGAATGTAGCTTTAGAAAACCAAATTTGAATGTTTATTTGATCAAAATATGAAATGAATGGACTTTAATTAATATGTTTATGTGTTAAAGTATAAAACTATCTGTTCGAAGAGAAGTTTTATCATCTTAGAGTTGAATTAGAGTTTTAGATCTAGGGATGGGATTATAAAGTAAACAATTAAACGAATTAATATTTAGTACGCGATTCATTACGGAATTGTCTAATGAAAGAATGTTCGTCAGGAAATCTGTAATCACAGATATAAGGAACTAATTAATGTAAAAAATGCTTTTGAAACACAAAATTAAGGGTTAATTTTATTATATAATGAAATCAATGGATCTTCTTTTGTATTTTCATGTGTCAAAGTAAAAAACTATCTGCGCAAAGTGTATTTCTTAAAATTAGATCTAGGTCTAAATCCTTTCTATCTTTTCTCATGTCAACATTGTAGACATGGCCTAGATCCATAAAATACTATAGCTGTAATAGAGTCGGACAACTTTATTTTTTTTTGAGGGTCTTAAGTTTGTTTTAGGGCTACAATACATACACTACGGTCTAAGTTGGTACCCAAGGAACATTCCTGCCTAGTTTTATCAAGATTGGTCAAGCGGTTTTGATGTCTATAAGTAACATACATACATACATACTCCACACATTCTACTTTATAATATAGATGTGTGTGTGTGTGTGTGTGTGTGTGTGTGTGTGTGTGTGTGTGTGTGTGTGTGCTGTACCCACGTTTATGCGTAGGGTTAGGGTTTACTGGGCGTTAGGGTTAGGGTTTGGAAAAAAATCGCCCCCCCCCCCACTCCAAAGTTCTGGATCCGCTAGTGCAGTAGTTTAGCAGAAAATTTCAAAATAAAGTAGATTTTAACTAATTTCGACGAGTTGCTCCACAAACATGCCTGCTACGCAATAGTGACTCTACTATATACTTAAAAAAAAAATTCTGCACAAAAATACGAGATCAAACCCGATAGAGGCTAAAAAAAGAAAAGACCTGAAACAAGCGCGTGAAACTACACATTTACAGTACTTTATTTTTACCCAAGATCTGTGTATTTTTTTAGAACTAGCTTACTTCAAGTACCCTGCATTTTCCGATACACAATTTTACATACAAAAATAATTGTAGAAATAAAAAGTTTTGTGATTTTAAAACTTGTAATGATTTTTAAAAGGTGTTAAAAAAAAAAGTGTTTATGTAGTAAATTGTGAATATTCGTTTGTTTCGAATCTCACTGTCTATTTTGTTTTATTTCTAAATGCTTTCTAGAGTTACGGGTCGTGTTTTCTCCTGATGGTTATACCTGATTTCTTTTATCAGCCGTTGTGAAACATTGGTCCAAAATAATGGTAAGCTTATAAATATAAAAAAAAATCGCATGTGAATATATGAATGAACCTGTTTTAGATGAAGTCCATTAATTATAATTGCTTTGAAAAATTGATCTCACACATGCCAGGACCTTGTCATAATAGTCATAAATCTATACAATCTAGTTATAATCTGTAATCTATATAATCATACATATTCAAGTTAAATTCGAATTGTAACTATATAATAATTATTGATCTACTTCTAGAATATATATCTAGGTTATAAATATAGTAGAAATAGAATCTAAGATAACCAGAATTTACAGTTTCTACCAAGCATTGGTTCTCTCAACCCTTCTATATGGATCTGAGACATGGGTATTATACAGAAAACAACAAAGACTACTTAAACGTTTTCACCAAAGATGCTTGCGCTCCATCATGTACATACGGTGGCAGGACTACAAACAGCGATGTCTTTGTGAACGCCGGTATGTACAGTATAGACTAGTATTGAGAGACTTCTTATGGTCCGACAATTACGCTGCGTTAGGCACATATCCCGTATGGGGGACGAACGTATGCCAAAAGCAGTCTTTTTTTGTTGAGATAAAAGGTGCCCCACGGAAAGACCAGCTTACTTGCCATAGCAGACATAGAAGAAAGCATCTATTTGCATGCGGTCACAGAATAAGACAGACAGCTGGAGGTCACTCACGAAGGCCGCGGGATGCATATTTGAGACCAAAAGGAAATCTGCTGCCGTGGACAGACGCAGACGGCGAAAAGAAAATCTTAATCGACCATAGACGGACAATGGTTATGCTTGCCTCGGATGTGGGAAAATATGTAGGTCACAGCTGGGGCTGGTACTTGGTGTGTAATAGTAAAACAGCACCTACCTAAATAAATCGTAAATAGAGAGCAAATACCTATATTTATTGTAGTATATATATGTCTGTGGATTTATATTATATAACTTTCGTAACTTCTTCTATAGAGAAATGCCTTTTGTAATTTCCTTTACTGAAAATTTGGGCTATTCGCGTCTGACACATATATAATTTTTATCTGCAGCAACAAAGCCCAATCATGCCCAATGAAGTCACAATTTCTACCAATAAATGTGCTATTGTAAACTCAATTACTTCAATATTTAATTTTTTTTTTTCTACATTAAAACTGTAGGTAAACTCTGGTAAACCAACATTCAAGACCAATAAAAATGTTTTAAAAAGTTTCTGTAAAATTTATGTTCCTAAGTAAATACAATAACGTCCGCTGCTGTTAATAAGGCACTGAAACAATGGGAATTTTTAAAAAAATATTTCTAATCTCTAAACAAAATCTTTTTTAAAAGTCTTTTATCTTCTCTCTCTTCTTGTCTATCCTTTGACTAAACTTTTAATAGAATGGACGGCTTAAAAGCTTATTCTGAGGAGTGTCCGAAGATTTCTTTACTAATTTGACAGCAGGCACTACGGCCATAGTCCATTTAGGAAAGACGCATTGTGGGTTAAGGCTGCTTCTCTTTCCCCGAGACTGTCCTTCTTAATGCCAGCTTTAGATCTAGAATGACTGGAGCAGGGAGAGAGAGGGGGGCAATGAATAGACCAGTGTGATCTATCGTCTCAAGAACGACAATATAACAAAAGAAAAAAAAATATTTTTTTTTTACTTATTCTTTCCTGATGGAAGGGGACCTTGAGGGAAGGTGTATATAGATTGGAGGGGTGGGGGGCGCCTTCTTTTAATGATAGTTATCAAATATACGTCGCCATTAGTTGAGGGTACAGGGAACGAGCCAGCAGTAATTAAAGACGTGTGCGGCCCACGCGCGGTTTGACTACCGCACCTGCTGTAAGACGGACACTATGTCTCGTTTTCTTTCTTCTTCTTTTCTTTTTGTCTCCCTTTTTTTTACGCCAGGGGGAGAGAAACCTTAATAATGCTGCAGGGAGTTGTCTGTACTTTTCTAAGACGATAGAGAGGAAGGGGGGGGGGCAATGAAAAGAAAAGTAGTATGCAAAAGAAAATATTCAGCTGACTTGGACATGTGCAATTTGCTGACCGTCAGTGTGCCCCCCTTTGTCTGTCCCTTTGTGTGACCCTCAGCGAAGACAAACACCTATTTAATGCTTTATTCTTTTCTGCAGGCTATTAAATCTAGAGCTTCTTATTCTCCCCCCTTTCATCACTGCGTTATCTGTGGGTGTGAGCGCACGTGGATATGTGTATGTATATATTTGCACGAGCCGGTTTTTTTTTCCTTCTTAAAATAACGCCGATGTCCAGCAGGGTCGCACCCACCCCACCCCACACCTTACACTCGCACACAAGAAAGTCTGCGTAGACACAAAGATACAAGGCCGCAGACTTCATCATAAATATTGACATTTGTTTGAACAAATCTTTTAACTTTTTGGGGAGGAGAGCTTCTGGGTAAGGGAGAGGGGCTGAGCACTAAGTTCAAAGGTCGCAATAATAATACGTAGAACGGAGATGAGCTTTAAATAAACATACGTATTCTACGGAAAGTTTATAAATGTAAATTTTGTTTGCGGTACAATGTCCATTTTGAATAGGCATAGTTTCTTTAAGTTTCTTGTTGCATTCCCGAGTTGTCACATAAATGCCACTTTTCCCTGACATTGTACATCACACATTTGAGATGTGGCCGAAATACCAGAGTCAAGTTTGTTGACAAAAGTTTGCAGTTTGAGACCCATAACGCGTCTCATAAAATAAAACACAAATTGTGAGACATGTATATAAGTATTAGACGCTAAACTAACGACCAAATATTTATTTTTTTTTTGCGTTTAAAAGCGACCACACAGATTAGCCGTTATTTTGAATTTTTTTTTATTAAGCCCCTCCCTCTCTTCCTCAATAAACATCCCAAGAATCATTCTACAGATTTATACATTAATTTATAAATGCAGCATACATTTGTTTACGAATATTTCAGATTGGAAAACTTTGTATTTTTACTGTCGGCCAGTGGCGAAGCTAGGGTGTGGGGGAGGGGGAGTAGTTGAGAATTTCCCCGGGCCCCCACTTGGGGGGGGGGCCCAAATGAGTCTTCGAAATTGTTTTTTACATTAAATATTACAAAAAATGCAGGGCCCCCCACAGAGGTCAGGCCTCCGGGCCCCCAAATGATGGCTAATTCCTAGCTACGCCACTGCTGTCGGCTGTCCCCTCTCTTTGTTTGACAAGTTTTGGATTTCCCTTCGAAAATAAAGATTATTGCGTTCTGCTGCTGGACGTCAGAGAGTAGGGTTTGAACTCGGGACTATAGTAAGTACAGACTGGAGCGCCTACCGTACGTCCATATTCTTGACTTTTTATCTTGAGACTACAACTACTTTAACTACTTCCTGCCATGAGGAGTCATCATTAGCAAGTTCTTCCAAGTCATAGGTGTTGATTCCGCACATCTGGAGGGGGATCTTGAGGGCATCTTAAATCAGTTTTAAGGTTCCCCTATTGAGACTAGTTCCGATAAAACGTTAAGGGCCTGGGCTCTCATACAAATATGTCCAACTCGTTAAAGATAAGGCATTTACAAAATAGTTTAATAATCCTCCTATTTCAATAATTTATAGGATAAAACAAAAAATCGACAACTATTGGTTTATTTTAAGAAATGTTGTTTTCATTTTATTATTATTATTTTAATATGTGAAAAAAGAACTAATATTCATTCTCTAGCACTGCCAGGGTCGAGCTTGGCTAGAGAGACAAACTTCATTGCAGTCACTTTATGACTGGAAGATTAGGGGAGATAAACAAACAAAAAGTAAAAAACAAAAACTAATGTCACAACAACTTCTGCCAAAAAAAAATAAACAAATCTAAAAAGTTAGTTTGTGTTCGGAAAGAAAGAAAATGATTTCACGCCAACTATCGCAAACCTTTCAAAATAGTTAAACACTTAGAATAGTATGCATACCGGGAACACACAAACAGAGTCACTCATTTATAATATATCAGCCATAACTGAAAACCTCCGAAATGCATTTCGATTTATATTAATATTATGCATTGAGATTACCAGCACTTTAAAAAGAAATATTCTAATGGTGGAAATGTTAAGTTTCAATAAATCTCACTACTTCCTCCCATCCCACATATCCCACGCATCTCACACACTTGTAAATGTCAAGAGTCAGTTTTCATTTCTTTGTTTCACAAACTTAATTCTTACAAGGTTACAAAGACAGTTTGTGTGGCAACACAAACTCAAATTCGGCCCCCGAAGTGGTCCACCCAGGCAGGTAAAAAGGCAGGTTTCAATATTTTCAGAAAGAATAGCAGAATGAAATTCTATCAAAGGCAAATGACAGAGAAGAATGGAGAAAGAAGGTTTACACATCTTGTGTCGTGCCCCAACGGTCCAGCGGACCAAGGGATAGGTGAAAGTGAAGGTGAAGTTAGATGTGAACCTGGCCTAACTGTTGTCTTATAATGATTATCTTATTGATCTAATTGTTTTGTAAAGGGTCAATCTCTTATTCAAATCCTCAAGAAAAAGAAAAAACATTTCGTAAAAGAAAAAAGAAAAAATCCTTACTTAAGTGTCTTATATATAAAATGAAGTTCTTCCATTCACGCAATAATATGAAAAACTACTTATTAATTGTTGCTTTAAATTATGTTCTACTTGTATGCTATGCATATTAAATAGATTTTTTCTCGTTGACAAAAATAGTAACCATTTTTTGTAAATGTAGTAGTTAATATGACACAACTTACATAACTTAGCAATACATTTGTAAAAAAAAGAAATTTTGAAAAAAATTTTAAACCGTTTTCATAAATGTGTTAAAAATAAGGTAAATTGTTATCTCCCTAACTAAATAGCTGCCTGTGTTTGTTACTATTAATAGTGAATAGATGTAAAAATGGTGTTTTTTAATGAAAAAAACGGCTTGCATAGTTGATTTTAAAATTATTTTTTTTTACTTTCAGAAAAGAAAAAAAGTATCCATTGCATCAGAACTTTGAAAGCTCTAAAATATCATGATGTCGGATTTCATTTTCTAGTTTACGAGATCTAAACGGGACGGACGGACAGACATTCCACACTAAACTAATAGCGTCTTTTCCCCTTTCGGGGGCCGCTAAGGCCGCTAACAAGGCAATTGTCAATACGTTACATGTACTATAAGACAAAGTAGACAACCAATTCTTTTTTTTAAATAAAGTTCGAACGTTCCTTAAGAGATGAAGAGTAACGTTCTACCCAAGACGTCTTGCAAGATGGCAAGATTCGACCATTGTGACGACAGTCCAAAGCGCATACCAAACGACCAGTGCTGAAGTAATCCCTCAAATAACATGAGAATTGTTTATTGAAACAATTGTAATGTAATGTCCGTCCTTGGTTTCGTAGTTGTTGGTTTTTTTCATCTTTGGTAATTACTTATTGTTAGGGTGTATGTCAGTCAGTGTGTGTGTGTGTTTCCAAGGTGACGCCGAGTACAGGTTAGGCAATTGGTTTTTTGATGGTGCAGTGCAGAATGATGAAACCACAATAGGATCTGGCGTAAATGAAATGTGAATATATAGGTGACATATTTTTTTTTTAGAGAAGCGAGACAATTAAGTCGTGATTTTGTAGTGAGTTACATTTGGTTTAAAATATCTTTTTATATTCTTATTATTACTAGATTTACATATTATCGTAAGTTGAATTATACTGATAATGAAAGTTATATTGAGTTTTTTTTGCTCAAAGGAGGAGTTAGCTGCTGTCGGTTAGCACAAGTTATTTACAGTTTATTTCAGTAAAATATAATACGCCCACATCAGCTTAGTTGTAATATTTATTCGTAGCTATAAACCAACGACCTGATATCAACATTCATTACACTCTTTTTTTTTTACGTATTTCTTTCTCATTCTTTTAGTTACCGTTTTACTTTTTCTTTTTATTTCCGTTAACAGTATTTTTCAGTTTCCGTTACATTTATAGTAGTGTACACTGCCCTATATTTCTTTCCATCCTAGTCTAAACAAAAATTATACGGAAGTATTTAAAGTAGGCACAATCTTTAATAATTTTAAATACCAACTACTCAAGTCCTGTTGACCAAGACAGTCGGAGAAATACAACGAAGAGGTCATTGAAGCACCCTAACTTCCCCCCCCCCTTTTTTTTCCTCCACACACACACACAAAAAGGAGCGGGCTCTGGTGAGAAGAAATGTAATTTACAAGAATCTATTTCCGTTCTCACTGGATAAATAACAATTGCCGAGTTACCTCCCCTTGCAACTCTTCTTAACAAAGCCAAGAGAAACCTGAAGACAAAAGGGGGGCGACTTCTCTGTCAGCATCTCAAGATTTCTAGATTTGTGTGTGTGTGTATATATGTCTTCTGGTCAGTGCAGTGGCCATTGTTCCACCCACCTGCTACAAAAACGAAACCTCAAAAGAAACGTTTTGGTGGCCATATCGACCGAAATGTATTTTATTATTTCTTCTGTGGAGGAGAAAGAGAGAAAGGGACAATTGGGCGTCTTGGTGAAAGAAAACGCACAATCATTTGCCAATCATACAGCAGTCACTAAACGCCACACCTCTAAGTTGGCAACAATTAGCGGGAACACACCTTTGCCCCCCTCATGCACGACATGGTAAGGGTCAAGCGGTTCAAAGGGCACAGTTCAAATAGAAGCCCCTTAGTTGGGATTTTTTTTTGGACAAGAAGGAAATTTTAAGCTATCTGGAAAGAGAGGGAGGGAGAAAGACAGAGAGAATAAGAAAGAAAAAGAAAGAAACGAAAAGAAACAGCAAACGTAACTGGTCCAGGTGGTTCTAATGTGCAGGGCAGTAGAGATTCTGCTGACCAAAGTAGCTCTAGGACGAGTGGATGGTATCTATGGTACAGAGAAAATAGAAGAACGGAAGATGGCAATGCTGGAAGAAGAGATGATATTTAAATGGAAACTAGAAGAGGACCAAGTAGCGGCCAAAATAAAAAGAGACGACGAGGAATCGAAGGCCAAAATTGCCGCAATCGAAAAAGAGAGTAAAGCAAAGGATGTAGAGGAGAAGGAAAATAGGAACACGAGGTAGCAAACTATGCCATCCTCAAGAAAACATTACTTGATTTCTATCAATACAGCGAGGACGACTACCGACAGAAGTTTCATGAGCTAAAACCACCATCAGACGGCAACATGAAGCAATTTGTTTCTGATGTGAAAATAACGTTCAAAAAATGGGTTCAAGCGTCTGGAGTTGAAGAATCGTTCGAGAGTCTAAAGCAGTTTATCATCGTGGACAAAATCGTATCAACTTCTGGGAGGAATCTGTTTGCCTTCCTACAGGAAAGAAAACCGAGAAGTGTGGAGACCGTTATGGAACTGTGTCAAACTTATGTAGCGGCACATCCTGGCGAAATATTACAAAAGGTTGAAAACAATGAAGAAATCGAATTTGCCGCAGCAGCAGTCTCTACAACAGCACAACAACATAGTTCACCACAAAACAGAGATATACAAAGAGAACGAAATGATTAAAGACTAAATCAGTCACCGGCCCAGTCACCGGCCCAGAGAAGTGAAGTGAGATGTTACAACTGTGGGAGAATGGGGCACATAGCGAAGTATTGTCGAGATGCCCGGAGAACAGAATACTACAAGAACGATGTTGTAGCCCATGTTGGAGGCTTGGCGGATAGCCTTTCACCGTACGTATGTCCAGCTATAGCAAATGGCTATCATACCCACGCCCTACGCGATACTGGGGCCACCAAATGTGTACTCTTAGCTAAACTTGTGAGACCTCACCAATACACTAAGAGACAATGCTACGATCCTAAAGACGTAGAAAACAGTAGTCAAACAATTCCTTTAGAAACGATACAAGTTGAAGGCAGACAACAAAAACTAAAAACAGAACAAGAAAGTTATGATGATGTTAACAGTAACGAAAATAAGAAATATTTAATAAAGAAATAAGAATAAATTATAACTGTAGATAACGCCAACAAGAGCAGAATTCCTAAATATACATTAACTATCAAACTGCCTTATAATGGCTCCTACTACGCTATCACAAAACTCCGGTCCTCTGTCAACAATAACAAAACTTCAAGCGCTGTCACTCTGTCCCAACCAATGGACCAATGAAATAATAGTAAAATAATAAATAAACATAGAATTCTTTACGTCCTACAACCAAGGTTCTATGACGTACCGTTTACAATATTATATACAAAACATAATCACCACCATAGACTCATAGACTTCATAGACTCCTAGTCTATGACTTTGACATGTATACATTACGTATGCAATACTTCAAGAACACCAGGGATGCATTAGAAATAAGAAATATTTAATAAAGAAATAAGAATAAATTATAACTGTGAATAACACCAACAAGAGCTGAATTCCTAAATATACGTTAACTATCAAACTGCCTTATAATGGCTCCTACTACGCTATCACAAAACTCCGGTCCCCTGTCAACAATAACAAAAACTTCAAGCGCTGTCACTCTGTCCCAACCAATGGACCAATGAAATAATCGTAAAATAATAAATAAACATAGAATTCTGTACGTCCTACAACCAAGGTTCTGTGACGTACCGTTTACAATATTATATACAAAACATAATCACCACATTCCCCCCTTACCAAAATAAGCTATTAATACAACCTATTAATAGCGTACAAAGTTACTAGCTTAGCTTTCAGTATCAGGTAAAGAAAGAGTGCACGCACAAAAATACAGATACACTCTACCCTCAATAATATTGGACTCAAAACCAAATTGGAAAAAGAAAAAAAATGACAGAATCACACAAATTACAAGTTAACATCTCTACATTGCCCAATGAACTCCCCTTGTTCACAATTTCATCCAATTTCTTTACAACATCAAGAATTAACTAGTATTGGAGAAAAAATCACTAACTATACATTATCAGTTTAACTAATCAAAACTGGTCATTAAGTACTCATGTACAATACAAATAGGAAACTTGCTTCACTACATTGTGAATTTGTTTAAAAGGAAATACATCTCAACTGATCAGCATTTATAATAGGTGTTTGGTAATGCGGGCCTTGGTCACTCATCACGGCGATTCTGTACCTTCGTATCTGGTCGACATTGGCTGTAAGTTGAGAACTATCTGTCAAACTGTGCACATAGAATGGAGTCAAATGGGTTCTCGACATATAATAAGATAAGAATAGGAATAAGATAAAATGTCCTGATGATTGGGGGGGGGGGGGTTAAACACTAGGTATGGGGCTATAATTAGTCATACATCCTAATAATGTAGATCTTAAAACGCCATGAATGGAGTCTATTGTTCTGAGGCTGTTTTGGTGGAAAGCTGCCCCACCAAAAGACTTGTACTGTCAGACGTCACCTTGTTTCACTATTCACTTTTTACACATAGTCTCATACGCCGAGGTTTCAAACGTTCTTTCCACACCAAGAAGATTAAAGGTAGTGGTGTAAAGATATGTTGACAACGCTCTGCAGTCTGACCAAACGTGGTGGAGTCACATTGCTGGGGGGTGGAGAGGAACTGCTCTGTTTCAGTGCGAGTTTCAAACTTGGTGCACATCGTCTGAATCAAGAGTGATCAAAGTCAAAAGCGATTCGAGAAAATAATGTCTCTATACACAGCAAACGTGTGACTGGTACAGACAGATTCACACTGTCTCATACTAACACACAGTTGTTTCCTTCTGGTTGCTAGATCAAAGGTCACTAAGTCAAATATTCTGCCTAATACTTCGACACAGGTATTATGTTCACGTTGTTTTTTTTTTTCCCAGTCACAGGAACTGAAAGTAGTCTCCACACACACAAACCGTCAGCTACAGTATGGCTGTAACTCTGTATTTGACCTTGACCTTGAGGAAATTTAGTCCAAACTATACTAGTAGCTCTGCACATGTGTAGCTTCAAAATACATGCACATTCTAGAAGTAGGTCACCTTGAATTTCGCCACCACTGTCAGTCAAAAAAAAAAACATTCATCACTATACTGGAGTGTGCATTTCCCTCAGAACATAATAGTGAAACGTTTCTCTCTGTGGTCTCCAGTAAGCGGACACGTTCCCATTTCGTCCTCTTTGCTGTCTTAACGGTATCTTGAGGGTGTCATTGCTTACTTCAGTTCTTAGATTCTGACGTCATGGTCGTTTCTTCCTTTTCCACGTCCATAACCAGCTCGATCAAATTCTCTTCGTCGCCATGGACCTTCCCATCTGTCTCGCTTATCATAATATCTGTTGACTGGTGGGCTGCCGTAGTTGCGTCTGTAACAAGGTCTACGTCCTTGATAGCCTTGGTATCTTTGAGGCTGGACTTCTACTCGGTCCTCTGGGTACTGCCGCCTTCCTCCCTTGCCATTTTCTCTGTACCATAGATACCATCCACTCGTCCTAGAGCTACTTCGGTCAGCAGAATCTTTACTGCCCTGCACATTAGAACCACCTGGACCAGATACGTTTGCTGTTTCTTTTCGTTTCACTTCTTCGACGACGTCAAATTCCGTTTTTCCGCCTTCTGTAACACTTGTAGGGTATTTTCTTGGGTTGCTTTTAACTATGGCTGTCTGGTGCACAAATAAATCTTCCTTATTTTCGTTACTGTTAACATCATCATAACTATCTTGTTCTGTTTTTTAAATTTTGTTGTCTGCCTTCAACTTGTTGTATCGTTTCTAAAGGGATTGTTGGACTACGGTTTTCTACGTCTTTAGGGTCGTAGTCTTGTCTCATTTTTTGTTGCCCTTGAACTTCAGTCGTTGCTGATTGGTCGATGTCATCAGCTTCTTATGTTGGCTCCCAGTTAAAAAATTGTTTCCATCTGTCGATCTGAGCCTCACTGGGACACTCTATATTTGGTACATTCCCTATCACCACTTCGAATGGACCATTCTCAACAACTATAGCTTCAACCTTTTTATTGAAATACGGAGAGTTAATGTGTACTATAGCTGTTGGGTAGCTCTTTATTTGTCCTCCGAAACCTTGTACTTTGCATTGTCTCTTAGTGTACTGGTGAGGTCTCACAAGTTTAGCTAAGAGTACACATTTGGTGGCCCCAGTATCGCGTAGGGCGTGGGTATGATAGCCATTTGCTATAGCTGGACATACGTACGGTGAAAGGCTATCCGCCAAGCCTCCAACATGGGCTACAACATCGTTCTTGTAGTATTCTGTTCTCCGGGCATCTCGACAATACTTCGCTATGTGCCCCATTCTCCCACAGTTGTAACATCTCACTTCACTTCTCTGGGCCGGTGACTGATTTAGTCTATAATCATTTCGTTCTCTTTGTATATCTCTGTTTTGTGGTGGACTTTGTTGTTGTGCTGTTTCTTCCTTTGTAAATCGTGCTGTTGTAGAGATTGCTGCGGCGGCAAATTCGATTTCTTCACTGTTTTCAACCTTTTGTAGTATTTCGCCCGGATGTGCCGCTACATAAGTTTGACACAGTTCCATAACGGTCTCCACACTTCTCGGTTTTCTTTCCTGTAGGAAGGCAAACAGATTCCTCCCAGAAGTTGATACGATTTTGTCCACGATGATAAACTGCTTTAGACTCTCGAAGGATTCTTCAACTCCAGACGCTTGAACCCATTTTTTGAACGTTATTTTCATATCAGAAACAAATTGCTTCATGTTGCCGTCTGATGGTGGTTTTAGCTCATGAAACTTCTGTCGGTAGTCGTCCTCGCTGTATTGATAGAAATCAAGTAATGTTTTCTTGAGGATGGCATAGTTTGCTACCTCGTGTTCCTATTTTCCTTCTCCTCTACATCCTTTGCTTTACTCTCTTTTTCGATTGCGGCAATTTTGGCCTTCGATTCCTCGTCGTCTCTTTTTATTTTGGCCGCTACTTGGTCCTCTTCTAGTTTCCATTTAAATCTCATCTCTTCTTCCAGCATTGCCATCTTCCGTTCTTCTATTTTCGCCTTTTCTTCTTCTACTTTCGCCTTTTCTTTCCTCTCTTCCATTCTAGTATCTCTCTCCTCATTCTGTCTTATGATTTTAGCAACCCACTCGTCCAATTCTTCTCTCTGGTAGCCAAGACTCTTCCCCGTTTCATATAGTTTTAGTAGGTCACCGTATACTTTCTCGGCCATTTTATGGACGTAGGTTTGTTCTTATACTTTAGGACAAGCCTTTTAGTCCCTGAGTTAATTGATTTTCTAGCCCTATATTTGAAGTCAGTAGGGCTTACTGCTGACCAGAAGATAATAGATAACAACTTTAAGGATGAATTAGTTCACCTGTCAACTTGTTGACACACTTGCTGCTCCACCATTGTTGTGATTGTTGTGAACTCCTAGTCTATGACTTTGACATGTATACATTATGTATGCAATACTTCAAGAACACCAGGGATGCATTAGAAATAAGAAATATTTAATAAAGAAATAAGAATAAATTATAACTGTGAATAACACCAACAAGAGCTGAATTCCTAAATATACGTTAACTATCAAACTGCCTTATAATGGCTCCTACTACGCTATCACAAAACTCCGGTCCCCTGTCAACAATAACAAAAACTTCAAGCGCTGTCACTCTGTCCCAACCAATGGACCAATGAAATAATCGTAAAATAATAAATAAACATTGAATTCTGTACGTCCTACAACCAAGGTTCTGTGACGTACCGTTTACAATATTATATACAAAACATAATCACCACAGAGAAGGAGAGAGAAAGAGGAAGAGTGAAAAAGAGAGAGAGAGCAAGAGAAAGCAAGAGAGCGAGAGATAGTGAAAGATATTGTATCCAATTTTAAAAAGGTCAAATAAAATGCAAACATAATGTCATGTAAATGTGTGGGGGATAATTTTGAAACGCAGTAATCTACTCTTTGTTAAGCTTACATTTGGATGATTCAGTTAACATCTATGCTATAAAGTAGAATGTAAGGCGTATGTATGTATGTATGTATGTATGTATGTATGTATGTATGTATGTATGTATGTATGTATGTATGTCCCGCATAGAAATCAAAACCGTTTGACTAATCTTGATAAAACTTGGCATAAATGTTCCTTCATCTACATCGATACTGTCTAGTATTTGTGACTCCACTGACATTAAAGCCATGCTAATCCTTTGCTGCGTCATTGTGTTCCTGAGATAGTTTTTGATTAATTTGAGCTTTGAGAATGATCTCTTACATGACGCAATGGAAGTGGCCTGAGTTACCAGTATTCGAATGAATTTTGAGCTCACATCATTGTCATTTGAAACCAGCTTCCTCAATATGTCAGTTGGTGATTGTGGCACTGGTTTGTTGATGAAAAGTGCCGGATCAATGAAATCATTGAACAAGAGATTTGCCTGTATTACATCAAACAGGAAAAAGTAACACAGTTTTTCATCAGCGTGTCATCAAGAGGTGTCTTCGTTCAAGAAGAAACACAAAGGTGTCCTCGTGGTTTTCCAGCCTTTGGAATCTGTCCTTCATCTCCATATGAAGTGTGTCCAGGCTTTGGAATCTGTCCTTCATCTCCATATGAAGTGTGTCCAGCCTTTGGAATCTGTCCTTCATCTCCATATGAAGTGTGTCCAGCCTTTGGAATCTGTCCTTCATCTCCATATGAAGTGTGTCCAGCCTTTGGAATCTGTCCTTCATCTCCATATGAAGTGTGTCCAGCCTTTGGAATCTGTCCTTTATCTCCATATGAAGTCTGTCCAGGCTTTGGAATCTGTCCTTCATCTCCATATGAAGTCTGTCCTGCCTTTGGAATATGTCCTTCATCTCCATATGAAGTGTGTCCAGGCTTTGGAATTTGTCCTTCATCTCCATATGAAGTCTGTCCAGCCTTTGGAATTTGTCCTTCATCTCCATATGAAGTCTGTCCAGCCTTTGGAATCTGTCCTTTATCTCCATATGAAGTCTGTCCAGCCTTTGGAATTTGTCCTTCATCTCCATATGAAGTCTGTCCAGCCTTTGGAATTTGTCCTTCATCTCCATATGAAGTCTGTCCAGCCTTTGGAATCTGTCCTTTATCTCCATATGAAGTCTGTCCAGCCTTTGGAATTTGTCCTTCATCTCCATATGAAGTCTGTCCAGCCTTTGGAATTTGTCCTTCATCTCCATATGAAGTCTGTCCAGCCTTTGGAATTTGTCCTTCATCTCCATATGAAGTCTGTCCAGCCTTTGGAATCTGTCCTTTATCTCCATATGAAGTCTGTCCAGCCTTTGGAATCTGTCCTTCATCTCCATATGAAGTCTGTCCAGCACTTCAGTCGCAACACGTTTGAATTGCAGTTCTATTAACAGTACTACATCAGAACTTAGCTCCCCATCAAGTCTTTTCTTTCTTATGGTTGTTTCGATTACAGAAAATCCATAGCATTCACCTTTTTTTTTTTTGCTCTTTCGATGGATTGGGGGGTCAATTTCGTCAGTTTCTCATCATTTTGCAGAAAGCATGAAAAGGTTTTATTTTCTTCAACAGCTTTCCATATGTGCAGTCCAGAATTTTGTAGTTTCTTCTTAACTATATTGATTTGGTGCAGAAGATTTGACCAGAATTCCAGATACGCAGAAAATTCATAATTTTCCGCTGCATGAAGAAGATTCTATGCACTGCTTCTAGTGTCCATTCTTTCAGCTGTTGATTCAGAAAGTTTCTCCAACTGCTTGATGATTTTGTCGAGATGCAAGAAAACTGCCAACGTAGCTTCTTCTCTTGCAGACAACCTTCTATTACTCTCCTTTTTTAAACTGCAGGCTCCAGCTTCCTTTAGTTTGGTCCATCTCTGGGGTGAATTGGAAAAAAAGTTGAACTATTTATGTCAAATTCAAAACAAAAAAGATGACAATTGATGGATTTCAGCAGAATGAAGAGCTGCCAGGTTTAAAGAGTGATTATCACAGTTCAGGAATGTTGCCTTTGGATTTATGTTTAAGAGACAGACGAACACTGATTGTGGCTGCGTTATCATAAGTTTGACCTTTCCACAGATCAAAATCCAGTCCAATGTCTTTAAGAGTTTCTGAACAAGTTCTTCATAATGTTGTCCACCAGGTTTCAAAATGTTCATCAAAATTATCAACATCCAAGAACTACTAGGGTTACCTTTTTTTGGTGAGAAACATCTGGGGGGGGGGGGGAATCAAGCATCAGAGAAAAGTAACAAACTTGCTTGACATTCCCAACAATTGATTCACTAACTTTATTGGCCATCAAGTTTATGAACTCATTTTGAATTCCTGGAAACAAATAATGTGTCTTCCCATATTCAATTCTATGTAAGTTGTGTTTCATTCACCAGACCAATAATTATAATCCACATTTGACTGGAAACGCAATTTCAAGTTAGTTTTGGTAACAGTACATCTATAGATTAATGAATACATTACTATCCAATTTTAACTGGAAATACTAATTTAAAAGCTTGGTGTCTTGTTATAGATTCACTAGGATATATATTGCTATTCAACTTCTACAAGACTATACAAAATATAAACCTTATATATGTGGTCGAGAGGCTACGTACGCTTGAACTTAGTTTGTCTTGGCTACCTATGAAGGGTGCTCGAGGTTCGACACCCGACTCGAGCAGAGTTGTATTTACTGAGCGCCTAAAGGCAGCACGGAAAACCTTCTCCCAGATACCCCCCCCCCGCTCCACAAATGAGATTAGACCATAGAGCTCTGAGCATGCTATAAGCATGAAAGTAGCGCTATATAAAAGCTATTATTATTATTAATATCATTAATTCCCTTGGTGTATATAGTGGAATGTAACTCACCAATAAGCATGCCATATGAATATAGGTGATACCATTATTACGAGAGTATGTGTTTAGTATTACATAGTAAAGTCTGTAAAGTTCTTTTATGCCAATCACATTTACAGTACTTATTGTTGTTCAAAGTGGCCCATTCGGCGACACCACTGGCCCGGTGTTGGTACCGGCTCACCAGGCATTTGCCCGGATGCCCAAATAATCAGTAGTCCTGGCGAGCTGTGCCAGCGGCAGTCCGGCCTACGTGCTGGTACAGATATCTCCGTAGTAAGGAGAACATCCGCTGTTGAGAATAGGACTTAGGGTCAGCAACCTTCAATTGATGTAAATATAAACAGAAGCAACAACGAACAAGATAATAGAGTATTTGTCTTTCACACACACAAGCACACACGCACACACTCTCTTGTGGATGGCTCATTGTGGAGTATTAGTAAAAACATATTGTGTGCATTGGCGTAGCTAAAGTGGGGGGAGGAGGGGGGAGAATTGGAAAATCCAAATGAGTGGGGTTTTTTACATCAAAAACTGAATATTACGCAAAATGCAGGGGCCCCCAAAGAGCTCAAACCCCCGGGCCCCTAAACGAAGGAAAGTTCCCAGCTACGCCTCTGATTGTGTGGGATATGTGTTGTGGAAGTTCGTTGGAAACTTAAAAAAACCCAGAACCTAAGATCTGGGTTGGTGAACATGAATCTCAAAAACGTGTCTAACTATTTTCCTAGAAGCATATTTTTACTCATTTCGTACAAAGTTTATATTTTCCGGCGATCTATTTCAGTTTTCCTTTCGTCTTCTGCGCCTGCCTTCAATAAAAGCTTTTCTTTGGATCTGAAATGTGTGTCCCGCAGCCTTTGTGAGAGCTCTCCAGCAGTCTCTTTAAAAAGGCCGTCTGCTACCAACTCCTTTCCTCTATGCCAGTAGGGCGAAATTGCAACAGAGTTGATCTTTCTTTATAGCTCTTTACGATCTCCATATGAACATTCGAAGAGCCTCAAGATGCTATAGATGTATTGGTCGTGTAATCCATGCTTGGTGAGCTATTTTTTTTTTGTACTCTGTTTCTCTTGCTCCCAACATTTTTCAAACTGTGGGACAACGCTCCCCCACCCCCTTTCTTAAGAGAAGGCTCGGAGTGCAAAAGCAGACATTCACTAAGTTTAATGTTTATTTCAAATTTTCTTCTTCATCTTTCTAATTGTCCTAAGAATTGAGTCTATGACTCTTGGAACTCTAGACCTTTGGAAGCTTGTCTCCATCTGCCTGTCGGAACAAACTTTATCTGGGAAAGAGACAAGCAGATGTAAATTATTACATCTTTATTACCGATGGCGCTGGGATAGGAAGCGAGGCCAAAGGCAGAGCACATTGGGGAAACTTCCATATAGTCATTCTCTGTACCACACCAGCCGTGATGGTGTCTGCCATAAAAACGGTCCTTTGAGGAACAGTGTGTGGAAAGTGACATATTTGTTGGGGCTTTCTTCCATTCCAGCCAGTGGACTCGGTCCTTAGGCAACCCAAGTGGGGTTCTTTTTTGCTTCCCTATTTACCTAATCGTCTCCTCTATCGACCGTTTCCACCCGAGCGCCAGGGACGGCTTTAGGCCACTGCAACCTATGCGTTCGCGTTGGACCCCACACTTTCATAGGCCGTGCTAATTCGAGGTTTAAAATGATTAAATTTAGCTTTTTTCTAACTAATAACAGATTTCCCTCGGCCTCCTGATTTAAGAGGAGCACCTTGAAATTCCCCGAAATTGCAAAATATACGACAAATTCCTGGAAATCTCTTGAAATTATTAAATCTTTTGAAAATTCATAAAAATCTCTTGCAATATAGATCTAGACAAAAATTGTCATTTTGGGGTGTCATTCAATATGGAAAACGATAATCTTTCGCTCATAAAAAAAAAAACGGCAGTATAAAATACCCGTAACTGTGGCATCTAGTAAAAGAAACTTCTCGCGTCTCAAACTAATGAAGAATTACTTGAGGTCAACAATACACCAAGATAGATTGAACAATTAGGTAATTCTTGCTATTAAGCTTGATCAACGTAGAAAACAGAATTCTGATGATATTGTTATGACTTTTCCATGCGCACCCCCATCCAGGCTAGTGCAGAGATGCGCACTTCTAGTAACCAGACTAGAAAAGGATGTTGACATTAGGAGACAAACGATTTCCGCCCAAGTAGAGAGCCACTATGGGGAGATTGTGTCTAAGATAGACGTTGTTTGTGTACCTGTGATGTCTTGTCAATAAATATCGATGTGCCTCGTTGAGTTGCCTCACTTCAGTTATTACAATATATTGTATGACCTCGCTACACGCAAAGCTCGTAAAGTTAATTTGATCGTGATTTTGTACTTAGTAAAGAATGAATAAAATGCAATTACTAATTTATTTTCTAATACAAAATCTTCATTTTCGCTTATTATCCGTATCCTTACCCAAACTGAGCCCCGCGCAATCCCTTTCGCAATGGATAGGCCCGACTCTGCCGAGCGCCACGGTGACGATAAGAAGCATTGTCAGGATTTTCCAATGTTAAACTGCATTTCCTGTCCATCTAGAACTGAACGAGCTTGACGTCTGCTAAAGACGTTTTCTTGTACGTTCGCTCTCAAGATTCATCACTCTGTGTTCCTCTAGGGCTTGTGGGCGGGTTGGGAGATTCCAAAATGAACTGAGACGAAGCAGGCAGACACAAATATATACACGCATGAGAAAAGGAAAATAATTTGTTCATTACTATTATTATATTTTTGTTCAAGAGAAATAGAATTGTGCAAAACTTCAGCTTGATCCGAAAAAATGATGTGCCAACTTTCTTAGCAGACAGAAAGTCAAAGGGAGTTAATAGAAGCTTTGTTTAAAAGTAAAATGAGTAAGAAGAAAAAAAAAGTTACAATGATTTTCAAAGAAAAAACAAGAACAATAAAAAAATATTTATTAAGAAAAAAAATGTAATAAAAAGAGAAAAATATTTGCTAATAAAAAAAGAAATAAATTATTTTCCTTTTTGAAAAACTCATCAGACAATAACACCCTCCACGCAGAACATGACCGTGATGCACGCATTGCACAGTCTTAGTCGACAACATTAGAAAACATGAGAAACCTGCATGCAGTCCTTGTAATCTATCCCGGGCTAACGGGAACCCCAAGCAGACCCCAACCAGACAAAACTAAAAAAAAAATAATAATAATTAAAAAAAAAAAAAGAAATAAAATAAAGCCACGAAAATAAAAGAATTTAGAAACACGGTGCAGCATCACAAATACACTTTCTTTAGGACTTTTAGCATTCAATAAATAGGGCCTCCTTCAGAAGCGACTATGGATTATCTCATGGAAATGACATGAATGCCTGGGCTGATGTATCCAAAGGAACGGCAGTGCCGATACAGTTTGGGGTCAGCGGCGTCGCAGGTTCTGCCAGAGTGTAGCACTGGGTGCTGCAAACTGCCGTAGGGTCGCCAGCTCCTGATTTATCCTCAGATTTAACTCCCAAAGCCTTTCCCATGATTGGGTATAGCTGCAAGGCAACAGAGGTTTGAATTCAGTTTTCCTTCTCCTAGGTGGGTAGTCAGCCATAGCTAACGAGCTCTCCTGCCCGAAGCTTACTGGTTAAGGCGCCAGTTACTCGCCTTTGCCCCTTCTCCTGTTAGTGAGAACTATTCCGCCGGACTCAATATCTGAACCACACGTGTAGGCCAGGAGTTGAACTGGTTGTGAGAGGCTATTTAAGACGCATGCCATTAGGAAGCATTTTATAGGTAGTGTTGTGGGCTAATCTAATCTGACTTCGACTATGTATCAATAATTACTTAACATTAGCCACAGAACATTACAAAATAGATATACTTGATAACAACATTCAGTTCTATAAAATGAGACTTTATTAACCACTGGGAAATCCGTCCAGTCTTTCTAAAACGTCGCTATATCTAACTACTATTCAATTACTATTCAAAACACAGCCTACTTCTAACATAACGCCATGTTGGTCTCTTGTTCGCCTAAGTCTACCACGTCATTAGTCTGTCTTACTACGTCATTACTTTTACCGTCGCTAAAACTATACACAATATATTTAACTAACAAAACTAACCTACTCTCTAAACTAGTACATTACAGTAGTGAAGTGCTTACATCCATTACCACTTTCGGTAATGACAACCTTGCGGAACCAAATAAATAAATAAAAAGCCCACAAAAGAGGCAGGAGTCTCCAAAAAAAAAAAAAGAGGCAAATATAGCCCACAAAAAAAGGCAAAGAAAAGAGGCCTAAAGCCCAAGGATTCCAATGATGACAAAGCTAAAATTGAATAGCGCAAATTCTGAGGTTTCCTTAACAAAAAAAGTAGTAAAATTAATAAAAAAAAATATCTACCAATAATTAATTGACTGAGTTTTCTGTTTATTGATTCATGATTTGTTAGGTTCAATAAATAATTGCTTAAAGTATCAACTTGATTGGATTCATAATCTTGTCTGTCGATGAATAACTGTGCAAAAATTTAGCTTGATCCGATAAACGGATGTGCCAACTTTCTTAGCAGACAGACAGACAATGGTAGTTAAAAGAAGCTTTGTTAAAAAAAAACAAAAATGTAAAATGAGTAACAAGAGAAAAAAAAGTAACAATGATTTTAAAAGAAAAAACTAGAACATACAAAAATATTTAATAAGAAAAAAATGTATTAAAAAGAGAAAAATATTTGCTAATAAATAAAAAAAGACAGGTATGGAGAAAGACTATTAACAGATCTTGTGTGGTGCCCCAACAGCCAACACATGGATAGGTGAAAGGGAAGATGACGTCTGAAGGAGACGGAGAACGCAGACACTTGAGACCTAAAGAAGCCCTTGCCGAAGACGGGCCCAGAAGACGAAAACTTAAATAGCAGCAGTCCGGTGTACCGGCGGACAACCGCATTTTGTCTGCATGAGATCATATTCGATGTGACAATGTATGGCAGGTCGCAACTGTGTTTGTTTAGTCTACAATCTTGCAACTAAGGACAGGACACACACCTCTGTTCAATAAAATAAATCCCACACAACTTCCCCTTTGTAGACACTCTTACGAAATCGTAAACCATATCCTTTTTGAATGCCCCTCCCTAATCCACCTTAGGCAGATCCCACTACCACTCCAGCCCAACATAACCAACACCCTGTACGGCATTGCTGAATAACTGAAGAAAACATCACACTATTTTTCCTTGGCAAAGTCTGCAAAAGAGCTTACAGCTCAGCAATGTTCCGTCCATCTGTTACACACCTGAACAGTTGAACACATAAAGAGAGACAGTCCTGAGTACTCTAAAGATACAGCCTACACATTCTACTCTGAATTTACAAAATGCACACTGGTTTTTTTTCGTGCGCTTTTTTAAAGAGTGTTCAATAAAACTTTATTTATGTATTGATCATAGACATATTTATATCTAGACTGGAATGGTATTGATTTAGTTCAAAGAGGTGACGATATATTCATTATAGAAAAAAGAAAACAAAGTAAATTAGATCTAGGTCTAGACTTAGACCAACGATTTAATCTATGACAAGATTGTGCTTTCTTGTCAAGTACAAAGGTTCAAACTTTACGAATTTTTATCTTTAATTCTCTCTCTTTCTTTAGATGTGTTTATTTTATATTTACTATATTCGCTAACTTAACACTTAAATTGAAATTAGAGATCTAAATCTCGTACAAAGTAAGACTTCATTTCATGCTAAGGACATTTGTGAATGTATAAATGTGAATGTGTCACAGGTCGCGTAAAGCCTTGTTAGGGGCGGAATTGATGTCAAAATCGGCACTGACATTACCATACCATCAGGCTCACAAATTGATTGTATTATGAGTTACATCTTTAGTTACCTGCCCTCATAATAATTAAAGTTTTTATAAAGCATCAATTCTTCTTCTCTACCAAATCTTTCTCTTTCCCTTAGTACAATTATGATTTGTGAAAGGTTTTTGTAGCGTTGAAATCCTGGGATCTTGCAAAAAAACAGACCAATAATTATAATGCACATTTGACTGGACACGCTATTTCGAGTTAGTTTTGGTAACAGTGCATCTATAGATTAATGAATACATTGCTTTCCCATTTTAACTCGTTAAATTCGTGACTAATTTATAAGCTTGGCGTCAGGGGCGTAGCTAGGGATTTGGGGGCCCGGGGGGGGGGATAGACCTCTTTGTGGGCCCCTTGCATTTTGACATTCGACATCATAGCATGAGATAATGGACTTAATAAATATATAACCCTACATTCAAATTGGTCAAGTATATCAAAATATTAAAAATAAATAATCATTAAGACTCTTTAAATGATTAATAGCGTTTTTTATTGGCGAAATAATGCACAAGTGACAAATCTCAATTCCTATCGCTTCACGTCGTGCATTCTGTGCAGCAAAGACATCTATAACATCATCCAAATCGATAGTCTCTAGATTTGTGACTCCACTGACATTAAAGCCATGCTAAGCCTTTTTGCGTCATTGTGCTCCTGAGATAGTTTGCGCTTTGAGAATGATCTTTTATCACAAGACGCAATGGAAATGGCCTGAGTTAGCCGTATTCGAATGAATGCTGCAAGGTTAGAGTGTACATATTTACCATATGAAGCCAGCTTCCTAGATATGTCAATTGTTGATTGTGGCACTGGTTTGTTGATTAAAAGTGCTTGTGCATCAATGACATTATTGAACAACAGATTTGCCTGTATTTCATCATACAAACAGGAAAAAGTAATAGTTTTTCATCAAGAAGAAACCCACATGGTTTTCCAGCCTTCATCTGTCCTTCATCTCCATATGAAATATGCCCAGCAATTCCGTCGCAACACGTTTGAATTGCAGTTCTATTGACAGTCCTACATCAGAATTCAACTCCCCATCAAGTCTTTTCTTTCTTCTGGTTGTTTTGATTACAGGAAATTCATAGAATTCACTACCTTCTTTTTGCTCTTTCGATGGATTGTGTGATCAGTTTCTCATCATTTTGCAGAAAGCATGAAAGGTTTTTATATTCTTCAGCAGTTTCCAGTATGTGCAGCCCAGACTTTTGTAGTTTCTAAACTCTATTGATTCGGCGCAGGAGATTTAACCAAAATTCAAGATTAGCAAAAATTCATAATTTTCCACTGCATGAAGAAGATTCTGTGCATTGCTTCTAGTGTCCATTCTTTCAGTTGTTGATTCAGAAAGTTTCTCCAACAGCTTGATGATTTTGTCGAGATGCAAGGAAACTGCCGACGCAGCTTCTTCTATAGCAAACCACCTTGTATTACTCTCCTTTTTAAACTCCCCGCTCTCAGCTTCTTTCGGTTTGGTCCATCTCTGGGGTGAATTGGAAAAAAAGTTGAACAATTTATGTAATTCCAAAAAAAGGTGACTATTGCTGGATCTATCTCAGCAGAATGAAGAGCTAACTGGTTGAGAGAATGATTATCACAGTTCAGAAATGTTGCCTTTTTCTGCAGGCCAGACAGACGGCCACTCATTCTGGCTGCGTTATCATAGGCGTGACCTTTGAACAGATCAAAGTCCAGTCCAATGTCTTTAAGAGTTTTCAGAACAAGTTCTGAATGTTGTCCATCAGGTTTCAAAATTTCAAAGTAACCAACGAATGACTTTTTTATTTCGAAATTAGCAAAAAGTAACGAACTATTAAGGATACCTGTTACTTGATGAGAAACATTTTGGGTGGAATCAAGCATCAGAGAAAAGTGACAAACTTGCTTGACTTTCCCAACTTTATTGCCCATCAAGTTCATGAACTTATTTTGAATTTCTGGTGACAAATAATGTGTCTTCCCATATTCGATTCTATGTAACTGGTGTTTCGTAACTTCAAATTCTGCAAGAAATTTCAAAGATGCTAGGAAGTTCCCAGGATTGGGTGAATTCAGTTTTTCGTTGTGACCATGTAAGCTGAGTTTGTTTATGCTAAGTACTTAATAGCTGCCGCTACACTTTCTGAATATCTCTCCAATACTGCTAATTTTTCAAAATCTGCGCATGAAACATATGTGACTTTTGTTAGACACCTTATTTATAGATTAGTTATTTAGCGACGCACCATAGAAGACGCATATTGAACGGGACTAGTGACGTTTGAGATACTTGGGGTTAGAGACAGGAAAATCAGTTAACGATAGAATCCTCTAGGGTAACGACTTGTTTAGTTGACTTTTACTTTTACTGTGGCCTTTTTCTTAGAATAAACATTGAATAAATTGTTCATCAGCGTTGACTACATCTCTTTACTTGTTAAATCGATGTCTTGTTTATTCTGTATTGTTGATCAACTACACTGAATACACCCGAACAATAAAACTCAAACGCTTGCAGAGTAATTAATTGAAATTCAAGTCATCTAGAGTAGACCTCAAGACAGCCTGAACAAGCAACATCACACTTTTCATCTGGTACTGCCTTAAGCTTTTGTTCTTCTAGCTTCAACTTCCAAAAAGCTTGTCTGTGGTGGACTCCTTCTTCATGTTCTTTCAGTCTCTTATGTTTCTTCCATTTGGTGAAACCAACGCCAGGTTTGCTCAATGCACTAGATGTTTTTTTTTTTGATGTCTCAGAAAATAGTACACATGCAAAACAAAATAGACATACCAAGTGTGGAGAGAAGAGGAGCCAAGACCTATTGGAAACTTTCTAATAAACCATGATGTCAAACTTCTTGATTTATTTTGGGTAAACTTTAGCAAAAATAATCTACCCTTAAACAGAATTTTGCTCGCAGTTCCTCAGATAAAATTCCAGGCTTGATATATCCGTAGTATTTGTACTTAATTACAGATTCTTCCACTTCTGGAGAAAGTGATTTTGTAAGACCATCACTTGACTCATCACCTGTTGTTTTCTCTGACTGTGGTAAAAGGTATTGCCCTGGAGTAAACTTTTTTCATCAAGAGACATTTTCACTTCTTCGACTGCTGTGTATGAATCATCTGAATAGTGATACTTTTGTTGGACATGTTCATTGTCTCCTTTGTTTTCAGTGCTCTCATCAGGTTTCTTCTTAAATGATAAGGATGATAAAATAAACTACCCTATATACCAAGTAGCTTCCTGAGAGTAAGACGGCACTAGTCAGCGCTATGGAAGTTACTCCTTGAAATTGAGAGTAACTTCGCACGGAAAGAGTTAAAACTCTGTGTGGAATACATACAACAGGGTCACTAACTTATATAACAACGTAAACAGAAAGATGTAATATTTAATTTATCTAAAAATTAATTTCGGACACTCATTTGGGCGCCCCCCCTCAAGCGGGCCCCGGGGATTCTTCTTCCCCCTTCTCCCCCCACCCTAGCTACGCCACTGATTGCCACTAAGCAATATAGACACAACTTTGTGCAACAAACACAAGAACTAAGAAAGAAAATTTCAGATGCAGAGAAGACTTTCAAAGTCAACTATTTGACCGAACTAACGCTGTCATTGTTTCTCAAGCATATCACAGATTTCTTTTTTTTTTTATTTGTCAACAAGTTTCAATCTTTTGTTCTAAGTCACTTTGCCTATAACAGTTTCTTCAGCAGATTTTACAATGATAAAAAGTGCAAAATAATTATCTAAAAATTTTTACAAAGCTTATATCAACTCACTGTCAGTCTTTCTGTCTGTCAGGTAAAAGTTTGTACACGTTATTTCTCCGACACCCAATCTCGGATCAAGCTGAAATTTCGCACATTTTTTTCTTCAATCTGACAACACAAAAATCAATTTTTTAATTAAACAATTAGTTAATTAACTATGGGTAATTAATTATTTTGTTGGTATCTCGAACAATAGAAAGAAATTGTACTTGGCTGAGGTAGTGGTATAAGCTGAATTAGTCCCCTTTATAGGTCGCCAATTTAAAATGAAACAAACAATAGATAACTATACAATCTTCTATTCAAACGCACATTACTAACAGAGTGGTTAGAATGTCGGCTTGAGTCATGAGTTTGAATTAATGTCATCCAACCTCCCCCCCCCCCATTATATATATATATATATATACTCTTTTTAAAAAAAGATTACGGTAAAATTCACCCATAATCCCTTTATTTCCACCTCCCTCCTCCCATTTTACCAACTGGTCCAGACTAGTGCTAGGATCATTGCGTAGTGAGAAAGGTATGAACTTGAAATAGCGCTACACAAAGCCAAAAGCGGTAAAAATATGTCTAATATTCTTATAAGTCTAGATCTATTACAAATATAAGTACATGACTGATCCAAACTAATTGATACAACATTATAAGTTATGGTTTGTTTTGTTTTTTTGTTGTTGTTTCTTTTTAAAGTATTTTTTTATGTTTTTTCTTGTAAGAATATAATAGCTTATCAATACTTTATAGGCGGAAGTCTCTAACGTTGGAAAGTTTGGAAATGTTTGGATATTGGAGAAGAATAGGGTAGAGACATAGACTTATATATGTCTATGGGTAGAGATTGGTTTATTACGTCACGGAATTAGGGCAAGGCCTTTTTTTTTTTTAATTTATTTTGGTGACTGAGAAAAGGGAGAGGGTCAGAGGAAATTTAAATTAGCTAAAAAAAAGATTTATCGTTTATTTCTGTCTTATTTATTTATTTATCGTTTATCTCTGTCTTATTTATTTTTAGGGCCTACTTGAGTTTATACAGAAGGTTATTAGAATGACATGCTTTTGGACAAAAAAAAAATTTGTTAAGAAAGAAAAAAAAAAGGTGAGGAAGGGGAAGACAGCAGCCCATCAGCTCTTATTATTGCATGTTATTTGACTTGGTCAGTCATTACCCGTCAGTCATCTTCCACTCTGTCCGCCCTGACAGACAATTTCCCTTGGTCACCAACGTTTCCCATGTCCATAGAGTCCAGACATGCCTGTGGTCACAACGCGACTTCTTTTCATTCTTCCATTTCCGCTTCGTCACAGGTCGCCATTATGCAAGTGCATGGAAGGACGGTTACCGGCCATCTGCTAAGCGCTGAGGGTCTGGACCGAACTGTTTCTCACGGTGTTATAATATGCTGCTCTCTCCCTCCAGCACCCTCCTCCTCCTTTTTTTGTAATGAGATGCACTTCTTCTCTCTCTCTCCCACCCCCCTTTAACAAACACAGCCCGTTCTCCGCAACCATCGTCACGAAGCCTCCAATCTTTAAAAAGAGAGAGAGAGAGACGTCACTTCTGGATGCCGCCCGTATGCAATAAGGACATGCGGAAGTCCATTGTTGGTTACCCCCGAGTCATCGTTCTTGTAATAAGCAACCCTGTTTGTTATGTAAATGCACAACTTTAAAGACAGAGAAAAAGGAAATGTTTGTTTATGGTAAGTTTAAGGGAGGTAATCAATAAAAATTGACAAGTCTAAAACAAACTACTTCTTTCCCCTTTGAGACTGGACCTCACACCATCATATCATTAAAACGAAGAACTACAAAACTCACAGGGAGACAATCATGAATGCAAATGTTACCCAGTATTTAGTTAAAGAATTTATTAACAGGTGTGGAAGCGTGCAGGTAAAATGCAGATTATCGCCAGGTAAAACACGGAACTAGGACAGGTGTTTCTTGAAGGCTTTGTGCTCTTAAGAGTGTTTGCTTAATTTTATAATGACTCTCATAACCCAAAGACTGATTCTTTAAACCTCTCCCCACCCTCCCCCATTCTCGTTTTTTCCACACAAACACACGCGCTTTTTGTCCACTGACCTTGACTGCAGCGACAACTGTGGACTAAGTAACTAATACGCACCGCACCATTAGGGAAACAATGAGTTTATTAATTAGAGATACTGACGTAACAATAGTAATGATATATAATAGTATACAGCAATTAGTTTGAAATTAAAAGCTTCAATGAATTGACATCGAGAAATGGATCAAAGACTTAGACGCTCCGTCCCATTGCTGAAAATAAATCTTGCTTCACCCTCGGTTACTTCTCAGCCTCAGCGTGGCGCTCGGGTGGAAACGGTTGCCAGAGGAGACGAGTAGAGAACAGGGAAGCTGAACAGAATCCCGGATGGGTGCTTAAGGACCGAGTCCATTGCACTCGCGGGGATGTAAGAAAGTCTCAACCTACATGTCACTATTCACACACTGTTCCTCGAGGTGCCGTTTTTATGACGGCTGATGTGGACCAGGGAAGGAATAGGGAGGAGTATGCTCGTTGTGCTCAGCCTTTGACCTCGCTTCTAACCCGAACGTCTTGGGATACGAGCTAACGCACTACGGATGTAAACAACTAAAAATGAACATCTACTTGGACCTTTACCAGACAGAAGTTTGTTCAGACAGGAAGATGGAATCAAACTCCCGTAAGAGAAGAGCTCCAAGAGTGTTAGGCTTAACTCTAAGGACAATGATGAAGAAGATGTAGTCTCATCTCAGCCACGCACAAAACGCTTTAATTCTCTTGGTAAAGTAATTCTTTAGACCAGATTTGAACTTTTCCTTATATTTGATTTGCCTTTTGCAAATACATCATTACGCTTTAAATCTCAATGTAATTGTAACTGATAGAGAAAACGACTATGTACAAAAACAGAGAGTTGGGTTAAACCCGATACAGTTGATAAGGACATGCAACACGTCTGAGGGAAGAAACACATTAGCAGTACTTTCTCTGTTATGTATTTGAACCCAGATGTGTGTCTTTTTTCACAAAGCTAATATCAACTCACTCTGGTAAAAGTTTGTACACGCTATTTCTCCAACACCCAATCTCGGATCAAGCTGAAATTTTGCACAATAATTTCTTTTACCTGACAACACAAGAATCAATAAAAATAATTTAGTTAACTAATAAACTAACTATTGGTAATTAACTATGTTGTTTGGTATCTCGAAAAGGGAAAGAAATTGTACTTGAATGAAGCGGTGGTATAAATATAAAAAAAAACTTTCAGACCTAGCAATCTACAGAGCAGATGATGTCAATCTCACCCGTTTCTATAGCCGACGATTAACGAGGGTGTCATGTGACCAGCACAAATACCAACTGTGTTTTCTTTTCCCAACTAATGCCAGTTACCCATTAGAGTAGGGTAGACTCAGGCTGTCCTAAAAATTCCAAAGTCCTATTTTTCAACGGGATTCGCACTCCTTAACTCTTGTTGAAGGAGCCAAACACTCATGTGCGCGGCCACAAGGCTTAAATACTTCATTTTGTGGCGCAAAGTATGTATAGTGTAATGACCATGTTGACCTATGGTTGCGCACCAGCGCACGAGGATGGACTAAATGAACGGGGAGAGAGGAAGAGGAAGTGCGAGGAGATTTGAACGGTTCTTGTTTTGGTGATCTATGTTGATTAAACTTTGTATTATCTTTGTTCCCATACCTCGTTGAGTTGCCTCCTTTAAATGTTGTAACAATATGTACTATAAGTAATGGACACACGAAACTGTCAAATTTATAAAATTAAAATACTCTTTAAAAATAATGAAATAAAAAGAAATTTCCTTCTTTAGTCCTTAGGTCTACTAAAACAGATATCCTATTTGAAAGACATCTTAGAAGGCTAGATAAAACTCTTTTCTGACACATAGTATTTCTTTATAATTATAACTTTATAATAGCAAAGAAACCTTCAAAATTATAATAATAATAGTAATAAAATATTTAAACTTAATAATAGCAGTAAAACATTCAATTTTTCAAAACCAATGAAACATTCAAACTTTATAATAACAAAAAAAAAAAAAACCCACAAATATAACATATACCCATCATATCAAACAAACTTATTAGAAGGAAATCTTAATATTGCAGTAACACGTTTATATTTTGTAATAGCACTTACAAATTTAAACTTTATATTAGAAAAAAAGTATTCAAACTTTATAATAGAAATACTTTTTTTTTAAATTTTATAATAGCAGCTTATCTTCATATTTTGTACAGTTGTGTCTGTCAATAAGGGCCGGCCCTAGGCAGATTTGACCATTTGCTCCAAATCGGACCCCGCAGCTAGCAGGGGACCCGCAATTGACATTTAGCATATCAGTATCATTCATAGCTCTTGACTCAGGCTTGTAAAGGTGTAGGACGTAACTTTAAGCCACTGACACCTTCAGTGTATGAGTTGCTTCTTATACATGTTGTATAATAAATGTGGATATAATGATCTAATTAATAGTAATAGTTGTTAGTGTAAAAAGAAATGTAGAAAAGGGGCATCGCAAGCATCCTTTAAATTGGGCCCCGCAATTTGTACCGGCCCTGCTGTAGTTATCTATACAATACTCAGGCATCTTATTCGATGTGGCCAAATTAAAATTTTACTTAGTTATTTCTTTTTAAAGCCTTCCATTGAATACATTTTGTTTTAAACTTTTGTTTTTCTTCCATTGTGATGTGGGGTAACTTACAGGTCAGTTGTGATGTGGGGGGGGGGTAAGTTACAGGTCAGTTGTTTTGGTCCCACATCCGCTGTCTCACCGTTTCTTGTACCGGCCATCATTTTTGACCATTGCGATGCCCCACAGGGGTTATTAGATCCCGGGGAGTGCCCAAGGATCTAGCTAGTTTTCATCATCGACGGTCATAATTTTCGCCCGGAATCTGACTGCTTGACCACTGGGCGATAACCCTTAAATAACAACGGTGCCATCTGTGTAGGGCACTTCATCCCCCTCCCCCTCACTCCTTAAATTGTACAATTCAACTTCCCGTCTTTACTACCCCCCCCCCCCCAGCCTCACCTTTCCTATACCTCCCTCACACCCAACCCTGCCCATTTCGTTATTTCTTCACACTAACCTGAGATTTGGTACAAATCCGAAGCTGAATCTCCCCTGCCCGTCTCAATTTTTCTTTCCATTGCACTTCTTCCGATACAAATTTTTATGTTCCATTTTTAATTGTATTTTATTCAATAGCCGCATTCTGACTCAAATTTCCAGATTATGAGAACAGGGATATAATAACAGTTCTAGCATGCACCGTACAGTTCTCATATAAAAGGGCAGGACCAAAAGATGAAATCACCAGGGGTAGTTGGGAGGGGGGGGGAGGATTGAAGCTAGTGGACGGTATTTCACGCTAAGGTATGATCCTTTCATCCGCTCCTCAGCGCCCTCTCGGTGTCCAGTAGTGTCCACTAATATCCAGTCTTTCTTCGCTCTCCGGTATCAACGCTCCATTACCGAGGGTGGTGCATGCGTGAATGTGAACATCTGTAACTTTTCTCGAGGGGGACTAACATTTTTTTATGAACATTTTTGTTGGTATTAAAAATGGAAGGGGGGAAGAAGAGGGAGGGGGGAGTGACAATCCATAAATTGGAGTGGTTGAGTTGACCATATTGTACAGAGAGATTGTTATCTGTGTAACTTAGCAACCTCTGAGCATTATGGGACTGCAACCTTGTAGTCGTCAAAGTAGTAGCAATGTTTGGTATGTTGGGTTTACGCAGTCATGTGAAACGCTAAACTCATCCTTAATTATAATAATAATAATAATAATAATAATAATAATAATAATAATAATAATAATAATAATAATAATAATAATAATTGCCTGTCGTTGCCTGTAAGAGGGCGGTACTGCTGCAGACCTGCCACATCACCAGAAAATTCCTCAGTGGAAACTGACAAGGGACTACTGTGAATTTTGTTTCTCTTTAACGAAACTCGACCCTGGCAGAGAATGACTACTCGTTCTTTTCTAACATAATAATAATAATAATAATAATCTTTATTATCTGTGAGGAAATTTGTTTTACAATTGTGCATTACAAAAAAAAAAAACAATACATGATTAGAGTAAACATTTGTACGATAGTACCCAAGATTCACGTTCATACCCCGAAGATACTGTCACTGCTTGCTGTTACAATTAAAAGTTTAGTAACTAAAGTAAAAGTAAAGTAGCTCTTTCAGACCTTATCATCACTCTTTCAGACCTTATCATCACTCTTTCAGACCTTATCATCACTATTTCAGACCTTATCATCACTATTTCATACCTTACCATCACTCTTTCAGACCTTACCATCACTCTTTCAAACCTTACCATCACTCTTTCATACCTTACCATCACTCTTGCAGACTTTACCATCACCCTTTCAGACCTTACCATCACTCTTTCATACCTTACCATCACCCTTTCAGACCTTACAATCACTCTTTCATACCTTACCATCACTCTTGCAGACCTTACCATCACTCTTGCATACTTTACCATCACTATTTCATACCTTACCATCACTCTTTCATATCTTACCATCACTCTTTCAAATCTTACCATCACTCTTTCATACCTTACCATCACTCTTGCAGACCTTACCATCACTCTTGCAGACTTTACCATCACTATTTCATACCTTACCATCACTCTTGCAGACCTTACCATCACTCTTTCAAACCTTACCATCACTCTTTCATACCTTACCATCACTCTTGCAGACCTTACCATCACCCTTTCAGACCTTACCATCACTCTTTCATACCTTACCATCACTCTTTCAGATCTTATCATCACTATTTCAGACCTTACCATCACTCTTTCAGACCTTACCATCACTCTTGCAGACCTTACCATCACTCTTTCAAACCTTACCATCACTCTTTCATACCTTACCATCACTCTTGCAGACCTTACCATCACTCTTGCAGACTTTACCATCACCCTTTCAGACCTTACCATCACTCTTTCATACCTTACCATCACTCTTTCAGATCTTATCATCACTATTTCAGACCTTACCATCACTCTTTCAGACCTTACCATCACTCTTTCAAACCTTACCATCACTCTTTCATACCTTACCATCACTCTTGCAGACTTTACCATCACCCTTTCAGACCTTACCATCACTCTTGTAGACTTTACCATCACTATTTCATACCTTACCATCACTCTTGCAGACCTTACCATCACTCTTTCAAACCTTACCATCACTCTTTCATACCTTACCATCACTCTTGCAGACCTTACCATCACTCTTGCAGACTTTACCATCACCCTTTCAGACCTTACCATCACTCTTTCATACCTTACCATCACTCTTTCAGATCTTATCATCACTCTTTCAGACCTTACCATCACTATTTCATACCTTACCATCACTCTTTCAGACCTTACCATCACTCTTTCAAACCTTACCATCACTCTTTCATACGTTACCATCACTCTTGCAGACCTTACCATCACTCTTGCAGACTTTACCATCACTCTTTCATACCTTACCATCACTCTTTCAGTCCTTACCATCACCCTTTCAGACCTTACCATCACTCTTGCAGACCTTACCATCACTCTTGCAGACTTTACCATCACCCTTTCAGACCTTACCATCACTCTTGCAGATCTTACCATCACCCTCTCAGACCTTACCATCACTCTTGCAGACCTTACCATCACCCTTTCAGACCTAATTATCTTTAGGGCAAATGAGGGAATCTGTTTAGCAGTTTAACAAGTCCAAAATTACATACATCATAATTTTTTAAAAGTAGAAATAAGCTAAAACAATCATACCATCGTGGATATTTTTTTAAAATAATGATGGACACTGTCTCATATGAACATTTACAGAGATAAAGAACGAAGGGAAAAAGAGATTCGAACTGCGCCAATAAACACTGACACAAAGATACCTAGCACATAAACACTGACACACATTCAAACAAGGCAATACAGTAAAACAGTCAGAGGAAAGAAAAGACTAAGGCATTTAAAACAGTAAACTGGTCTATTGATGAATTGCTGTTTTTATATATAAGAAAAACAAATAGTAGACCCGGGGGCGTAACTAGGGATTTGGGGGCCCGGGGGGATTGACCTCTTTGGGGGCCCCTTACATTTTGACATTCGACATATGACATGAGATAATGTACGCAAAAATAAATAAGCCCCAAATCAAATTGGTTCAGTATATCAGTAGACTTTTATTAGTTAAATAATGCACAAGTGACAAATCTAAATTGATATCGCTTCACGTCGTGCATTCTGTGCAGCAAAGACATCTATAACATCAACTACATCGATACTTTCTAGTACTTGTGACTTCACTGACATTAAAGCCATGATAAGCCTTTCTTGCGTGATTGTGCTCCTGAGATAGCTTTTGATGAACTTGAGCTTTGAGAATGATCTCTCACATGACGTAATGGAATTGGCCTGAGTTAGCGGTATTCGGTATTGCGAGCTTTCATTTGATAAAAATTTATTACAAAGACGAAAGTAGGCCTATTTTCTAATTCAAAAAAAATTTTTTTGACATTATGCTTATCCCTACCCAGACTAGGCCCCGCGCGATCCGTTTCGCATAAGGCCCCGCAAATGCTAGGGCCGGCCCTGCTAGTAGATATCACTCTTAAGAACTTTAAAAGGAAGGGTGTGATAATAACTTCAAAAGGAAGGATTTGTTAATATTATATGATATTATGTCATTATTTTTTGTTTATGTTTTGTGTGAAAGCAAAAGGATTAGATTTAAATAAAAAGAGAGTTTCCATTGAATTGAGGAAAAATGAATAAAGGGGTAATAACTCGAGTGTGAAGTTTAATTCTGAAATTATAGACGCCAAACCCGAATAATGGACAATTTTAGCATTATTAAGAATAACTTTTAGATCTGTTATACTCGATTCTGTAAATTTCGCTTCAAGGTTAATTAGTGTAGCCATATAATACTCGCCATTTAGCTCTATTATTTGTAAAGGTAACAAGATACCTGGAATTCGCTGTATATCATGCAGTTTTATTCGTGGCAACAAAGTTTAAAATGTAGGACTAATTTTTGAAAAAATCTGATCTCTGTGGGAAAAAAATATTTTTAAAATGTCAACAAAGTCAACGTACTGATAGACCTAGATCTAGTCTATGTGATAAATTTAATCCATAAATGTTGAAAAAAAAGACACCCGTTGACACTATTTGTCAATCAAATATATTAATTTATGTATTTACAAATAAATTTCGGACACCCATTTGCCATTTGGGCCCCCCCCCCCTAGGTGGGGGCCCGGGGGGATTTTAAAATTCTCCCCTCCATCCCCCCCCCCCCTTAGTTACGCCACTGTGTAGACCTTCTTTATGTCATTTTGTTTTGGAGTATTGAGTTACAGGAAATATTTCAGTTCATTTGGCGGCCATAAAGTATGGTCTCCCTGGCTCACTCAGTTTAATCCGGAACAGAAGCATTTCATTTCACAAAATCGTCAAATCCGGAACACAAATTCTTACTTTTATTCAGGTTAAAAGTTCTTTTGGTGGATTATATGTAGCTTACGTCTTATAGCGAAATTCGCACATCGATATAAACCCAGCTCAGCTGATAGGCTTTTGTTTCTAGGGGGAACAAAAACATTAGAGCTGCAAGACTTGTATTCCACCAGTTGTCTCCCCCTCTCACATTGTCCAAACTGTGAATAATATATTTTGGCAACTTTTCATTCTTCTATCGAGCCCAGTGTTCCATCTCTTGGGCTCAGAGGAACTGACAATTAAGAATGTATTCTCTTTTTCTAAGAACACCATTTTTGTTAGAATCTTTCCTTCTATTCTGCTTAGGAATAAGGTAGAGAACTACAAATAAATAGCAAGCGTTTTGGTGTACAGAATGTAGGACATGCTGATAAATAATCTTATATAAAGAGTAGAGGCTACATTTTTTATTGTTCACTTTTAGCTCTATACTCTTTCATTTGTAGTACAAAAATACAAATCTCTCAATGCAGGAAGTATTTAACATTCGTTCTATGACTTTGGTGCTACGTATTTGAAAATCAAACGGGCAACTAGCTAGCGGTAATAATAATAAAGTTGATTTGAGTATCAACTTCTACTGATAGAAAGTAGGCAACAGTGTTCTTTCTATTTAACGTCTTTCACATTGTTATTTTTATCTCCAAATCTGCTTTTCATTTTCTTACATTTTTCATCAGAGTTCCTTCCCTTGACCTTGTGTCCTCATCTCTCTCTCCCGTTTTGTGTTGCTGTATTTTATCGCGCCAAAAACGCAAACATATAAATATTCCATGTCAGAATAAAGACAGAGAGCAGAGTATTGTGTGATTAACATTGACGATGGAACTCTTCAACAAAAAAAATTAGAATAAGACGAAATAAAATCTGCCACTCTTTTTTTTTTTCGAATTCGTCATTTTGTTGAAGAGGGGTCAGTTCTATTACCGGTCAGCGGTGGTCATTATGGAGCCAGTATCTCACCGGCCCGTGCAATAAAGTACAAGAGTTATCCCTCTTCTGTCTAGCGTGGAGATCACCATGACCTGGGTTGTTTGCACCCTTGCCCCGACGTCTTGGCCCACTGCAGTGGGGTGGGCCGGGGGGGGGAGGGGACACCGGGCGCCAGAAATAGTTCATCCCAATTGCCAGCCCCTCAGTTTCTTCACTGCCTCACATAAAAGATACCAATTTTCCTTTTGTTGGACACTTCCTGGCCTTCTACTTCCTGCATGCAATTCGTCCAGATGACCTTTGTCCCATATCCCCCCCAACTTCCCATAATGCATTTCTTCCCGAAAATCTTTTAATAAAGTCTCAAACTTTTGATTGTTTGAAATAATTATCACCTTCATCAGGCTCTTGTAATGAAACACCAACTAATCTGTCAGGCTGCTGAACTTTTGGTCGCCCTGGTCACGTGATAGTCTTTGTTTACTTTTGATCTAAGTACCTCAAAGTATAAAAAAGTATTTTTTTTTTGTCTATTCTTGATAAATTACATCTTCTCCCAAAGACTTTACTTTTTGTTTTGTACATCGGTTAAAACCAAAAGATCGGGACTGTCTAGTTGATCACAACAATCTGTTCTTGGTCTACATTTTGTCTTTTTAGCGTCCCTCCCCCCCAACCCCGTCCCATTTAGATCACAAAAAGTAGAAAAGATACTGAAAACTCGACATCATATTGTAGATCTTTCAAAGTTCTGATAAGACAGCTACTTTTTGTTTTCTTTTTGATTCATTTAATTTTAATACGTAAACCTGCAAGAAGTTTTTGTTCACAAAAAACTCACCGTTTTACAACTATTTAATAATTTAAGTTCACCATAAAACCTCGTGTTAAAAGTTCACAAGAAAACATCATGTTTATGACGTCAGTGTATAAAAGCTCACCACAAAACACAAAGGTTATGACGTCACTGGGTGGAAGTTCACCACAAAACACAATGGTTATGACGTCACTGGGTGGAAGTTCACCAGAATAAACCATGTTTATGACGTCACTGGGTGGAAGTTCACCACAAAACACAATGTTTATGACGTCACTGGGTGGAAGTTCACCACAAAACACATTGGTTATGACGTCACTGTGTAGTAGTTCACCACAAAACACATTGGTTATGACGTCACTGGGTGGAAGTTCACCACAAAACACATTGGTTATGACGTCACTGTGCAGTAGTTCACCACAAAACACAATGGTTATGACGTCTCTGGGTGAAAGTTCACCACAAAACACAATGGTTATGACGTCACTGGGTGGAAGTTCACCACAAAACACAATGGTTATGACGTCACTGGGTGGAATTTTGAATAAACCATGGTTATGACGTCACTGGGTGGAAGTTCACAGGAATAAACCATGTTTAAGACGTCACTGAGTGGAAGTTCACCAGAATAAACCATGGTTATGACGTCACTTGGGTGGAAGTTCACCAGAATAAACCATGTTTATGACATCACTGGGTGGAAGTTCACCACAAAACACAATGGTTATGACATCACTGAGTGGAAGTTCACCAAAATAAACCATGGTTATGACGTCACTTGGGTGGAAGTTCACCAGAATAAACCATGATTATGACGTCACTGGGTGGAAGTTCACCACAAAACACAATGGTTATGACATCACTGAGTGGAAGTTCACCAGAATAAACCATGGTTATGACATCACTGGGTGGAAGTTCACCTGAATAAACCATGGTTATGACGTCACTGGGTGGAAGTTCACCAGAATAAACCATGTTTATGACGTCACTGGGTGGAAGTTCAACAGAATAAACCATGGTTATGACGTCACTGGGTGGAAGTTCACCCGAATAAACCATGGTTATGACGTCACTGGGTTGAAGTTCACCACAAAACACAATACTTATGACATCAATGGGCGGAAGTTCACCACAAAACACCATGGTTATGACATCACTGGGAAGAAGTTCACCAGAATAAACCATGGTTATGACATCACTGGGTAGAAGTTCACCAGAATAAACCATGTTTATGACATCACTGGGTGGAAGTTCACCAGAATAAACCATGTTTATGACGTCACTGGGTGGAAGTTCACCCGAATAAACCATGTTTATGACGTCACTGTGTGGAAGTTCACCAGAATAAACCATGTTTATGACGTCACTGTGTGGAAGTTCACCAGAATAAACCATGTTTATGACGTCACTGGGTGGAAGTTCACCAGAATAAACCATGTTTATGACGTCACTGTGTGGTAGTTCACCAGAAAACACCAAGGTTATGACGTCACTGGTTGCAAGTTCACCAGAAAACACCAAGGTTATGACCTCACTGGGTGGAAGTTCACCAGAAAACACCAAGGTTATGACGTCACTGGGTTGAAGTTCACCAGAATAAACCATGTTTATGACGTCACTGTGTGGAAGTTCACCAGAATAAACCATGGTTATGACGTCACTGTGTGGAAGTTCACCAGAATAAACAATGGTTATGATGTCACTGGGTGAACGTTCACCAGAATAAACCATGTTTATGACGTCACTGTGTGGAAGTTTACCAGAATAAACCATGGTTATGACGTCACTGGGTGAACGTTCACCAGAAAAACCATGGTTATGACGTCACTGGGTGAACGTTCACCAGAATAAACCATGTTTATGACGTCACTGTGTGGAAGTTCACCCGAATAAACCATGGTTATGACGTCACTGGGTGAACGTTCACCAGAATAAACCATGTTTATGACGTCACTGTGTGGAAGTTCACCAGAATAAACCATGTTTATGACGTCACTGTGTGGAAGTTCACCAGAATAAACCATGTTTATGACGTCACTGTGTGGAAGTTCACCAGAATAAACCATGTTTATGACGTCACTGTGTGGAAGTTCACCAGAATAAACCATGGTTATGACGTCACTGGGTGAACGTTCACCAGAATAAACCATGTTTATGACGTCACTGTGTGGAAGTTCACCAGAATAAACCATGTTTATGACGTCACTGTGTGGAAGTTCACCAGAATAAACCATGTTTATGACGTCACTGTGTGGAAGTTCACCCGAATAAACCATGGTTATGACGTCACTGGGTGAACGTTCACCAGAATAAACCATGTTTATGACGTCACTGTGTGGAAGTTCACCAGAATAAACCATGTTTATGACGTCACTGTGTGGAAGTTCACCAGAATAAACCATGTTTATGACGTCACTGTGTGGAAGTTCACCAGAATAAACCATGTTTATGACGTCACTGTGTGGAAGTTCACCAGAATAAACCATGTTTATGACGTCACTGTGTGGAAGTTCACCAGAATAAACCATGGTTATGATGTCACTGGGTGCTCCATGATCCACTATAGGACTTCATTGGCTCAAATTATTGATATGAAAAAAGTTTTCTTTAAAGCTCTATCCTCTACTTCATTCAGAACTATTTTAAAGTCTTTATTCTAGATAATTGAAATGCTTTGATTTTGAAACCCAGGCTAAGAGTCAGTGGTGCCATGTTTAACTGAGACAGCCTCCAATTTCTCTAGATGATCAGTTTTAATTGCTGGCTTGCTGAGTAACAACGTGTCAAAATATTGAAACACTTTTTAATCCGCTGGGAATCTTTCTCATTACAATTTGTGCAGCATCCTCCCCCCCCCCCCCTTTTGTTTCAATTTTTCCAGGCCAATGACGGAGTGAGCTGCCCTTACCCCGACATTTTAAAAGTTTTCAATTGGTCTAGAATTATCAATTAACCCCAGAGATTGTGACTACTTCCTGCATGTGACCAGTAACACACGTCACGTTGGTCATTGTTTCGAAAGATCTGTGGAGCAGGTCAAGAATAGCCCCCTCTCCCTTCCCTAACTCACACGAGCGCACGCACTAGTGCACAAACTTCTTCTTGCATTGGTGAGTCCAAGCGTTTGGGAAATCTCACCCGGCCCCATTGTATCACTTGGACATAGCGGGGGTTCCAATAAGTTAACAACCCCCTCTCCCCCCCTCTCTATTTAGAAAACTTCGGGCCAACGTTGAGCAGACATCACAGGTGGTCGGTTGGGTAACGCACGTGCACAGTTTCATTGCAGTAGGGCCACTTCCGCGGGGGGGTCAAAGGGTCGCGGTGATGGTGTGCACTATTGTCAGTGCAATGTGACATTGTTCGTTTGGTTGAGGATGGAAGCCTGGCAGATGTAGCTCTGATTAATGGAAGAACTGTGTAACTCCACCAAGGTCCAGACCAATTCGTAAATTCAGGAAAGAAGAGGGGATAAAGGGGGGGGGGGCGTCATCCACTTAAGGCTGGACATTGTTTAAGGAGCAAAACATTGCCTAGGTTACTAGAAGTCATTTTGTTCCAACTGCTGCAATAATTGGGTGCCGCATTGCATCAACACGAGTGATGTTGGAACCTCAACAATGACGTAGATTGCTTTGATTCTATAAAGCAAGGTCGTGTCCACCGGAAGGAAGTGTCTCGCCATTTTGGACAACAGACATTCTTTAATTAACATTGTAAATATTTTCAAGAGAGTTTATGATTTTTAATTTATAGCCCACTATTGTCCAGATGACAGTATATTGTGTTTGTGTCAGAGACTATGGCCTCTTTTTTTTTTTGTTGCACAGAAAAACGGCCATTTTTTTTTATTACGCGCGTACGTTACTTTTAATGACGTCATTTCTCTTGTCGGTCTTTGCATCTCGCCATTTTGTATTTACTGTTTAGCTAATGGTAAAAGTAATTGATGAGCTAACAAAAGCACGTTTATCGTTGGTTTCATCTCAAATATTAGATTGTCTTTCTTTTTCGGGATCTCTCGCTCTTTCTTCTTCGGGATCTCTCGCTCTTTCTTTCCGGAGTACATGTTTCCGTGTTCCAGTTTTTTATTAATGCGAAGTTGATCAACCGCTACTTTTCAAATAAAATTCAAATATTTAGATGGCAACAGTGATTGTTCAATATAGCGTCCCCGACACTGTTATACTTTATCTTGCGGGGTTTTTTTTAATCATGTTCCATTCTATCGCCTCCATCTTTCTGAAAATATGGAATACATTACTTAGTATCTCTTACCTGTTTAAATATTGGAGCGTGTGTGTGTGTGAGTGTGTGTGTGTGTGATATTATAAGAGATAAGTGAAAAAAAAATGTGATGTCCAAAATAAAACAGTTTGAGGCTGAAATCTTAAGTCCATCTAATGATCGCCAGGGTCAGCAACCTTTTAACCCGTTTGCGTCACAAGGCCATATTGAGCCGTGACCCGGTTGACCTCCTGCAAACAAAGCTCTCCATTATTAAAACTCGCAGGCTTTTCTTTGGCACTTTTAATGTCTGTCGTCTGAGACATCTTGGGAATGGGGGGCGGGGAAGGGGGGACGGAAAGTCTAAACTCTTAAGTCAATATCGAAAGTCCAGCGACACGGCGAGGGCAATACTTTGGGCATACTTGGCCGTCCTGTGTCTTATTTAATTACACCCTAGCATCTGAATTGGATGAGTTTTCAAAATGCGATGTGTATTTGTTAGCCAGAGACCAATGTGCCTTTAACACCTCATCCATTACACTTAAACAACTCATCCATTACACTTAAACAACTCATCCATTACACTTAAACAACTCATCCATTACACTTACAGACATAAATTGTTACATTACACTTACAGACATAAATTGTTACATTACACTTACAGACATAAATTGTTACAGTACACTTACAGACATAGAGTGTTACATTACACTTACAGACATAAATTGTTACATTACACTTACAGACATAAATTGTTACATTACACTTACAGACATAAATTGTTACATTACACTTACAGACAAAATTGTTACATTACACTTACAGACATAAATTGTTCCATTACACTTACATACATAAATTGTTACATTACACTTACAGACATAAATTGCTACATTACACTTACAGACAAAAATTGTTACATTACACTTACAGACATAAATTGTTACATTACACTTACAGACATACATTGTTACATTACACTTACAGACATAAATTGCTACATTACACTTACAGACAAAAATTGTTACATTACACTTACAGACAAAAATTGTTACATTACACTTACAGACATAAATTGTTACATTACACTTACAGACATAAATTGCTACATTACACTTATAAACATAAATTGTTACATTACACTTACAGGCATAAATTGTTACAGTACACTTACAGGCATAAATTGTTAAGTTACACTTACAGGCATAAATTGTTACGTTACACTTACAGACATAAATTACTACATTATACTTACAGACATAAATTGTTAAATTTCAAACATGCTCTTTCATTCATTCATATTTCTGGTCAAGCTAAGTTGAATTTTTAAAAACATAACTGAATGGCTGTGCGGCTCGCTCGTCGGGATGTTGAAACGATTATCCCAGAGTTTAAATCACGAGACGATATATTCCATCTCCGATCTGTAGAAGGGCTGAATCTGCAAGATGTTTTAGAGTTGTTACAAGAGAAATCCTCTGCAACATTAACACACAGGTGCTGCATACTAAGGTGGTCATTTTAAAAAGTGAACGTATATGGGAACATATTTAGAAATATTTAGAAATAAAAAGATATTTTTACAAAGCTTATATCAACTCACACTGTCTGTCTAATAAAAAAGTTTGTACACGTTATTTCTCCCACACCCAATCTCGGATCAAGCTGAAATTTAGCAAAATTATTTCTTTTACCTGATAACACAAAAATCAATTTAAAAAACAACAATTAGTTTATTAATTATTGGTAATTACTTACTTTGTTTGGTATCTTGAACAAGGGAAAGAAATCGTACTTGACAGATGTGGTGGTATAAGTTGAATTAGTCCTTTTATGTGTCGTCGTCTGAGGTTCAGTGAACACAAACATGAAATAGGACAATAGATAACTCTACAATCTTCCCTGTTCATAAGCTCTTCTCTAGCAGTGTGGTAACCGTGTTGGTTTGAGAAGCCTGAAAAGGCTTTAGCATACGAGTTCGAATTCAGGTCGTTTTTTTTTAAATACATTTAAAAAGCGATCACCCAGATACCCCGTTCTCCCCCTACCATTTCCAACTGGTCCAGACAATTGATAGGATCATAGCGTATTGAGAAAGGTTGAATCATGAAATTGCGCTAAACAAAAACAAAAGTTTAAAAATATTTCTAATCGCACAGATTTATTATTGTTAGTCTAGATTCTAGATCTATTTCAAATTTAATTACATCCAAATTAATTAAAAAGACACTAAAAACTTTGAAAAAAAATTTTTTTTTTTGCTTGTTTAAATTGTTTTTTAGAGTTTGAATTTCACGAAGATGTTAAATTCTAAGAAATAGTGCTAATTTTCTTTTTTAAATTTATATAGTTGTAATTTATACAAACTTAATATAATAATACCCAAACTCCAATTGTATTTTTAAATCATATCAAAAGACAATATCTTCTTGTTTTTCACTTTTTTTGGCATTTATTCGGTAAAAACAGAAAGTTTATATGAACTAATTAGAATTTAATTAGGACAAAAAACTGTTTAACATATTTTACATTTAAACCAAAAATACACAATGGATGGCTGCCTGGTCGTGCTGTTTGCGCGCTGGACTGTCGTTTGGATTTATCGATGGTACAAGGTTCAAACCCTGCCCGCTCCCATCCCCCGTCATCCTGTGGGAGGTTTGGACTAGGAAGGAAACTATCTTCAACTCTGAAGGAACATCCGAAACATGTAAAACATTTTACAACAAACAACTAATATGTAACCAAACTATCCATTAAAGTTATAAACAGACATTTGTCTTATGAAACTAAAGTCCTAAACTAACGTCCTAAACAAACTTCCTAAACTTACGTCCCAAAAGACGTCCTAAACAAACGTCCTAAACCAAGCTTCTACTTTGACGTCTTCTACTTTAACTCGTTGACTGGTTTAACTATGTTATTGTTATGATTGATTAACAACTCCTTGAAGCGGGAAGCCATTTTGACTATATCTGTGGCACAGATTCCTAACACTAGAAGACCAATACATAACAAGAATGTCGTGCCTCCTAGACATGTCTCAGATACTGAATGATTTTCCATTGAAAATTTCAAACGTCTTTGAGCCAACTGGTCTTTCCCCAAGACTTTCAGATGAGACACGATGTCTTCACTCATTGCGTCTTTCTTTTGTACATATTCGTAGAAGTGCGGTTTGTTGCTGGCGTACGAGCAGGTGCAAGGGCACACAACTCTTTCTGACATTGGTGTGCCTGAATTAAGAGTAGTTGCACTTCCTGATTGTGTTGCACTGCTGGATGTAGTTGCTGACGTCAAGGGTGTTTGTGCTTCTTGTGTAAAGGTTGATGGGTTAGCAGCAGGAAGTAGATCTATATTCGAGGTGTTTAAGATAGTAAAGCTTTTTGCGGATGAAGGCGATGTAATACGTGATGTTGTGGTTGATGTGGCATTGGGTGATGGTGTGGTTGTTGTGGTTGATATGGTATTGGGTGATGTTTTTATAAATGGTGTGGTTGATGAAATATTGGATGATATTTTGATTGATGGGGTATTGGATGGTGTTGTGGTTGATGTGGTATTGGGAGATGTTGTGGTTGATGCGCTATTGGGTGATGTTGATGTGGTATTGGTTAACGTTGATATTGATTTGGAAGTGGGTGATGTTGTTGATGCGGTAGTTGATGTTGTATTGGATGATGTTGTAGTTGATGTGGTATTGGGTGATGTTGTAGTTGATGTGGTATTGGGTGATGTTGTAGTTGATGTGGTATTGGGTGATACGGTAGTTGATGTGGTATTGGGTGTTGTGGTAGTTGATGTGGTATTGGGTGATACGGTAGTTGATGTGGTATTGGGTGATACGGTAGATGATGTGGTATTGGGTGATGTGGTAGTTGATGTGGTATTGCGTGATGTGGTAGTTGATGTGGTATTGGCGAATGTTGAAGTTGATGTGGTATTGGGTGATGTTGAGGTTGATGTGGTATCGGGTGATGTGGTGGTTAAGTCATTAGTTGATGAAGTCGTTGATGTAGTGTTAGATGATGTTGTTAAACTAATTGTAGTAGTTGTAGAGTCTGTTTGAGAAGTGGAGCTTGCAACTGTCGTTGTAGACGTCGGGGCTTTTGTTGTTGATGCTGCCCCAGCAGTCGACACCCGAGTAATGCTTGTCTGTGCTGCCGTTGTGCTGGTAGTAGTTAAACTTGGAGGCACATAATCAGGACCCCAGCCTAATGACCATAACATGCTTGACTTTAAAGGAGAATTCACAATACCGGAAAAAGTGCAGTTAATCACACTGATATTTACCCAAGTTCCATATTCCGATAAAGCCTTAACAGCAAATTTAAACGAGCCATCCCCTATTGGCGTCCAAGATAAACCATTCTCTAATACACCGTTGAAGCTAAAACCACTACTGCAATTAGATCTGGTTGTAAGTATTACCTTACATGGTGAACTGGGCACAGTGACGTAGTAGGAGCCCCAATTTTGTGTTGGGGTCATTACGAGGTTATCACCCGAGTACATTAACTGGACTATAACTGGTTTATTGGACTTTATGACGGCTGCTCCGTGTTGTTTGAATGAATAGTATTCGATACAGTCATTGTTGGTTTTCAAAGTCAAAACATTGGTATCGATGTTTAACGATGTATTAGATTCAGTGTAAACAATCTTGACATCAGTAGACGACCCGGGCGTCGGGCAATCGACTACAACGTATTCGGTACCAAGCAGATTGGTAGGGGCGACTTGTTCGATGTTAAAGTCATTGATGACATTGTTGGACAGAGTGAGTGTTCCTGAGAAGACGGCGACCTTTCCTGAGCTCTGAATAACGCTACCGCTCAAGTTAACGCTATCAGTTATAATTTCCAGCGTATCCCAAGAGTTTAAAGTAACCGTCAGCGAACTTCCGTTAAAGTATGTTTTGTTGTACGAAAAAGATGCCAGGGGGGTCTTGTTCTTGGAGGAAAGGCAGAAAGTGATTGTCACATTGACTTTTGCTGCAGCGCTTGCCACGACAAGCAGACACGAACCGCTGGGGCACTCTGCCAGAGCTTTGTAGGTCTGGGACAAATTGGCCGTTGGTACAGCAAGAAAACTGTCGTAGTCGGAGCCGGCAGAGACTGAGTGTGCCAGTACAACGATTCTTCCAGAGGAACTAATCCTGGCGAGGACTCCACCTAGACGAGAGGAACTGCTCGCCAGAGACTCGTTGAAGCAATCACTGAAGCAGCCTTGCCCAACACCCAGCGATATCTGCCCGAACCAAAGTGCGGTCAAGTTCTTCACTAATGTCACGTTTACAGTGACAAGCACTTCGTCGGAGTTGGCAAGAGAAAGCCTCTGCTGGAAGGAAGAATTTGTTGGTCTGGAGCTTGGAAAGGCTAAAAGAAATTCGCTGCCCTGGAAACTCGATTTCACAACGACCACTGGGAATAGAATGCAGAATAATGTTGAAAGACGCCAGGTGTGGATGGCGTGGCGCATGGCGGCAACGAAACTGTAAGATGATAGAAGATAAAATAGGTCTTACTGTCTCCGAATTGAAATTAATGCTCGTGGTTCATTTAAAATAAGGTAACTAGCTTCATATGCTTTAAGCTCTCCAGACATTAGTTTAAACAATATACCAAATTTATGTTCTATAAAATTATAAATGAGAAACTATTTTCAAAAAAAATATTTTGTAATTTGCTTCGATATTTAATAAAAACAACAATTATAGAGATTAATAAAGAGATTAATCTTTATAAATTAAAAAACAATTAGGAGCACTAGTATAAATTGAATTTACTTTTAAATTATCAATGTAAACGTTTAGAGAAAAAAAGTTATTTGAGAACAAAATAAATGTTTTCAATGAAGTTCTTTAAGAAACTTTATCTCGTTTGACCTTTTCGACGTGATATTTACATTTTTAATAAAATCCTGTAAGGCCAGACTTACCTGGAGTCGTGTTCAATCCTGTATCAACTGTACGCGTCGATCTTCATCTTAGCTTATCCAGTTTATTTTGCAACATTCATTAAATCGTATCTTATCAGCCGAGTTAATAAGCTTGCAATTGTTCCCAGTTCATCTTATTCCAAGACAAGCTTCTAATATCATGAACATGTTTAATTCACTGTAGACCAGATCATCACGTTTTCAGAGTTGTCATAAGGAACATAATGTACAGAAATAAGTATATATTGTCACATAACAAAAATATATATATATAAGTTTTTAAGTAGCGACTTATATATAAATTATATAAAAGTCTCAATGCTTTCTGCGCGTGCGCGAGTTGTGTTCGTGTATGTGTAGGTGTGTGTGTATGTGTGAAAGAGAGTGGATGTTTAGGTAGAGAGTTCGATGGGTTATTGATTTTCCATCATTGTCCAGAATGTTGTGTTTGCACTGAGATTTTGAAAAGTACCGTACGCAGTCTGAAGACTTTAATCAAAGTACATTGAGAGACATCCTGACACTGTTTGTTCTCGACCAGGCCCGGCGTCATTAACGAAACTGATACACGGCCTACACTTAACATTTTGTGTGATTTTGTCTGCGCTAGTCTTGGACTAAATGAAGGGAAGTGAGGAGAGAACTGGGGAAATAAATCAATGAAGATTTTTTTTTAGTTGAGCTTGACTCTCTTGAATTATGGCCTGCTCTGCTCTAACATCTAACATCGTCAATAGTGTCATTGTCAAGAATCTGACTAGGAACTCTATCAGGAAACCCAAGAGCTTCTAAATGTGGACGCAAGAAATAGAGTGAAGTATTAAGGAAAAGGAAAATCCAAATCCAAAGATGAAGTGTTCAAGTGTTTGCGAAGCAGACTTAACGGTAATCTAGATCTACAGATTTGATCACACGTGACGCAATTGCTGGCCTTTCTGTCGAAAGTCGATTTAAGTTGGTTTTTTCGTCGCCTACATTTTTCTTCGATACTTTCCCTTGAGTCTCAGTTGTGGTGACAAGTTTTTTTGTGTCAGAGTTGGTCCATGTCAAAGAAAATGTCTATATTTTCATGTGCGCATGTGAAAGGCAAGACTTATGAGAGCTTCGACACCATCTATTTAGAATGTTCTTTGTGTACAGAGAATCGAAGACCAAATCATTTCATTCTAAATCTACCTGTACATTTAATTCTAAATCTTCCTGTACATTTCATTCTAAATCTACCTGTACATTTCATTCTAAATCTACCTGTACATTTCATTCTCTTCATCCAACTAGTGTAGAACTTGAGAACGTCTTGATGTTGTTTTGTTCGTTTTATATTTCTGCATGTTCTTTCAAATCTAGACCCAACACATAGTCTAGACAAGACTTGATAGATTTTGTTCTCAATGCAGTCACTGTATAATGTAATTTAATTATTAAAGTTATTTCCTGCGTTTCTATTCAGTTATATAATGCACCATGTCTAGATTTTCTTGGCTCTTTCACTCTTCCCTAAATCGCATCAAAAACTCTGCCAAGCTCTGACTCCATTATAACATTCTTAACACCAGCCTCTAACATGACTTAGCAGCAAACGTTTTTCTTTGATACAATTGTTTTACAACAAGTTGCATTGTCAAAATCCTTTATGGGTAGATGATACCTAGGAAGTTATGTCTACATGATACCAAGCAAGTTAATGGTAGATGATACCAAGGGATTAATGGATAGATGATACTAAGCATGGAATAGAGGGTTATGAATGGATGACACAATGGAAGGTATAAGTAAATGACACCATGGAAGGTATAAGTAGATGACACAATGGAAGGTATGGGTAGATGACACCATGGAAGGTATAAGTAGATGACACAATGGAAGGTATAAGTAAATGACACAATGGAAGGTATAAGTAGATGACACAATGGAAGGTATAAGTAAATGACACCATGGAAGGTATAAGTAGATGACACAATGGAAGGTATGGGTAGATGACAACATGGAAGGTATTAGTAGATGACACCATGGAAGGTATAAGTAGATGACACAATGGAAGGTATGGGTAGATGACACCATGGAAGGTATAAGTAGATGACACAATGGAAGGTATAAGCAGATGACACAATGGAAGGTATAAGTAGATGACACCATGGAAGGTATAAGTAGATGACACAATGGAAGGTATAAGTAGATGACACAATGGAAGGTATAAGTAGATGACACAATGGAAGGTATAAGTAGATGACACAATGGAAGGTATAAGTAGATGACACAATGGAAGGTATAAGTAAATGACACCATGGAAGGTATAAGTAGATGACACAATGGAAGGTATGGGTAGATGACAACATGGAAGGTATAAGTAGATGACACCATGAAAGGTATAAGTAGATGACACAATGGAAGGTATGGGTAGATGACACCATGGAAGGTATAAGTAGATGACACAATGGAAGGTATAAGCAGATGACACAATGGAAGGTATAAGTAGATGACACCATGGAAGGTATAAGTAGATGACACAATGGAAGGTATAAGTAGATGACACCATGGAAGGTATAAGTAGATGACACCATGGAAGGTATTAGTAGATGACACAATGGAAGGTATAAGTAGATGACACCATGGAAGGTATAAGTAGATGACACAATGGAAGGTATGTGCAGATGACACAATGGAAGGTATGTGTAGATGACAACATGGAAGGTATAAGTAGATGACACAATGGAAGGTATTAGTAGATGACGTCATGGAAGGTATAAGTAGATGACACAATGGAAGGTATAAGTAGATGACACAATGGAAGGTATAGGTAGATGACACAATGGAAGGTATGGGTAGATGACACAATGGAAGGTATGGGTAGATGACACAATGGAAGGTATGGGTAGATGACACAATGGAAGGTATGGGTAGATGACACAATGGAAGGTATAAGTAGATGACACAATGGAAGGTATAAGTAGATGACACAATGGAATGTATGGGTAGATGACACTATGGAAGGTATGGGTAGATGACACTATGGAAGGTATAAGTAGATGACACAATGGAAGGTATGGGTAGATGACGCCATGGAAGGTATAAGTAGATGACACAATGGAAGGTATAAGAAGTTGATACAATGGAAGGTATAAGTAGATGACACCATGGAAGGTTTGGGTAGATGACACCATGGAAGGTATGTGTAGATGACACCATAGAAGGTATAAGTAGATGACACCATGGAAGGTATGTGTAGATGACACCATAGAAGGTATAAGTAGATGACACAATGGAAGGTATAAGTAGATGACACAATGGAAGGTATGGGTAGATGACACAATGGAAGGTATAAGTAGATGACACAATGGAAGGTATGGGTAGATGACACCATGGAAGGTATGGGTAGATGACAACATGGAAGGTATAAGTAGATGACACAATGGAAGGTATAAGTAGATGACACCATGGAAGGTATAAGTAGATGACAAATTGGAAGGTATGATTAGATGACACAATGGAAGGTATGGGTAGATGACACCATGGAAGGTATAAGTAGATGACACAATGGAAGGTATAAGTAGATGACGCCATGAAAGGTATAAGTAGATGACACAATGGAAGGTATAAGTAGATGACACAATGGAAGGTATGGGTAGATGACACAATGGAAGGTATGGGTAGATGTAACACTGGAAGGTATGGGTAGATGACACAATGGAAGGTATGGGTAGATGACACAATGGAAGGTATGGGTAGATGACACAATGGAAGGTATGGGTAGATGACACACTGGAAGGTATGGGTAGATGTCACACTGGAAGGTATGGGTAGATGACACAATGGAAGGTATAAGTAGATGACACAATGGAAGATATGGGTAGATGACACAATGGAAGGTATGGGTAGATGACACCATGGAAGGTATAAGTAGATGACACAATGGAAGGTATGGGTAGATGACACAATGGAAGGCATAGGTAGATGACAATGGAAGGTATAAGTAGATGACACAATGGAAGGTATGGGTAGATGACACAATGGAATGTATGGGTAGATGACACTATGGAAGGTATAAGTAGATGACACAATGGAAGGTATGGGTAGATGACGCCATGGAAGGTATAAGTAGATGACACAATGGAAGGTATAAGAAGTTGATACAATGGAAGGTATAAGTAGATGACACCATGGAAGGTTTGGGTAGATGACACCATGGAAGGTATGTGTAGATGACACCATAGAAGGTATAAGTAGATGACACCATGGAAGGTATGTGTAGATGACACCATAGAAGGTATAAGTAGATGACACAATGGAAGGTATAAGTAGATGACACAATGGAAGGTATGGGTAGATGACACAATGGAAGGTATAAGTAGATGACACAATGGAAGGTATGGGTAGATGACACCATGGAAGGTATGGGTAGATGACAACATGGAAGGTATAAGTAGATGACACAATGGAAGGTATAAGTAGATGACACCATGGAAGGTATAAGTAGATGACACAATGGAAGGTATGGGTAGATGACACAATGGAAGGTATGGGTAGATGACACCATGGAAGGTATAAGTAGATGACACAATGGAAGGTATAAGTAGATGACGCCATGAAAGGTATAAGTAGATGACACAATGGAAGGTATAAGTAGATGACACAATGGAAGGTATGGGTAGATGACACAATGGAAGGTATGGGTAGATGTCACACTGGAAGGTATGGGTAGATGACACAATGGAAGGTATGGGTAGATGACACAATGGAAGGTATGGGTAGATGACACAATGGAAGGTATGGGTAGATGACACAATGGAAGGTATGGGTAGATGTCACACTGGAAGGTATGGGTAGATGACACAATGGAAGGTATAAGTAGATGACACAATGGAAGATATGGGTAGATGACACAATGGAAGGTATGGGTAGATGTCACACTGGAAGGTATGGGTAGATGACACAATGGAAGGTATAAGTAGATGACACACTGGAAGGTATGGGTAGATGACACAATGGAAGGTATGGGTAGATGTCACACTGGAAGATTTGGGTAGATGACACAATGGAAGGTATAAGTAAATGACACACTGGAAGGTATGGGTAGATGACACAATGGAAGGTATAAGTAGATGACACCATGGAAGGTATAAGTAGATGACACCATGGAAGGTATGGGTAGATGTCACACTGGAAGGTATGGGTAGATGACACAATGGAAGGTATAAGTAGATGACACACTGGAAGGTATGGGTAGATGACACAATGGAAGGTATGGGTAGATGTCACACTGGAAGATTTGGGTAGATGACACAATGGAAGGTATGGGTAGATGACACACTGGAAGGTATGGGTAGATGACACACTGGAAGGTATGGGTAGATGACACACTGGAAGGTATGTGTAGATGACACAATGGAAGGTATAAGTAGATGACACAATGGAAGGTATAAGTAGATGACACCATGGAAGGTATGGGTAGATGACACAATGGAAGGTATAAGTAGATGACACAATGGAAGGTATGGGTAGATGACACAATGGAAGGTATAAGTAGATGACACAATGGAAGGTATAAGTAGATGACACAATGGAAGGTATAAGTAGATGACACAATGGAAGGTATAAGTAGATGACACCATGGAAGGTATGGGTAGATGACACAATGGAAGGTATAAGTAGATGACACCATTGAAGGTATGGGTTGATGACACAATGGAAGGTATAAGCAGATGACACAATGGAAGGTATAAGTAGATGACACCATGGAAGGTATGGGTAGATGACACACTGGAAGGTATAAGTAGATGACACAATGGAAGGTATGGGTAGATGACACAATGAAGGTATGGGTAGATGTCACACTGGAAGGTATGGGTAGATGACACAATGGAAGGTATAAGTAGATGACACACTGGAAGGTATGGGTAGATGACACAATGGAAGGTATGGGTAGATGTCACACTGGAAGATTTGGGTAGATGACACAATGGAAGGTATGGGTAGATAACACACTGGAAGGTATGGGTAGATGACACACTGGAAGGTATGGGTAGATGACACACTGGAAGGTTTGGGTAGATGACACACTGGAAGGTATAAGTAGATGACAGCAAGGAGGTTATGGGTAAATGACATTAATGAGGTTATGATGAGTAGATGACATCAAGGAAATTAGCGATATATGACTTGAAGTAAATGAAGGTGTTTGACATCAAGGAAGTTACTGCTCTTGTATACACATAAAAACGAGATGTGTACGTTATAATTGAGCCAAAACAAAGGTTACTTCACGGATAGCCAACACAAAGGATACTTCACGGATAGCCAACACAAAGGATACTTCACGGATAGCCAACACAAAGGATACTTCACGGATAGCCAACACAAAGGATACTTCACGGATAGCCAAAACAAAGGTTACTTCACGGATAGCCCCAGAGGGGTTCAGTTTTTCAATGATTCCATAAAAAAAAAAAAAGATGTGTTTTCTAAAACATATTCATTGCATCTGGTCCTTGGTTGTATTGACTTCAAAAGTGGAGAAATGGAAATGAAGGTAAAAAGAATCAGCTGTAGTACAAGTAAACATTTCCTAGGTTCGGAGTTCAATACAGCTACAATCGTCAGAGGTAATCATTCTTTCTGGCCAAACAGTACACTGTCGGCCTATTAATCATTGTTTGCTAATGAAGGTGTGTTGAATGAAACATGTTTTGATCTATTGGATCTTTTTTTTTCAGCGACTAAATTTGAAATCTTTTGTTCTAGAGAGTTCCACATTATTATACTCAGTCAAACATTAAAAAGTCAATACTATAAAGGCCTATAACAGTTGAGGGTGCGAACAAAACTTCTGTAAGAGCTGATCTTAGATTCTGGTGAAGGAGAAAAATAGATCAAAATTCTAAATCACTGCTTTTCAAACAGTGATACGCGTATCACTCTTGGTACTTAAACAAGTGGCACTCGTGTGGTCCCTTATTTTCCACGAACAGATATCTCGATCTTTCCGTTTTTTTTTCTCTTCATGGAACGTCCCCTGAAGGAACGGTGTGTGTCTCGTTTTGTTGTCCTAAAGAGAAAGCGTTGACCGGGGGGCAGTACTTTACATCGAGTTGATGGCAGTTTACTTTGGCCACTTCAAACAGAAGACAATTTTAGTCACTTTAAACGGAAGACTAAGAGAGAAATGTGTCATTGCTCAAATAGTTTATTGTTTCATGATAATAGCTTTACATACAAGAAAACTGTTCAACAAAATATTTAATGCTACAACGGAGTTGATTATCACAGTCAATAAATACAAATCTAATGTAATACATGAGACCTTGTAGCACAGTGCTGACATCGACATTACCAATCAATACTTTAGTCAAGAATATACATTGTGACATGTAGTGACGAATATACTCTTCACAATGTTAAACAACTTCAGTATTTCATACATTTTAGGAAACAGAAGAAAAAAAAAGAGAGCCCCATACATTGTAGAATGTTAGAGTTAAGATTTATTATAAGTCAAAGAGAATGAATTATTGGATTGGTTAGTAGCTTACAATTTTATTTTAAATATCTTTTAACTTTTTTTTTTACATTTTTAGCGCCCCCGAAAGGGGAATAGAAGCTATTAGTTTTGTGTGAAATGTCTGTCCATTCCATTTAGATCTCGTAAACTAGAAAAGATAGTGAAAATCCGACATTATAATATTTTAGTCCATTCAAAGTTCTGATGCAACGGCTTCTTTTTTCTTTTCTAACAGCGAAAAATCTAATTTTTTAAATCATTTATGCAAGGAATTTTTTTAAATAAAAATACACCACTTTTACAACTATTTACTATTAATAATAACAAACACGGGAGGCTCTTTAGTAGTGGAGGCTGCCATTTACTATATTTTAACACATTTATGCGAATGGTTTTTGACTTTTTGTTAAAAAAATATTATTTTTTTTAACTTGTATTGCTACGTTATGTAAGTTCCGTCCTACTAACTACTACATTTACCCAAAAATAATGGTTACTTTTTTTAAGAGAAAAAAATCTATTTATTATGCATATAAGTTGAACATAATTTAAAACAACAATTAATAAGTAGTTTTTTCATATGTCACGTGAACTGCAGTGCTACATTACAGCCATAGAACACAACTAAATGAATTTGTTTTTTTGTTTTTTTTTCTTTTTGAGGATTTGAATAAGAGATTGACCCTTTACAAAACAATTAGATCAATTAGATATTCATTATAAGACATCAGTTAAGAGAGCACCAGGTTGCATGCGGCCTCAGAACGAGACAGCTGGAGGTCACTTACGAAGACCGCGGGATACACATTTGAGACCAAAAGAAAATCCGATGCCGAGGACAAATGCAGACGACGAAAAGAAAATCTAAATCGACCACCTGCAGACAATGGTTATGCTTGCCCTGAATGTGTCAAAATATGTAGGTCATAGCTGGGGCTGCGCAGCCACGGGAAATACTGCATCCCTCACTAGTTTTGCGACTCTAAGACAAGCCTTATTATTAATATAAGACACCAGTTAGGCCAGGTTCGCATTTAACTTCACATTCACTTTCACCTATCCTTTGGTCAGCTGGACCGCTGGTGCACCACACAAGATCTGTCAACCTTCTTTCTCCATTCTTCTCTATCATTTGTCTTTGATAGAATATAATTCTGATGTTCTTTCTGAAAATATTGATACCTGCCTTTTTACCTGCCTGGGTGGACCACTTCGGGGGCTGATTTTGAGTTTGTGTTTCCACACAAACTGTCTTTGTAACCTTGTTTAAATTGATACATCAGAAATTAGCAAAAACAAGAGAGAGTATGTTTAGTGGAACTACATTTCTTTACAACACATTGTCATGGAACAAATTCCTAGTAGGACAAATCCATTCCTAATAACTGGCTTATCTGATTAACCAGATTCAAATGCATAATAAGATTTGTTTTGCTACTTTAATTGTCGGTCTGAATAAGTGGTTGGTCCAATTCACCAATGGTCTAATTAAATGGATTTGACTGTAGACATATTTTGAGATTTATCCAAAATGTAAAATATGAACCAGTCCATTCTCTTTTTTTAAACTTTAACTAAAAACATAAAGATTCAATATTAATTTCATAAAGCTTTCTGGTACTTGTCAGCAGGGTCTGTTAACTGGCAATACATTCTGCAGCTTATCTGGCAGCTATAGAGCTTTTCCTAGAGCTGTTACGAGACCGTACAAGTGACCCCTCTGTGAAAAGTAATCCATTCTTGCTGCTTTTGTGGTCCCTAAGCTGACCATCAGGCTGTGGGGTGCCAGTGACACTCTCATCTTGAGTCTGAAACATAAGAACATAATGTACTGCTAACCAAACAAAGCATAAGGACAAAATGTCCTGCTAACCTAAAGAAATGTAAGGACATAATGTCCTGATATATCAATAAAGCACTTTTCTTGTGGTGCCAGCGGTAGATGCTTATAAGATAAAGTTTAATCTTTAATCTTTATTGAAGCCTTAAGAGTAAGTACTAAAGATGAAACATTTAAGAAATTATCTATAAATACATGCAACATTAATCACACACTGGGGCAATAATAAAACATTCACACTGTAAAGAAATATGCAGTGCTTTAAGTTAACACATTTTTGTTTTTGTTGATTTCAGTTTCATTTTTTTTCCCTATCATATACAATTGAACATCTTTTATGAAGACATTTCAGCTGGGTTGTAAGTTTTAAAGAAAAAACACAGTTGAAAAAGTTGCTATAATTGAATGTCTGCTTGCTTAGTATTGTGATTTATTTGAAGAGAGATTGTCTATTTAAACTCATGCTCTCTACTGTGAAATAGAAATGTATTCTAATATAATAATATTTCTTAGGTAAAAAAAAAATGACATTATATCACAAATACAAATGTTTAAACAAAGTCTATAATATAAATTTTAAATGCAGAGGTTGCACTTTCTTATGTATTATACATTTTACATATCATAAATGTAATTTATTGTTCTGAATTTTTTTTTTCCTCCTGCTTGCATGCCAACAAAGATTTTATAGGAATGTATTAAAACACCCAAGGGCCACAACTGTTAAAATTATAATGACAACACCTAAAGCTGAAGTGTAGCTTGACAATTCATAAAAGTTACAAGGCACAACAGTCATGGACAAATAAATGTTGACAAAATAAAAATGAATTTTACCACACCATCAAAATAGGTTGTACAACTTACACATAAAAAAACCTGGTATGGTTAGTTCATGGAACTTATGTCCATCCTGGCAGAGGGTTAATAGAAAATAGAATAAAATAGAACTAAAATGATTTATTAATCATTTAACTTTAGAGCTAGCATAAAGCTAAGCAAATGTTAAACACATTTTTTTTAATTAACTTGATAAGAAGTTCTTTTTTTTTTTTTTTTTTTTAAATTTAAATCACTGAATAATTAGAACCCTTTCATTGTAAAGCAAGATTTCGATAGTCTAAAAGTTTCCATTAAAATCTAAGAAACTTGTTGGCATTGTACAAAATAAACTACAATGTATGGATAGCCAGGTTGTCCATGAGAGAGTGACAATTTATTAGTCAGTAAATCTGGAGCTAAAACCCAAGCCATGTTAGTACATTGTTAGTATTACAAAAAGCAGCAAAAAAAAAGTCAGCATAAACTTAATCATAATCAATCATGAAATGAACTTAGGAAAATTATTTACATTCCTTTATATAGTTGTTATAGCTCTTTCTCAAGATAGATATACTACTTTCTCAAATTTAACCTACTGGGCTTATTTCCTCTCAATAACTAAACAGAAATACCAAACTCTTTGAAGAATCAATTTCATTTTTTAAAAATATTTTTTTAATAATTTGTTAAAAAATTGTTGAAACTTAGGTAACTCTTTTAATAACCCAAACCTATATCAAATATCCAAGAATTTCCATTTCAATATAAAAGAGAGAGAGAGAAAAACTGTGACCTAATTGTGTTTTTTTTCTCCACCCAGATATCAAGACATGTCTTTTATTGAAATAAAAAAGATTAGTTGTTTTTTTTTTCAAAGTCAAAGAACACCAGTGGGATAATGTAAGTAGACTACAAGTTCAATCTTACTAAGTTTGTATGACCACGAACTATAGGAGGTGGTGGCGGAGTGTAAACCTGAAAGTAGTTTTAAAATAACTGAAAACTTGTCAAAGTAAATGTGCTTAGAAATATTAAATATCACACAATTTTAACTAAATTATAGAATTTAGAGACATGAAACAGGATTTTAATGAATAAGACAGAATTTCTCAAACTGAATCTCTCACATTTGGCTTCAGCTAGGGGACTAAACCATAGGAGGGGGTGGCGATAGCATGGCACCACTGGGCAAAAGACCAGAATGAAAGATTGCCAAGATGGACTACAATGCCACATGTTAAGGACCAAGGCAAAGCACCTAATGGTAGGTACTAGTAGGCTGTGGTCAGGCATTAACAGGGATGGGGGAAGCCATGGAAATGACTAGCCCTTGACATTATGACCATAAATAAACCGATTTTAAGTAACAGACTTCTAATATGGATCTTGTAAAATGCATAGCATACAACAATATTGACTCAAATCTTTTTGAAAAAGACATTTAAAACATCTCCTTCTTCTGGACTTTCGTATATCACAATAGTTAAAATTCTTCCACTCTTTTATGTGGTTATGTTCATGACATTTGTGTGAGAAAAAAAAGGTCTACAACAAGACATCTTACTTATCACAAGGATGATCTTATGAGCATCACGCCCAGTACCGACTTACTTGGGCTATCTCCCTTGGATAATATTATTGGCCAATGCAGCCCTCTAATTTATCAGACTTAATTTGACCATTGGCTTTTTTTTTAGGATAAATAGTGCGCCCTGATTTCAAGAAAACCCTTTAATATTGTTCTTTTTTTGGCATTCTCTCTTGTTACTTTGAGAAAAAAGTATTGTAGACTCCAGGAAAAAAATGTCTGCTCCCTCAGACCCCTTATTGGATGGTGAGGAAACCTTCTGCATCTTCAATTCTATCTCCAGGAAGAACTTTCTTTAGTATGAAAATCACATAAAAATCATGTACAAAAAAAAAGAACTAACTTTAGTAAAAGTTCATTACATAAGTTTTTTAATTCTAGACATAGTGTTAATATAAATATGAAAAAAAACATAATAATTGTGTTATAATCATATGTCTTTACATTTATTTTCTTTATCTTTCATTCATAAAACCTTTCTGGACCCAACTGTGGGAACATGCAGTGTTCCTCCATATTCCCAGCTGCTGGGGGGGGGGGGGGGGGGGGGGGGGCGGCATAAGCCCAATTTTTCTCATTTAGGGGGGCACTTACGGTAACGTTTGACAAACACTGGACTAAGACACTCTACAACAAAATAATTTCACTAGGTATTTTGTTATATTTTAATGTAATTGTTAAAAAATAGAAAGCTATAAAGATATTTCATAATTTTTTTTTAGGAAATATTAAACTAAAATCTCATTAAGCTTTACTTTGCATAATACTAACATAAGCTAACACACTCAAAAACATTATATTTGTAGATGTTACAACTAAGGGATTTGCATTTAGAATTCAGAAGATATATATCTTAAAAAAATAAACTATACTGTTAGCATTTCTTTCAATTTGCTAAAAATTAATATGCATATTAAAATTGTAGAAAATAAACCATAAAAGGAAAATATTTTTAAAAAAATGACATAAGCTCTACCTTAAATCTAATGCCTTCCGATAAAGAAATAGAAAATGAAGGAACTGCTCCCTCAGGTATTGATGGTAATGTGAACTCAGAACTTGGAGCCTGATAATTTTGAATATTTTCTAATCTACGCCTCAACATCTTTTCATATTTCAAAACTGAAACAAACAAACAACATATTTATTTTATTTTTAATTTTTTTCCTTGTACAAATGTAGGAGAATACATTTTTAAAAATATATTGAATGCTATAACCACAAAATGCATTTTGAAAAAAATCAAATTATGGAAAGATTATTTTAAGTTTGCATGTAGATTTTTGTCACTATTTCATTGTTTGTAAAAAAAAAAATGGCCATGTTTTCTAAAAACAAAATTTGGTTAGTTTTATGAAAAAAAATCAGTAATTAGATAAAATCACATGTGTCAAAAACATAATTTATTTCATTGTTATCTTGTACTAGTAAAGTTAAATTCCACAGAAGACAACTTTACAAGTAAGTACTATACAGATGTAAGTAAAGATGTCCACTAATTAGAAATCAATTTTAAAAAAAAACAAAAAAAAAAAAAAACTTTGACATTTTGTATCAAGCTAAAAGTCAACTAGTGTCAACTACCACAAATGTCTTAGGCCATCATTTCAATATATGCAATGGTCTACATTACCAGGCCTTTTCACCAGATCAGAGGGACAAGTTGTTGCCCTTCTGAAGCCAGCCCAGTACAGCAGAAGATCCTTAAAGATGTAGATCTGAGCCTCGTCAAACAATGTTGGTGTGATTTCTTTGCCAGTCACATAGCGCTGGGCAGCTTTTAATGCTTTCTGGTGCATGTCCATTGGAATATCAATCTGAACAAGTCATACAATAAACATCAATGGAATTAAACTAAACAGAGGAGATGTTAAGGAACCTGTTTAACAATTAATTTTTGAGACTATTACATGTAGTAAATGTTTGAATATTATAATGACATGACCAAGATATGAAGTGTTTCCAGTTGCTGCATTTGTTTTTAAATGAAATTTGAGAGGACAATGATACTTTTATTATAACCAAACTAAAATGTGGGATAAATCACTAGGCTACAGCATATTCAGAGCAGTGATGCACAGATAGTTCTACACAAAACAAGACACACTAGCAATGGTACAGAGTTGACAGAGAAATGAACACACTCATGGCTCTACTATTCTTCATTGTGGTTAAGTATTAAGCTGTTGGACCTAGTAAAAAAAAAAAGGGCTTCCAAAACTACTAATTTGCAGCCTTAACAAGATTATATATTCAAGACTCATTGATACAGTCACATACTCATTCCACTGATATAACAGACTCATTGCACTTGATATCACAGATTTTCTGCACTGAAATCACAAATTCATCACATATATCACTCATCCCACTTATATTACAAAGCCAGCGTGGAAGGAAAATGAAGTTTTTTAGTCTTTTATTCAAAGGAACTGAAGGCATAATTAAATCACTTATAATAAACCCTAATTAAATCATCACTTAATGCAAATATTGTAACATTGTTACAAAGCCAGATTTAACCTGTAAGGCTGGAGAGTAGCAAGACTCTAAGAAACAATCCACTATTGACTGAACTTTCCCTCTCAGCAGTTCTTCATCTGAGTAACTGTGGCTGCAATCCTGTGACATAAACAATAAATGTGCAGGCAAATAAAAATCTTCTCTTACAAATTACAGACATTTTATTAAAGAGAATTATATCTTAAACCTATTCATGTGTCAACATAGTCTTGGTTTTCCTGGCTTATTCAGGCAACCTGTTCAATGTTCTAATGGCAATAGGGAAGAAGGAGCACTTTTGTACAAACTTGTCCTAGCATATGAAATAATATTTTATAAGATTGTGTATTTGTATTTGTAAGTTTTGGTTCTGAAGTGTCTCTAAATTTAGTGATATAGCCTAGTATATAGTATATAAACCAGTAACACAGACTAAAAACGCAAAATACCTAGGTGTTATAATAAATTTAAAACTGTCATGGAATCCACTATAAAAAAAATAAATTAAAAAAAAAGCATGAGGGTTTATTAAAAGAAATTTCTATAAATCAAATAAGAAAATAAAACTAAAATGTTATTTAACCTTGGTTAGGCCAATAATGGAATATGCATCCTCTGTTTGGGACCCCCTCAACTCAAGAAAACATTAAGAAACTAAAACAGACACAAAATAGAGCAGTGAGATTCATAACAAATGAATATTCACATTTGACTAGAGTAACACCTTTAGTAAAATCACTAAAATTTAGAAAACTTTCAGGATAGAAGACTTAAAAGTAAAGTAGCAATTATACATAAAACACTGACCCATGATCTCCAAATACAAAAACAAAATCTAATAAAATACTCAGAAAGACACAAAGATAAAGTCTGTAAATTGGCAGAATTTAAGTCATTGGTTAACATGCATGACTAGATGCATGATGCATAGGAAGTAATCATCTTTTTTGAAGTAACGTCTGTATTATATAAGATAAGATAAGATAGGAATTGAGATGTGTAACATTTCGCGTAATGTCTAATGAAAGAATGAAAACCATCTAAAAACTAATGAGCTAGATTATATTTTCCATGCAGGATGTAGTGTGTGCTGTCTTACCTTAAATTTCTGAACTTCAATATAGAAAAACAAATCCTTGTCTATTTGAGGTGTCTCGTCTTCATGCCCATGTTTCAGCAGGTACTTATAAAAGTACAACATTGGAATAGATAGGTGGCCCATAGCTGACTGGTTGAGGGCTGTAAGAAGTTCATTTTTGTGTTCCCTTGTGGGTTGGGCTCGACCAGTTGCCTGGAAGAACACAATGTAAGATTTGAGTTTGGGAATGGGCTTTAATAAATGTTGAAAATATTTAAATACAAAGGGAGGTAATAAAAAAAAAAGGTTTTATTTACTGAACAGAATAAACTTGATGAAGAAAAGAAGTTTGTAAAACAGTTTTAAAATATAATCAACAAAAATAACAGAAAATATTTATTTTATTGGAAAATAAAGCTTTGTGAATAGTATTATAGGAAACATAGAGAAAACTTTTCATCATTTTTAAATTATAAATAATAAACTAGCTCCTTATTTTACTGATATAAAATTAATGGATACATCAATAAGTAAAAAAGGCTGTAAGAGTACACTAATAAGATCACATTACATAAAGACATGCAATGACAAAATATGTTAGTATCTGGTTGAACTTCCAGCTTTAAAAGAGGCAGAACAGATTGAAGCTGCAGCAATGATGATAAATTTCATTTTTAAGTGCACTAATATTATTGAGGGTTACACATTTTAGAAAATCTGGCTTATATTCATGCTGAGGCAGAGATGACAGTAACTCAGAGCCTGTGGCCAGTAGATGAAATACTTAGCAAACTGAAATTTGTGCCTGCTTGGAGATAATGAATAGTATGTTGTGCAGTGCAAAACAAAGAGCTCAAACAGATACAGTTGATACAAAAAGTGTGAGTAGCTTTTACAGACATGTTACATTAATACAATTATAATTCATAAACTATTTTAATTATTTTTCCTGTAGTGTTGTTTTTGTAAGTTATTGTTGAATGTCAAAAAAAAGAGAAAAAAAAAGGCAATTTTACAAATAACCAAAGGGGGGGGGGGGGGGGGGAGGTGTTAGTCTCTGACATTTTAGATTAATTCATTCATGTGAAATCTTTTAGACTGTTGATGCTACACAACTGTGACAGAAGACACATCTAATTTCTAAAACAATTTATAGCTTATAAGTTTAAAATTTTAGCATGATTTTATAATAAAAATAAAAGTTATATCATGTAAATTTAAGAAATTATGAGAATTTTGATAGAAGAAATATCCAACAAAACTGATAAGTCTTTCGTTTTAAGAATGACAAAGAAAGGCATAAGGTTTTGAATATATGTAGATAGGAAGTATATATATTTATCTAAATATAAGCATGTATTGGTGTATAAGCTTAAACACAAGAGTGCAATATTAAATATGCCACAGCATTTTGCATCACAGCAATCGAACCTTCTACCTTCTTCTTGCCAGCACGCCGAGCAGTACGGGGCAAGGGGCCCAACATGCTGGCCTGACTTAGTGAGCTCTGGGAGCCGATAGATGAATAGGAATGTAGTGGTAGCCTGACATCATCATCTCTTAGTAATCTGTTATTACCCTAAAACAGTTGAATGTTTTTTTTCTACGTAAATAAAAGTCATAACATAACATTTTCATAGCATGACAGTAGATGCTGAATTAAAAAAAGTAAATAAAAATTACAAGTGTGCAAAAGTTTACAAGTCTAACCAAAATCTTTTTCATAGAAATCACTATATCAAACCAAAACATAAAATTTTTTTTTTTCAATGTCTTTTTATTGTTATATAAATTTTAAAAAATATACATTTAGCTATTTAACATTGTTTAAGAAATTAATAAAAAAAAAATAAGTTTTCTAACAAAAAGACTACAAACGTATCAAAAAAAACATGCTCAGTTTGGTTAATCACAGCACACCAATATACATGTGCAGAATTTTTTTTCCCTTTGTTTCAGATAAGTTTATAGAAAATCCAATTGAACTTCAATCATACATTATCATATTATTTTGGTAAAATTTTTTTTTTTATATTTCACACAACAAACAAATAAAACTGCTGCCAGATTAATTCACACAGAAAGTTACATTTTGTGCAGACAAATAATATTGTAATGTATTTTGTTGTACAGCTTCATAAAGTGCCAGCCAGCATTAAAAATAGCTCTGCTGAAGACTGTGGCAATGGTCAACAACTGACCTAAACTTCTTAAGAACAAAAAGAATTTGATTAGTGTTAGAAAAGATCAAACCTGGACTTAAATCTGATAGTCTCATATCACACAATTATATTAACCTTGTCATCTTTTTTCTTAGTCACAATAAAATTTGTATTCAAAATTTGAGGGTTGTTTTTTTTTTCTAAATAAAAAAACACCTTTTAAGAATTTAGTTGTCAAATACAATTAATATATGTAAAATTATTGGAGAAATATTTAAGGTTCAGGTCAGTGTTTCTTGAACAGTGAGGGGCACTCCATGTAAGAGAAAAAGGTAATCCATTTTTTCACAAGGACAAAAAAGTCCTTTGCATTGGCATGGTATTTTAGTATTATTCTAGTAAAAATGACATTATTAAAAAAGTTAAAAAATATATTTAGTTAAGTGACCTCATTTCATCTTCTGAGTATGACCTTTTATATTATTTTCTGCAACAAGATCAATTCAAAACGTTCTTTTTAAAGAAGACATTTCAATATGACTTTACCAATGCCATTCTTCTCCAAAGGAGAACATTAGGTTTATGTCTTTTACTTGAGCAAAACAGACCCGCTACATGCCTCTTGCTGAGCATGAGGATGACCTCACTATAATCAAAATATTTCAACCATACATCCTCTGCTGCCTGCACTGTCTCTCACACTCCAATATTGACCAGTCACACCTCAAGGAGAATGAGTTTCTGGAGCAGGAAAATATCTGACATTAAAGCTCTGACCTGGATACTGCTGGGGGGTTCTAACATGATGTAAATAAATTTGAGAAACACTGCTTTATGTATACAAGTTTAAGTAGAGTACTTTTGGTAAAATTTGATTTAATGCTTTGTGCTTATCCATAGAATAATACCGGATACTATGAATATAGTTATTATACATACATAACGAAGTCCTAAGTGTTACATTATCATTTTATTCCTGTTCACTATACGCCTATAAAGATATTGCAATTTCAAATACAAACTACATTCCTTGGTTAGAGCAAGCAATCACTTCAATGCTAATTAGTCATTGAGTTAATGGCAGACAACTCTTCAGTTCAAAAACAAACCTTTCGTGGCATAAAACCTCCCTGATAGTTTTCAAGCTCTTCCTTCTCTGAAATTGTTTTCAGTTGATATCTTCTCACCCTGGCCTCATAAATCTGCCTGGGAGTGAGTCCCTCTGTCTGTTGATTGGTGTTTGATTTTTTAGAGCGTGCGGCTTGTTTGTCCTCAAGGTCCTGATCCTTTGGAGGTTTCTGTAGTTCACTGTGTTGCGCTGCCTTCTTAGATTTGGCAGCCCTGGCACTTGCCCTGTCCTCCATGACATTCACTTTAACAGAGGCAAATTCCAGCTCTCTGATCTTATCCAGATATTGTTTCCCTAACAACTCAGTCTAAACAATGTCAACAAATCATTTCATGCGTTCAGAATCAGAAATGTGTAAAAGTTCAGATTCAATAAATATTAGAACCATAGAATACATTTTAAAAATCAAGAAACAAAATAATTTAATAAAGTATCAAGTAAGTATAATTATATTAATATGTGGCTATTTCTTATTTCAGAAATAAACAGTTAATTCATTTTTTAAAGTTGTTATCTTCTATCTAGTATGTGGTTAAAAAAAAAAGCTGGTAGTATTAATTGTTCTCAATAGAGAAATGCTCAAAATAGAAAACAAAACTTTTCAGAAGAGCTCATACACAATCAAGTCATAAGGGAATTTCATGTTAAATTTTTTTTTACCAAAATGATGAAACGTAAGAAAAGCTCCACCAACTAAACCACTTCTTCTAACTATTTAGTAATGTTTAGTGTAAATAAAACAAAATAAAAAAAAATATTTTAAAAAATAAAAATGTTAAAATAAAAAAAAAACGAAACTAAAAAAATTTGGTGTGACTAATTCTGAAAATAATTGAACTAATCAATGTGACAAAGAAATATAAGTCAATCAGTCAGGCAGTCAGTCAGTAGATAGTCAGTCAGTAAGACCATCACTATTTTTACCTTTCCTTTCAACTTCTTTTTGTCCCATGATGCCATCATGGCCTGCTCAGTGCTTAGTCGCAAGGTTAATTCTGCTTGAGAAATGGTGGCCAGAGATTGTGGATCAACTCCAAGCTCTTCAGATTGTTTCTTAGAAAAGTTTGAAAAATATTTTTAAATATTTAAATTCAAAATGAGAACACATCTTAATTTTTGTCTTATTTCAAATCACATGTTTCTAACATTGGGCAAAGTTGGGACTCTATACAATAATGGTTTAAAGAAATTTGTAACAACATACAGAGTATTGAAATAAAACATTTGTTAAGAGACCCATATAATGCTCCACAATACTAGAAAAGCCTGCAACTTAAAATTATCAGTTAAAAGTTGCTTCTATTCAGTGTTGCAATCTAAAATTATGAAATTTAATTACAACAAATCATACAAGACATGGCAACTGAAATTGTAGAAAAAATGATGCAAGTGTAAAATTGCCTTAAAAGTTTCTTAAGTGCTAACAAAAACTTCAATCAATTTCAATCAATTTAATACATACAAATTAAAGGACAAATTATAAATTGTTTTAAAAATAAGCAACCATCAAAAGGAAACCATTTTTATATCAATTTTTATTTTGACTAGAAACCAGTAACATGAAGCAACTGTTTGCAATGATTTCAGATTCTTCTATCTTATCTTATCTTATGTAATACAGACGTTACTTCAAAAAAGAAGATGATTACGCCCTAGGCGTCATGCATTCAGTCATGCATGTTAACCAATGACTTAAATTCTGCCAAGTCACTGGTTTTCCTGGCTAGCTCAGGCAACCCATTCCATGCTCTAATAGCACTAGGGAAGAAGGAGTATTTGTACAAATTTGTCCTAGCATATGGGATGAGGAATGGTAATTATTTGGATTATTTGGTAATCTTGTGTATTAATTAATAGGGCACCAACATTAACTCTTTCAGAACTTATGACATTCACCCTAAATCTCTGCTGTTCTTAATGTACCATGAGTCTAGATAGGAAGGGGCAGTTTACTCTGTCATATACAATATTCCATATTTCTTGCATCTATCTCTTTTTGGAAAGACTATTTGATCTTGTAACTTATCCATGGCAAGTTCTATGAGCAGTTCATCATAAGGTTTAATTATGCTTAGGATTCTTTCACAGGTTTCTTCATTTGTTTTGTATTTTTGAGAATTTAGAGGCTTATAGAAAAATTTCAGTTCTAGGGCCAGATCTTTGAAACTTGTAATTAGGATACAAGATTTTTATGGCCCTAATACACACACAAAAAAACTGATGCAAATTTGACTTTTTAGTTACTCAAGCCAAGATAGTAGTTTAATTGGAAATTACTAAGTACTAGTTTGTTTTCCAAGTTTCAGATGTCCCTTAAGAGTTGAAGATAATTTACTTCCTAATCCAAACCTCCCGCAGGATGACAGGGGATAAGAGCGGGCAGGGTTTGAACCCGGGACCATCATACGTCAGAACAACAGTCCAACGCACACACCGCACGACCAGGCAGCCATACTTAATTTATATAACAAGTATAGGCTATAGGTGGCAAAATATGTAGGTCACAGCTGGGGCTACATAGCCATGGGAAATACTGCATTCCTCTTTAATCTTCAGACTTGAAGACAAGCCTTATTATAATAGGCTAAGTCAATAGTATGCACTTTACATTATTAATAAAATGTTCTGCTGTTCACAATTGGCTCGCCAACACTGATAACAAACCCTGTAATAATCTTTGTTTTAATTTGCTGTAACTGGATGAGACATTACCAAATCTTTATAAAAATCTCTTAGCTTGTCCTGCTGTACAATGAATCAAATATAACACACAAAATAATGAGCTTACCAACATGAATTCTTTAAATATCTCTTCCACTTTAGGCATGATAAAACTGTGGACATCTCTCAATATTTCAAACGATGGATGCTCAGTCTGCTCAGCTATTTGACTAGTCAGCTGTTCATTGTCTAAATTGACATAGCGCTTAGCATCAGGTTCCAGATAAAGTCTGTATTGTAGTTCAAATGGAACAGAAAATAGAAATTATTTGTTTCATAAAGTTGAATACTGTTTGGAATAAGAAAATAGGGGGGGAGGGGTGAGTGTATTGAAAATATTTGAGAAGTTAACAAAAAATTTAACACATTTTTGTCAAGATTTATTTAACATAATATCTATACAGGTTTCTTTGTGTTTTTCAATATTTTAAATAAATGTTTTATGAAATCTAAATAGTATAGTCTGTGCTATATAAAAGTCATAATATCACACAAAATATCAAAATGGGGTGTGATGCAACAGACCTTGATCAAACAGAATAAAAAATAAATTTCCAAAATGAACTTTTTATTTATCTCTACTAATTGCATTTTTCACCTTAACAGTAACACTAATGAAATAAATACATAACAATCAAAACATAAAAAATCCTCTTTAAAAAAAAAAATTATCTAAAGGGGAAGAACTCCACCCTTAAAACTATATCTATCAATAAGTTATTAAGTTATTTCACTTATTCAATATCAAACAACATAATTAATTACCAATAATTTATTGACTAATTGAGTATTTTTATTGATTCATGTTTTGTTTGGTACAATAAATAAGTGTTTAAAGTATCAGCTTGATTCGAGAATATGTGAGGGAGAAATAGCGCTAACAATTAATTCAAGGAGACTAAACCCAATAAATTTAGCCATATCTGTAAATACTGAAGTATTAGTTTCCCTTGTTGGTATCAAGCGAAGTAATTAATTACCAGTAATTAATTGTCTAATTGGTTACTTTTTTAATTGATTCATGTCTTGTCTATGCCAATGAATCATTGTGCGAAGTTTCAACTTGATCCCAGAATGGGTGTGGAGAAATAATGTGTACACACTTTTTACAAAACAGACAGACAGAGTGAGTTGATATAAGCTTTGTAAAAATGTTCAATTCCTACTTGACAATGTGAAGAGCTTGGGTCTCCTTCCTTGATTTACTGCTTGTTATAGAGAAGTATGTCTCCAGGTCGTAGTACAGTTGCATCAGGTTGTTGGTTTCTCTGTCATCCTCACTCACATATTTCTTAAACATGTTCATCACACTGTCCACAAAACAAAAATTCTGTTGCACAGTCATCTCAATATGCACTACAACAAACAATGTCAATGTGCACAACTATTTCAATGTGCACAACAAACAATATCTATGTGCACAACCATTTCAATGTTCACAACAATGTTGATGCACATAATTTCAAAAGACTGAAGCTTGATTTAAATTTCACCATGATTATATGTTCAAGTGACTACCAAAGTTTCTAAAGATTTCCAGGTAAAAAAAATATTCAGTTTTGTCTAAAACAACACCATCACATCCCCTTCAAAAGCAGTACCATACAAAACTAAGTTAAATGACTACAAATAACAATTCCCGACTTGTCTGCCTCTGGCACAAATTTACATATATTGATGTAAATATTAGGTAGGATTCATTGGGGGCTTCATAACCAAGTTTCTGGATTATTAGACGAGTCCACCCAACTCTATGGGTAGCGGACATAATTAAGATAGGGTAAGTAAATTGGTATGCTAGAAAAAGATGACCATTACATCAGCTGCCCCATGGATTGACAGATTTCAAAGGGCACATTTACTTATACATAAGGTTACTGCTTTTTCACTAATAAGTCACAAGCTAGAAAATATTCTAAAGCAAGGGGGAAAAAAAAACACTGAAAATACATTGAAAGAGTTTATAGGCAAGCTTACGGTTTGTTTTCCATAACTTCATTTATTGATGGGACATTCTCTATTTTACTTGCTTCTAGTACAGTGGCATTAGGTGCAAGCTGCATAGAACTCTGAAAGTAGACAGTTTTTAAATGATAACAAACCTAAATATGACTAATTGTCATGCCAATCTCAAGCATCTAATAAAAAATAAAATACTTTCCACCATCCAAGTATGCCTAAAAAGTCAAAATGGTTAAATAGGTTTCTATAAAAAATATAAGTCCTAACTTACAAATGATTTTTTCCTTACTACTAATAATTCCATTTGATGAAAGTAATGTGAAGACTACTCCAACACCTTGGCATTACCCACCTCTGTCAAGTTTTGTTCTTTACTGGCCTTCTGTCTAGCATACGCTGCTCTTATAGCCTTTCTTCTGGCTCTCTCCATTTCTTTCCTTCTTTCTCTAGCTTCAGCTCTCTTCTTAGCCTTTTTATCATCATCCACATCCTCGGCCATCAGCAGTGCTCTATTTAGCCTTCTGGCTCGCTCTGAGGCTGTTGATCCAGGAGTTCTGTAAGGAGCAATGTTTGCAATCAATTTCATTACTCTCATTTCCTTCAATGACTTACTGATGTATTTTAGTTTATCAACAACTAATAAAGCATAAAAAAGTTTAGAAATACATTTATTTTCTTACAGAAATTATTTTTCAAAAATATCATCAATAAACAATATTTATTTCTGCAATAAATTAGATAAAGATCGTAAATAATCAGTTCAATTACCTGAACAAACATTTTATCTTAATATAGAGTTTAAATCATTGTAAAAAAAAAAAAAGATAATAAAAAAAAATTAATAAAAATAACTCATCAGAAATGATTAGCAAACTTCCATAGACACAAATGTACATCTAGCATGTTAAGTTAAATAAACAACTAGAAAACATAGTATATTGATAAGATGAGTGTCAAAGGAACATTATGATATATAGTGAGCATTTACAATATACAAAGTTTTTAGTAATGAGAAAACTTAAATGATGCAAAAAAATGTGTCATTTATCATTTGTCAGTTATTTATACAATAATCAAGTTTGTTATTACATTAATAGTATACATTTCATGTAAACTGCCACTGAAAAGAAATGTCAGTTTTAAGTCATGTGACTGTTGACTTCTGAGTGGTGAAAATGTGGGTTGGCAAAAACCCCTACTGATCAGAAAGATTCTTTTATGGGAATCTCTATTGTCTAGTGGTTTGTTCACTTGGTACTGTGTTGTTACTAGTCTTGAGTTGTCTATTCACAGGGTTCATGGTTTGTGCCATGGTCTGGACAGTCACTTATTTTGCTATATTTAATTCACCATTTTCTCTCATAAAAAATTTGTTCCAAGAGTTGCCTTTAAATATGTAATATTTATGTATCATAAAAAAAATAATCTTTTAACCAAATAAAGGCAAGAAAGTAAAAGAATCCTAAGGAGTGATATTAAATGAGGCATTTGTCCAATTAATTGAAAGCAAGAAATTTTATATCGAAACAAGGAATTTATATTTTTTCATTTCTTTGCAGGGTGATATAAAAGTAAATTATGTATGATTGCTACGTGACAACAGAAATGGTAGCAGAAGTTAAAGTGAAATTGGTTTATTCTTAACCAACAGAGAAATAAATCAAGGGGTCATAAACCACAGATAAAACATTTTGTACAAATTCAGTGAAGTTTTCCAAAAACATAGATCTTTACATTATATTCCCTTCACATGTCTATTCAATACATGTACAAATGTTGGCATGTTCACATAGGCAATAGTGATAATGACTTACACAATTATAGATATATTAAAGATTTTCATTAATGGCAAAAAAAACAACTATAAATAGCTTGCAATATGGTGTATGCCCTGTACAAGAAGTGTTGATCAGCCATGTTTTTAATAGTATTTGATTCATTTGTGGCCAAACTTTTTTTGCACTGTAGAATCATATTCCATTTGTAGTTTTTATTTAATTGGAAAAATTGAAGTTCAACATAGTGTCCTTGACATTTTTTAGTTTATCCAGAAAATCTCCAATATTTGTAGTTAAGTGATTGTTAGATTTTTTTAAATAATTTTTTTATGCACACTTTGAGGATACCATTTATTGGGTTAGTTACTTAGATGTATCATTATTGTTTTTATTGTATCCTTCACCAATACTGTTTGACAAATATAGAACTGCATTCAAATATTTAAACAATTATTTATTATATGCAATAAATATATTTCTTTTGTTTACCTGGTTGCTTTAGCTCTTCAATATAAAAAAAAATATTGATACATTAATTGCAAATGTATGCATCACTTTGTTTTAATAATGTAGAAATGAGTAAAAGTAAAGTTCCCCTTTCAGACCTTGCAATCTATAGGGCAGATGATGCACAGGTCATCAGTTTCTGTGGCCCAGGATTTACAGATTTAGGATGTTGTCATGTGGCCAGCACAATGACCAACCGCCTTTACTTTTCCTCAACTATCGTTAGTTACCCATTAAAGCTGGGTGGACTCAGAGGCACCCAAAGATCCCGAATTTTAAAATCCTAGTCTTCACAGGAAAAAACGTAAACATTATACCAACCATTGTTTCTGATTTTATATTGTTTTGTTTCAGTGAAAGTTTTTAATTGCTTATTTTATCTTTTAATAACTCTAATCATAAAGAGTGCTACTGAAGCTATTTTGTTAGAAAGTTCAAATGGATTTACATATGTCTGTGGACATTTTTTGTTTGTTTGTTGGCCTAAAAATATGAAGATGTAACTAGATATATTTACAAAGGGAATATTTTATGCCTTAAGTGTAGAAGAAAATATAATGATAGAATTGGTAAAAAGGATGGCTACCTGTATTGATAAAGTTAAATCTAGTCAAACTGGAGAATGGAATGCATGTACATATGATGCCAATTTTTTAGATTACTTTGTTTTCTATTACTATTCTGGATGTTTTTGGTAAGAAAGTTGATAATGAGTTGTGAAAATTATGTAATCTCTTTAGACAGAAGTATCAGCTAAGGTTAAGGTTATATCCTCTTATTTGCAGCTTTATAAAAGTCAAACTGCACATTCTGTTTTACCTTCGTATCCAAGGTCTTGGTCTCTTAATGACAATATCATATTCAGTCACAGTTATCTCTATAGCTTCGGCTGTACTGGGTGGGCTGTCAGCTCCAGCTTTAGTTCGACAGCTTTGTAAAAAAAATAATGAAATTGGTCAGCAAAAGACATTACTAACCCCTAGGTAACATGATAATGACTAATGTCAAGGGCTGCAACCATCAACTTCGTTCTTAAATAATGTCAAATGAAGCAATGATTAACTGTCGTATATCAAGGGACACAATGATTAACTGTTGTATATCAAGGGACACAATGATTAACTGTCATATATCAAGGGACACAATGATTAACTGTCATGTATATCAAGGGACACAATGATTAACTGTCGTATATCAAGGGACACAATGATTAACTGTCTTATATTAAAGGAAACAATTATTATCTATGTAAATCTAAATGGGGTAATAAATTTTCTTTCAAGAAACAAATATTTTAGAAATTGGGTTGATATATCTATTCTCTCTTATTTTTTTTATTTTTTTTTAAAAGGTTAAGTAAAACAATTTTCAAGAAATGACATTTACTCTAAAAATGTCTTCAAGTCTTCTTTTAAAAATCTGACCCAGACTTTCTCCAATTTTTCGGCAGCCAGAATCTTTGTATGATCAAACAATGAAGCTTCCATGTATTCTCTAGCTCTTTCTAAACAATGATGTAGATATTCAATCTCTTTTCTTGGTAATTCTGTAAGAATACAAATAAAATGTGTATTAGCAATAGACTAAGTTGGATATTCCATTACACATGCTATTTCATAGTAAAAATATTTTACATTAATATTGATATACTGGTAAGTGAAGCTCATAGAAAACTATTATTACTATTGTTTTTAGAATGACCTTGGGCAAAATGCATTTCCATTAACATAAAGATATGACATAACATAAAGCCAGCTTTAATTAAAATGGATGATACATTTTATCAATTAGATAGCAACAAAGTCTTCTAATAACCTATTCTGTGAGGACTATCTTCAGAAAGGTATTTGTTAAAAATGTTCCAGGCCTGACACAAACGGAGCAATCTGTCAAATGACTTGTCTTCTGTAGAACCAAACTCTGTGACATCTTCCCAGAACATCAGGCTATCCAGTAAACTCTGATCTTCTAGTCTAAAAAAGAAGATTACATTAGTAAAAAAAATAATAAAAAACTTGAAAACAATTAATTTTAACAAAAAAAAATTAAAAACTAATGACTGGCATTCATAAAAATAAATTATGTGCTTTGAGTGTATTAAATCTAGACCACATGTTCTTAAAAATGGAACTAATTATACATAATAGATTTGTTTATTATTTAGTCAAAACTTTTAAATTTCTAAAAGATAAGGTTACAAAAAAATTTTTTGTTCCTCCCTCTCCCAAATCTCATCCTAAGACAGTCTTAAAAATTATATGAATTACATGCAAACAGGTATAAACCTTTTCTATTACAGCATAAAAAAACAACAACAGCTCATGATAATAATAATAATAATAATAATAATAATAATAATAATAATAATAATATTAATAATCTTTATTATCCGTAAGGAAATTTGTCTTACAATTTGTGCATTACACCAAACAAAAAACATTATAACTATAAGAAACAAAAGTGTACATTCACACCAGACTCACTCATAATTTACATGTGACAAAGTTTATACCAGATTGTTCTTATTTAATGATTTGATTGCCAGGGGAACAAAAGAGTGTTTGTGTCTGTTTGTCTTTGCTATCGGTGTCTTGTATCTCTTTTGTGATGGTAAAATCACAAAATCCTGACACAAAGGGTGATTCTTTATTTCGAGGATCTTGTTAGCTTTTTTATAGATGTTTGTCTCAAACAACTGCCCAAATGGGGTTTGTTTTTTGCCAATGATTTTGCCAGCAGCATTTAGGATTCTATTAAGTTTATTTTTATTTTTAATGCTCAGATTGTCATACCAGGCAGTGATATTGAAACTTAAAATATTGCAGATGTGAGCGTGATAAAACATAGCCAAGGTCTGTAATCTTCAATCTGGCCATAGGTATTCTTCTGTGTGTAACTAAATGTATGGGTACAACTGACCTACAGGGGCTGACTATGAGTTTGTGCATCACAATTTCTTGTAAACAATAAGGAAATTATTTTAAAATAGGTAACAGCTTTCAAGGTTTATTAATGTTAATTTGATAACATACTTAGAAAGATATCGTTGAAAAGGTCCACCAGCCAGCCTGTCAGCTGACAATGCCATAACAAACCTTTCTTTTGTGGATCTAGAAAATTATAGGAAGAGAAGACAATTGTTATAGCTCTAGCAAAATGTTATAGATCTTGACTTCTAAATATTTAGACATTTTTTTAACTGCTCTCAGATCAATCAACATTGTAAAAGACACAAAGTTTATTGAATTATCATAGTTCTATATAGTGTATTTATAATAATAGATATAGATTGTATATCAGTAATAGATTGTATTATTTTTTTTAATTTTAGCAACTGATTATAAAAAGCTGGAAGTTAATTATGTAATGAAGTAATGAATTTATAATCATGCATAATATTTAAAGATCATCCAAAACGCAGTCCAAACAGTCATCAGTTAGTACAAAGTTTTTTATTTCTTGATGACACGACTATTACTATCAGTATAAGAAAACATTGTTATACAAGTAAAGATATGGATCCAGAAACATTATTAAAAATGAAACTGATATTAAAAATTGATTACCAGCAAAACTTCTAGGATCAACTTTATAAATGAAAATGATCTCTACTGCTGTGTTAAGACATTTAATGTTTGTCTTTAATGTTTGTTTTTAATGGTTTTGTTATTTGAACTGGGCATTCACATTTCTCTTTTGCATAGATCAGATAAGTATTTTATAGTCAGAGTAGTCTTGTGGGTAGGATGATTGCCTGATTGTGTGGTATGAGCTCTCAAATAAGTATTTTATAGTTAGAGTAGTCTAGTGGGCAGGATGATTGCCTGGTTGTGTGGTATGAACTCTCAAATAAGTATTTTATAGTCAGAGTAGTCTTGTGGGCAGGATGATTGCCTGGTTGTGTGGTATGAGCTCTCAAATAAGTATTTTATAGTCAGAGTAGTCTTGTGGGCAGGATGATTGCCTGGTTGTGTGGTATGAGCTCTCAAATAAGTATTTTATAGTTAGAGTAGTCTTGTGGGCAGGATGATTGCCTGATTGTGTGGTATGAACTCTCAAATAAGTATTTTATAGTCAGAGTAGTCTTGTGGGCAGGATGATTGCCTGGTTGTGTGGTATGAACTCTCAAATAAGTATTTTATAGTCAGAGTAGTCTTGTGGGCAGGATGATTGCCTGATTGTGTGGTATGAACTCTCAAATAAGTATTTTATAGTCAGAGTAGTCTTGTGTGCAGGATGATTGCCTGATTGTGTGGTATAAGCTCTGACTATGACTCACAATCTTTTGGGGACAGGAGAAGATAAGAAGATATAGACTATTACAGTTGTCTACTCTTGACTATTTCCTTACATCTACCAAAAAAAGGTAAAAATCACAGACAGCTGGCAAAAATCTTTGAGCTTTGCCTCCGGAGTCTACATTTTCAGAACAATCCTAAATCGCCTCAATAGAGGTCACCACATAATGTGAATCCCTTATAAATAATTTCTTTCAAAATTGTCTGTAGCCCTACTCCTGTATAAGTTCCATACATTGTAGCTGTACTATCATATCTCTGAGCTAGACACATTAAGATGTCAGGTTCATCCTGTTCCAAACATTTAAACCCTGCCATCCTGTGGGAAGTTTGTGGCTAGTATGTCATAATTTACAAATCTTAAGAAACATCAAAAACTTGTAAAACTAACAAAACAAAAAGGAAAAAAAATAATATTGTTATTTGTTTAACTTACATACATGAGGAAAAATTCAGAAAAAAAGTTTAAAATTAATAGGACTATTTTTTTTTCAAACAAATATATTAGTAGTATGTGATTATTTCTAGCTTTTAATATCTTATCATTTTTATTAGGCCTACATAACACAAAATTTAAACTGTTTCTAAAACATGTAAGTTATTTAAATTTATTTAAAATATTAATCTATTTAACTGCTACGTCCCACCTGACAAGGAAATAGAGATTGACCACATACAAATACCTGACCAAGAAGACTGTCTAATCATAGGAGATATGAATAGTCACTCTCAGAGCTGGGGATACCCAGACCTAAATGCCAGGGGAGAAGAAATTGAAGAATGGCAAGCAGAGAACAGACTTATCTTGCTTAATAAACCTGAAGACAAACCAACCTTTTTTTCAAGAGCCTGGCTAACATCAACCACTCCAGATCTAGCCTTTGCAACAGACAACTTATCCAAAAAGTGCACCAGAGAAGTTACAGACCAGCTAGCCACCAGTGACCACAGACCCATATTGATCAGTATCCTTCAAAATATCAGAAAACTCCACCATCCCCAGATGGAACTACAAAAAAGCCAACTGGCACCTATTCTCAAAGCTCACAGACCTATACACAACTTCAATAAACTGGAAATCAAACCAGGTTAATAAGTCATTCTCAGCTTTCTCCAAAGCAATCCTCCTAGCAGCTAAGGAATCAATTCCTAGAGGAGCCAGAAAAGATTATATCCCCAACTGGTCTGATCACCTTCAACAACTCCACAATGCCACTATTGAAGCCAGAAACACAGTAGAAAATCACCCTTGTATAGAAAATAACATAAATCTAAAAGCAGCTAACGCAGTTTTCAGGAAAAATTACCTTTCCGCCATGAGGAAAAGTTGGCATGAAAAAACAGAACAACTAAACGTAGAGAGAGATGGCCACAAACTCTGGCATATAGCCAAATGTCTCAACCAGGAAGAAAACAGAACAACTCCTATAGTAATAGAAAAGGACAACAAACCCCTGAAAGGCCAAGAAGCAGCAAATGAATTCATTAAGTTTTTCCAAAGCGTAGGACAAATACAAATTAATGAAAGTAGAAATAAAGATGTAAACTCAGAAATCCAAGATAAAATTAAAGAAAACAATCCAGCTTACTCCTTGGGAATGACCACTAATCTTAAAATGAAGGAACTAGATGAATCCCTAAAAGTCCTCAAACCAAAACAAGCCCAGGGCCCAGACAAAATATCAAATGACATGCTTCTTCACTTGGGTCCTCAAGCCAAAAGAAAACTGCTACAATTATTCAATGCTAGCTGGAAATCTGGCAGAATTCCAAACATCTGGAAAAAAGCCATTATGATCCCTATAATAAAGCACGGCAAACCAAGAAATAAACTGGATAGCTACCGTCCCATCAGCCTCACTAGCTGTACTTGCAAACTGATGAAAAGAGTGATAAATAGAAGGCTGACATGGATCCTTGAGTCAAATAACCTACTCACTGAAGCCCAGGCTGGCTTTAGAAAAGGCAGATCAACAGAAGATCAAATTGCCTTCATCACACAAGAAATAGAAGACGGCTTTCAAGAAAAGAAACCAACGACAATTGTGTGGGTTGACTTAGAAAAAGCATTTGACAAAGTCTGGGAACAAGGTCTCTTGCTCAAGCTAATCCAGCATCACATATCCCACAGAATGTACAACTGGATAAAGGAATACCTAAATAACAGAAAAGCCTTAGTTTGCATGCAAGGACAAAGAAGCCACACAGTGGGTATAAAAAATGGCGTCCCCCAAGGAGGAGTCCTATCCCCAACACTTTTTCTAATATTCATAAACGATCTAAATCAAAACCTACCCAAAAAAGTTAAAAGCAGCATGTATGCAGATGACCTTGCCTTAATTAGCACAGAAGAATATGTAGGAACATCGAAATTTTGATTACAAGATGCTCTTGATAAACTCAATAATTGGTCCAAAGACTGGGGCATGTCCATTAACACAAAAAAGACAACATATACCATATTCTCACTGTCAACAAAACAACAAACAATAAAATTAACATTAGATAAGGAAGCTTTAGAAAAAAATGACAGCCCTACTTATCTTGGAGTCACCTATGACCCGAGACTAACCTGGAAAAACCAAATAGATAAAACACAGAGTAAAGGCATCCAGAGACTATCCCTCTTGAAAAAATTAGCTGGCACAGATTGGGGAGCTAATCACAACATCCTGAAAAAGACCTATACCAGTTATGTAAGACCTGTACTAGAATATGGTGCCACAGCATGGGGCTCAGCAGCCCAAACCAACCTAAGAAAAATAGACAAGGTTCAAAATATTGGTCTAAGGATAATGACAGGAGCAATCAAAACAACACCCATAAGAGCTATGGAGGAAACCGCTGCCCTGATTTCTCTGGATGAAAGAAGAGAAATTAAAATCCTTTCCCAATTCACTAAATTGGAAACCTTGGAGAGGCACCCACTCAGAACAAAAATCCACAAAACTGGCACAAAAAAACGTCTCAAAAGGACCAATTTCATACAGGAATCTCTAAACCTAAAAAAAGAAACACCAACTTGAAAAAATTACTCTGGAATCCTCGATACACTATAATGAATCTCCACCCTGGGATGAAAGCCCTCTTCCTACTATAAGGGACCATATTGAAAACATAAAAAGAAAATCTGATTACAGACCAACAGAGCTCAAGGAAATAGTGAACTGTTTTCTACATACCAATTACCCTAGCAATCAGTGGATCAGAGTTTACACGGATGGCTCATCCCATAAAGCCACCACACATGGAGGAGCTGGAATACTTATCGAATGGCCAGATGGAGGAAAACTAGAAAAATCCATTGCAACTGAAGAGCTCTCTGACAGTCACAGAGCAGAAAGGGAAGCACTAGCACTAGCTGCTACCATGCTAGCAAATCATCCAAGTTACCCTCACAGTCAGATTGTCTTTCTAACAGACGCGAAAACAACCCTCCAAAACTTGCAAAACTCTGATTCCCCTTATATTAAAAACCTCAGAACAGCACTTATAAAGCTCAACAACAACAGCAAAAAAACTGTTATTCAATGGATACCAGCTCACATACAACTAGCAGGAAATGAGAAGGCTGACACACTCGCCAAGAGTGGGAGAACAAACTCACAAGTAAACTCTGCACTCTATCCAGAAGAAATGAAGAAATTAATTGTACATAAAATAAATGAGAAATGGACGAGCTCTCATCCAAATCACAAGAAAGATGACGCTTACTATAAGCTATCCCGACAAGACCAACGTCTAATCTTTCGACTCAGGACCGGACACAACAGAATGCGACAACACATGTTCCGGAAGCTCAAAATTGGAACCAGTGAAATCTGCCCATGTGGAGTATCACCAGAAAATGCAGACCACGTCCTCCAAAACTGCTCTCTCTACCAAGAGGCCCGTATAAAACATTGGCCCCAAATCACCCCAATAGAAAGAAAACTATATGGAGAGCTCCCTGATTTGGAAACCACTGCGCAGTTCATCTCATGTATTGGTCTAGTCATATGAACACTCCAACATAACAAACAATGAGAACGATGAAGAAGAAAAAGAAGAAAAATTTAAATTTTTAAAAGTTATGAAATTCATTCAAATCTAAGTCTTGTTAATAAAAACAAGAAAAACAATTTTTTAAAAATATCAATATATATAAAATATTTAAATAAAATAATTTAAAAAAAAACTTTATTTCATCCTTTTATTTAAAAAAAAAATTTACATTATTTTTTACCTGAAGTACATGTTTTTTCTGGAAATATACATTTTTTTTTTTATAAGTTCTATTTGAATTTGCTATAAAATTGATATTTGATATTTTGAGTTTTTGGCAAAAAAATGAACATTCTTGAAATACTATATAACTATAATTTAAGTTGCATTAAGTAACAAGCCCAAACTAAAAAACTTTTTTTAAAATAAAAAAACGAAGCTTTTCTAAGGGTAAGAACTCTGCACATACAACTATATGTGTCAATAATGTAGAAGTTATTTCTCTTTTATATCAAACACAATAGCAAATTATCAATAATTAATTGACTTACTTTTTGGTTACTTTTTTAATTGATTCGTGTTTTGTTAGGTACAAAAATTAAATTTTTAAAGTTTCAACTTGATTTGAGAATGGGTGTGGGAGAAAAAATGTGTACAATTGCCTAAGGGGACAAATCCCTACATATTTAGCCATAGCTGTGAATACTGAAGAATTAAATTCCCTTGTTGGTATGAAACAAAATAATTAATTACCAGTAATTAATTGACTAATTGGTTAATTTTTTATTGATTTATGTATTGTCTTCATTAATGAATAATTGTGCAAAGTTTCAACTTGATCCAAGAATGAGTGTGGGACAAATAACATGTTCAAACTTTTTACCAGACAGACAGACAGAGTGTGTTGAATAAAGTTTTGTAACAATAGCACTTTTTTTTAATACCTGCTTTAAAGTAACTTCTTCAAACTTACCCTACATTATAGAAAACTAACTTGTTTAAAAGCATTGCAAAAACAGTTTAAATAATTCAGTTTAGGTGACAGAGTACACATCAACAACAATGAACTTCTATTCAGTTTTAGTCAAGTTAAAATTAGAATCTATAGCCTTTGGAACATGTAGAAAAGTTGATATTGAATGAAAACTGACATCCATGCTGCCATGCACAAATATGTCAAACAAGACACATAGTTTAAGTGTGGTCATCGACATAGTCAGTTCTAATTATTAATCAACAACATTGACAAACATAATGTTAAAGGGTCTTAAAAAATAACTGAACTATTGTTTCCCAATCAACTTAACTTTAGCATATTCTTCTATATCTCTTTGGCTTTCATTTGGTCTACAAAAATCAATAACATTATTATTTGAATTTAAAGCCCCCTATTTCCCAAGAGCATGACATGTAACATAAAATAACAGCAGCACTAAAGTACCAAGGTAATTATTATATTTTATATAACATGTTTAATCATAATTTGCTACAGCACTAAAACTTTAAACTCCATTTTTATGTTTCCAAGAGCAGAAAGAAACATATATATATATATATATATGTCATATATGTGCAATAGATGGCACATCTGGACTATTGGCTTACTTTCTAAGAGAAGAAGCAGATCTTCTTGACTTGGCAGAAACTGTAGATCTTTGTTTAGGGAACATTCTCCTTTGGCTGATTCTTCCTGTGTCATAACTTAATGCTAGATGTTGTCTGCTGGCAAAGTCTTTGGCATCTTCAGGCAAGACAGGGGTGGAATGGACACAAGAAATGGATGGAAATAATGGAGTCTGAGACTGGCCACCTGACAAAACAGTATGAGATAAGGTCTAACACAATTTCATAGATATAAAATTTAATAAGCAAAAGGAACATTCACAAAATAGAAAAATATTTCTTATAATGAAGTAATGAGGGAGGTGATGGCCAAGAAGTAAAGCACTGGGGTTCCAAACTGAGCAGTCTTGGGTTTGAATGACGATGAAGACTGGGTTTTTGAATTCAGGATTTTAGGACCCCCCCTTCCCCCAGCTCAGCTCTAATGGGTACCTGTGATGGCATTATGACACCCTCATTAGCAGTCAACTAAAGAAACAGATGACCTTAACATCATCCACCCATAGATGTTAAGATCTGGAAGGGGGCACATTATTTAACTTTTTTTTAAAGAAGTAATGGCACACATGATAAATGATGGAAAAATGTTTTACAAGTAAGGGGCACAAGTTTTATGGAATTTCTGTACTAGTTCTCATGTAACTAAATTAACTAAGGTGGACTATAAAAAGTTGGACAAATTTTTATGTTTAGCTGGCTAGTGCCTTCTGTTTTTCATTGTCTACTTACCATGAGATTTAAATAGCTTTTGATCCTGAGCCACAAATTTGAATTTGTATGGTTGATAGGATTGTCCAGTTAGGTCCAAAGTTTCATCCTCATTTAAACTAATGATTTCATTTAGAAAAGAAAATATTTTAAAATCTATTTGAGTATTGTAAAAAAAAATTAAATAATTTTCTTTCTTTTTATTCACCTACTTAATTCAATTCCAGAACATTGTGTTGCTATACAGATATCAGGAAATGTTTTCTCAAGAGAATCACTGTTTTAGTTCAATTTATTTGAACAAAAAAAAAAGTCAAAATACTGTAGCTTTCAGTGTACGCAAATATACAATTTCTAACATTAAGAGGTTTCGAATAGACAACTTAGGAAGAGTTTTTTATTAGCTTATGCAAAATAAAAAAAAATAAAAAAAAAACTTTTAAAAAGATGAATGGAAAAATTTGTTATTACAAAATTGGAATGGCCTAATATATTAATTAATAGAAAGCAGATCTTGCTACGTGAATTGAAAATAAAGCCGTCTCAACTTACCTAACTGCACCAGTCATCTCACAGTGGATAAGAAACCTGGGCAACCAATAAGCCCTTAAGCGTCTCAGGACATCATACTGAGTCCTAAGAAAAATAGTGTGACTCACTCTCATGTTGGTTGTGGCAGCCTTTATAATTTGATCAAGTGCATCTTGGGTAAGTTTAAGCTTGAATTTATCTTGTATATTTCTGTTAAAAAATTTAAACAAAATATGAGAACAGAAAACAAATATATATATGCAAAAAACAGACCCACTAAAACATTTTTTCTTAATTAACAAGGCTGAAAGATTTATAGCACAATAACAAGATTACAATAGTAGATAAAAACTACTGTAGATGTTAGTAGGGAATAAAAAAGATGAAAAAAAATTACTTAAAATGATTGTTTAAGGTTTTCATGTTCTCAGCATCATCAAAGTCTTCCATGACATCTTTAAAATTTTCACACTCTAACCAAAAGGATAGTAAATGCTCTCCAGTGGTTCCTTGAAGGAAGGATCTAAATTCTTCAAAAGCACTATGCTGGAAACAAATTTTTTTTGTAATTTAAAACTAAATTACAATTTTGTAAAAAAAAATATTGTATAATAGTGTTATTAATATTGTTGAAAAGCACTAAAAAACAGGGTAAAGCGTCTAAAGTTGACAGCATTGTTGTGAACAGATTGTGTCAAAAGTTGACAGCATAAAAACAAAAACATCTAATTATAACAATATAGTATTGTATTGCAAACTAAGCTTGAAATATTGCAGTTGGCGTACATTCAACACACAACAAATTCAGAGAAGGATTTTAAAGGATTACTCTAATTCTAAGTGGGCAAAAAATCTTAAATTAAAATAAACATTTGGCACTAACCGATCCCAGAATCCTCTCCTTCATTTGTTGAATGGACATTTTCAGTCTGCCCTCCATATTTCTCATGTCCACTTCTGTTTGCTCTTCGGTCACTCCTTCTTCATCAAACTGAACATAGGAATGGCCATCAGTCTCAGGCTCTATTTCCCCGAAAAAATTCTCAAAGTATTGCATATTTTCATCTGACATATGTATATAGTGATCAAAATTGACTGGAGCTGACAGAGCTCTGAATGGTAATCAAAAGAAAAAAAAATTATGCCTAATAAACATTAACAAATTTTGTCTTTTAAATAAATTTTTACTTTTTTTTAAGCTTAGCCAAATTTAAAAACAATATTATTAGGTCTCAAAATATTTCTGATTTATTCTATTTCTACCTTACCTGGCACCTCTTAAAAATGCTTCTTCTGTTGATGACGCAGGGGCTTTGCTGTGTGAAGATTTACTTTTCACTTCTGAAAATACAATAGTGCAGACATTGGAGGGACAAAATGTAGATGTCAATTAATGCAAGGTAATATTAGAATAATAGGATAAATATAAAAAGTTATTTAAAAAATCCCCTCTCAGACCTTGCGATCTTTAGGGCAGATGATGCAAAGGTCATCTGTTCCTATGATTGACAGTTAACAAAGGTGTCATGTGGCCAGCACAGCAACCAACCACTTTACTTTCCTACTTTCCCCAATTAATGTCAGGTACCCATTAGAGTCTGGCGGACTTAGGGACGCCCTAAAAAATCCAGAAATAAAAAATCTCAGTCTCAATGAGATTCAAACCCAGAACTGCACTATTCGAAAGCCAAGTGCTTTACCATTTGGTCACCATGCCGTTATGATAAATATAAGAGCTCCTTCAAGGAGTGTGAGTGTGCTTGGAATCACTAGCTGTCAACCCCTCCTCATGGTGTGAAGCTGTCACGAGATACAAAGCAAGAACTGGCCAGTGTGAAAAAAGCACCAAATCAACAAAGAGCTGAGAGAAGAAGAAGGCCTATCTGCATCTGACCAAACCTACCCATGCCATGTATGCAACTGGCTTTTTAAAGTGAGGATTGGACTTACAGTCATCTTCATTTCATAGGAAATGAGAAATGTGCTTATCTTGGACCAAGAAGGATGAGCTATGTGTGATAAATATAGTCACTGATTTATTTCTAATGTAATTTAATTTAGTGTCATGTTTGGCTTTGTAATATGATTAAAAAATTAAAAAAAAAAAAACTTTTGTATGGAAGCAATTCATATATATTACTTCGTCTAATGGTTGTTTACAGTTATTTTACTTTGGCTAGTGGTTGTGAACAGATATTTTACTTTGGCTAGTCATTGTTTAGATATTTTACTTTGGCTAGTGGTTGTTTACAGATATTTTACTTTGGCTAGTCATTGTTTAGATATTTTACTTTGGCTAGTGGTTGTTTACAGATATTTTACTTTGGCTAGTGGTTGTTAACAGATATTTTACTTTGGCTAGTCATTGTTTAGATATTTTACTTTTGCTAGTGGTTGTTTACAGATATTTTGCTTTGGCTAGTGGTTGTTAACAGATATTTTACTTTGGCTAGTGGTTGTTAACAGATATTTTACTTTGGCTAGTCATTGTTTAGATATTTTACTTTTGCTAGTGGTTGTTTACAGATATTTTACTTTTGCTAGTGGTTGTTTACAGATATTTTACTTTGGCTAGTGGTTGTGAACAGATATTTTACTTTGGCTAGTGGTTGTTAACAGATATTTTACTTTGGCTAGTCATTGTTTAGATAGTTTACTTTTGCTAGTGGTTGTTTACAGATATTTTACTTTTGCAAGTGGTTGTTAACAGATATTTTACTTTTGCAAGTGGTTGTTAACAGATATTTTACTTTGGCTAGTCATTGTTTAGATATTTTACTTTTGCTAGTGGTTGTTAACAGATATTTTACTTTGGCTAGTCATTGTTTAGATATTTTACTTTGGCTAGTGGTTGTTTACAGATATTTTACTTTGGCTAGTCATTCTTTAGATATTTTACTTTGGCTAGTGGCTGTTTACAGATATTTTACTTTGGCTAGTGGTTGTTAACAGATATTTTACTTTGGCTAGTCATTGTTTAGATATTTTACTTTTGCTAGTGGTTGTTTACAGATATTTTGCTTTGGCTAGTGGTTGTTAACAGATATTTTACTTTGGCTAGTGGTTGTTAACAGATATTTTACTTTGGCTAGTCATTGTTTAGATATTTTACTTTTGCTAGTGGTTGTTTACAGATATTTTACTTTTGCTAGTGGTTGTTTACAGATATTTTACTTTGGCTAGTGGTTGTGAACAGATATTTTACTTTGGCTAGTGGTTGTTAACAGATATTTTACTTTGGCTAGTCATTGTTTAGATAGTTTACTTTTGCTAGTGGTTGTTTACAGATATTTTACTTTTGCAAGTGGTTGTTAACAGATATTTTACTTTTGCAAGTGGTTGTTAACAGATATTTTACTTTGGCTAGTCATTGTTTAGATATTTTACTTTTGCTAGTGGTTGTTAACAGATATTTTACTTTGGCTAGTCATTGTTTAGATATTTTACTTTGGCTAGTGGTTGTTTACAGATATTTTACTTTGGCTAGTGGCTGTTAACAGATATTTTACTTTGGCTAGTCATTGTTTAGATATTTTACTTTGGCTAGTGGTTGTTTGCAGATATTTTACTTTGGCTAGTCATTCTTTAGATATTTTACTTTGGCTAGTGGCTGTTTACAGATATTTTACTTTGGCTAGTGGTTGTTTACAGATATTTTACTTTGGCTATTGGTTGTTAACAGGTATTTTACTTTGGCTAGTGGTTGTTAACAGATATTTTTTTTTTGCTAGTGGTTGTTTACAGGTATTTTACTTGACTCCTTTTAAAGGTATTCTATGTTTTGAAAATATGTACAAATATTTATTAATTTTATCATTAGCACTTTAAATATTTTAAATTTTATTTATATGGCAGGATTTTTTTCTTTACTATATTTGTTGTATATTGTTTATTTAATGTCAAATATATTATTTTCACTTATTTTTATTTGAAAACACTTACCGGAACCCATTCTCGCCAACTGGCTGTTCATTAAATTCTCATTAAATAAATCCTCTTCACCAGTCCTGACCAGATTTCTGTATAGAAAAATAAATTATTAAGCAATCCCTTTGAAAAAACAAACAAACCAAGTAATCATTTAGTTAAACTACATTTTTCAATTTTAGTGTAAGTTCTGATCTAACCAATCATTACAAGTGAAAGTTTTGATTATTCAATCATTAGATTAGTTGGCCTCCTTCAGTAGTAGAACGACTATGGTTCATCTTGCACACTTTTTCATGTGGCTGTGGAGCCCTATTTTGGAGAGACACTCCCGTACACAAATATCACAGGTTAAGGTGGCTTTTGCTTTGGTGGTAGAGGAGCTGGCCATTTTTCGCATTGTACGCTTTTCTTCCAGAGTTGAGGCCCATGTTTTTTCACTGTCCATAGCTTTCTTGGTCACTGTCTCTCTCCATCTGGTGTGAACCAGAGCTATGTTTTCCCAATGGTCTGAATTGATATTCACTGATTTGAGGTCCCGTTTTATTACATCTATGTAATGGAGGTGGGGCGACCAGTTTCTCTTGAGCCAGTTGCGAGTTGTCCATAGAGGATGACTTTTGGGATGCGATTGTCCTCCATCCGGGGAACATGTCCAAGCCAGTGCAAGCGGTTTTGTCTGAGGGCTGTAAAGATGCTGGGAATACCTGTTCGTGCAAGGATCTCAGTATTGCACACTTTTTCTTTCCATGTGATTTTCAAGATCCTACGGAGACATCGTAAATGGAATGAGTTTAGTTTTCTCTCTTGCTATGTGTAGGTGGTCCATGATTCACTGCCATACAGTAGTGTACTCATAACGCATGCCTTGTACACTTCCATTTTGGTCACTGTAGTGAGCTTCTGGTTTTCCCAAACTCTTGACCTGAGTCTAGCGAATTCAATCATTACAAGTTTAAATATTAAATCTTAAGATTAAATTTCAAGAGCATTATACATTTATAAACACTAATAATACTTTGAAATGATGCTATAGGAGACTGGAAGAAGTGCTTTACAAGAGCAATTATAGAATTGATGATGAAGATGAAATGCACTATAAACATAATGCATTCTTATTAATAAGAAGTTTAGGTTTTATTAATTTCTGAGAACACTAATTACTATTCTTTGAGAACCAGCTGTAACACCTCTTCTCATAAAGAGTAAATATACCAGTATGTTAAGTTTTACATTGACCTTTGCCAAGAGTTGCTGTTCATTAAAACTGCTTGCCCATCCGAGGTTTCACTTGTCCTCCCAGTGATTGGCTGAAATTTGAAATGAAATTCAGAGTTTGTCTCAGAAGACCTTGTGGTGATTGAGCTCCTAGGCTTCAAGGATATTGGCTGGGAGGATTTTCGTTTTGCTGATGTCAGTGATGGATGCAGATCATATTTACCATTTTCTATTGAAAAAAAAATTATTTTCTATTTAGGCCTACAAAGTTAAATTAAATTTTAATAATACAACTGAAAACTATTGATAAAACAATTTTAATATGGCAAGGAAAGTGTCATTGTTAAAAAAGTTCAAATCAAATCTTAAAGCTCTATTACTTGTCCTTGGGATTCATGCATTCATTGTTAATTTTTTTTTTTTTCAAAGTCATTGTCTAATCTCTATTTTTCTTCTGCCTGCATCTTGAGAAAACAATTTTGAGACAAAAAGTTTGCAAACATAAAGCTTAGATGTTTAATGTGAATTGTGATGAAGCTTTTCAGATTTCTCACTGACCTAGAAAAAACATGGCTGGTAGAGATACTGCTCTGCTTCCAGGTCTCTGGTAGGGAAACAAGGCTGGGTAATCAGGCTCCTCCCAGGCAAAGTCAAGGTCATCTAAGTTGTTGTTAGTGCTCTTTTCACCACTGATGCTGTCAAAAGTAAACAAAAAAAAAACAGCAGTTAAAAAGTTTTTCTTCATTCTAAAATCGTATCAGACTGATAAAATACAGTCCCTGAGTCCATCCAACTCTAATGGGTACCTGACATTAATTAGGGAAAGTAAAATGGTTGGTTGTTGTGCTGGCCAAATGACACCCTCGTTAACAAATAAAGTGAACAACATCACAACATTATTCATAAACAACATCAGGACTAACCATTAAATATCATCTGATGGATAACATCATTGTAAAACAAAAGATATTTGTACTTAGTACATATACATTATGAGATTTACAGAATTTAATTAAATGTTAATAAGCATTCCTTTATAGTTTTAAGTCAGGTTAGCAATACTTAAATTCAGTCAACAAGCAAATATATCCATTAAAATTATGCATACATATTACATATAGAAAGGCAAAACTAAGAACCACATTTTTTATAAGAGAAAGTGGTGAATTAAATATAACGAAATAAGGGACTGCACTGACCAGGGCTTGAACAAAGGACTCACATATTTGACAACTCTGCCTAGCAGCAATACAGTGCTAAGCAAACAAACCACTAGACCATCCAGATGTAAAAAAAAAAATCTATTGCATTCGCAAGCATGCACCCACCACCAAAAAGTCAACAGTCACATGCCCTGCACTTCATTACCCAGCCTTAACCTCACCACACCCATCCTCCCCAACAATTTTAACAAGGCTGACACAGACTGCCATTAGGCATATATTTGGCAAACAATAGCTCTATATTAACTGTAGATCTTTCAATAGAACATTCAGACAAAATAAATATTTGTATTTCCATTAAAATTAGTATACTCAAAATTTTTTTTATCTTAGTCCATTTGAAGAATAAGTAAAAAAAACTGAACAATTACAATAATAATGAATGTCATATTGAAATAAGTCTATAGTACTGAAGATAATCTTTTCTGTCAATTATAAACACATACCTGAGACTAGAAATGTAGCTCTCACTAGCACGACTATAACCTCTAATGTTTCTGCTACTTTCACGGCTGGTTGACTGTCTGTCATTGTCCAGGGGCTTCAGCAACAGTTTGACTAGCTTTAACTCTCTGAAGAGCTGTGTCCTAAGAAAAGTGATCCATGATTACTTTATCTGAATGGTAAATAATTTGAGTTAGGTTCTTTTAACAAGTCAGCAATGTTAAAAATGCACAATACATTACAAAAAGGCTTTTTCTTTCATATATTAAACCTTTATCAAATGTAAAATAAGTTTAAATACTGCATCGTTAAGAAATAGCATGTACTAAGCATGTTTTTCTTTTGACTAGCTTCAAGTATGAAGAGCTATGTCCCAAAGAAAGTGATATAAGATTACTTTAATTAAAAGGCAAAGAAATTAAGGGTGGTAAAAAGTAAAAAATATGTAATGCATAAAGATTTGACAATACACTTTAAAATTCAAAATCTTTATTAAATGTTAAATATGCAAAATTAATGTAGTAGTTGATCAAATAGTGACTTTCAAAATACCAGCAAGGTAGATTCTTTGTTATACAATTGTTAGTGTGGAAAAGTACATTAAAATAAGTAAGCTTTTTTGTTGTTGTTTTTTGTCCTATCCCAAACCTCTTGCAGGATAACAGGGAATGGCAGTTGGCAAGGTTAGAACTCCTTGTACATTCCAAAGCAGTATGCAACCTTGTGTGCTATGATCATGTGACCAGAAAATGAAAATGGGAGCCAGTCAAAACTTACACTGATAGAAGCTTATTTAAATTAATTTAGAGTAAAGTTATGAAGTTAGCTCTGAATCTAAAGAAAGCAGATTCTATTTAGAGACATGGAAAATGTTGTACTTCAGTGATTATTTCAGAATTACATGTGGACTGAATTATCACGAGTTTTGACATATTCACACGTGTATATTGTGGTTGTGCTGGACTAAACCAAACTGTACTTACATAATTCCTATTCATGGTTTTCCTTTGAAGACTGCAGAACATCTTTATATTGATCTATCACAAACTAGGCTAATACCTTAGAAAAAGTGGTAATCTCTCCTGACGAGCCCACTCTAGCATTTTTTCCCTTTCCTCATCAGTGGGTCCATATTGTGTAGAAGGACTCAAAGAGGTTAAAGAGTTAGTCACATCTGGCCTGACATCTTCCAGTTCATCAAAGGCTCCAGTTAAACGGTTGTAGAACAGAGCCTGGGGGAAGACCTAACCAAAACAAACAATAGAAAAAAAGAATATTAAAAAAAAAACAAAGCTTATCAAGGGAAGGAACCAAAGCTTATCAAGGGAAAGAACCACTATATGTAAGTTGTTTTACATTGACAAAGTAATAAGTAAATAAATAGCATTGTGTCACTCAATTATGTGGTTTATTTTTTTAGTTTAGCGATGCACCATAGATGACGAACTTTGAACGCGACTTAATAGTGACGTCATATAGCTATAGAGTGTAGAGGTTTTCTGATTAATCTAGATTAGAGACAGTTGACATCTACAGCGACAACAACGTTCTGTGATGGAGACTCAACTGTGGTCCAATAAACTTATTGGGCTTTGAATCTTTGTGGAATTGGTCTTTCCACAATTACCTAGCCATGTTGTCTCTCGTGTGTTAAACGAATAAACCGGAACCAGATACACATATCTTTTCTGAATCAGTGATCATGAGTGAACAAAACACACAAGGAAGATGTTACAGTTCATCAGTTGAGATCAAACTTCTAGTTTATAAATGGATAGCACACCAATGAACTAAAATTGCGTTTTTCAGACCTCCCAGTAACAAAGTCAACAACGAATGTATTTATTACTGAACTATTTGCTGTTTTTAATCACTCTATGAAAAGAACAGCAAATGAAGCCAACCTGTTGTTGTTTTTTTTAATAGAACTAATTTGTGTACCGGGCAATGCTCTTCAGTCTCAACATGGCGCAAGGAGGGAAACGGTAATTGTTAGAGGAGACTTTAAGACAATAGAGAATTAAAACAGAGCCCCCGTTGGGATGCCTATTGCATTAGCCCCAACAACTCACTATTCACACACTGTTTCTCAATGGACCGTTTTATGGCAGACACCAGCAAGCTAATGTGGTACACGAAAGGTATATAGTGGAGTTTTTTTTTGTTTGTTTTTGTGTGTGTGCTCGGCCTTTGCCCACGTCTCTTACCCGGGTGCTTCCATTGGCCTACATCTCCGAGAGTCTTCGACTCAATTGCAAAAAAGAATGTAATTTTTTATCAATTACATCTTTGAAGATAGTTGTTCTACTGAATAAAGTGTCATGATTCCATTGGCTTACAGCTCCTAACATTGTGTCCACATCCGAGAGTCTACTGCCAGACTCCCCAGGTCTTAATGGAATCATCCCAGGATGTTAACCAATTCTCTTGTACCAACTCTCGTAAGGCAAGCGAAGCATGTTGAAAAGTACCTGGGGTCTCGAAAGTGGGCACAGCCAGCACTTCCTCTCGTGTTAAAACATCAGCCGTTTGAGTCCGTTTCTTTTCCCATCATGCCGCGGTGCAAAAGACTCCACAACACCAATCGATCGGCGGACTTCTATCTCATCTGTAGAGAACTTTTGACTCCAACACATTTTTACACGTTTCAGTTAGCTAACAATATTAAGATGGGCATTTAGAACTCATCAAGTCTAGTCGCTCCTCACATCAACATAGAATCATAGATCACCAATACAATTACATGTATCTATATGTTGTAACTCCAGTGACGGACTGAAAGGGTTAATGTGTGTGCGGCCCACTGATACACACCACTCAAGCCAATCACACAGGTCAACGGGTCAACGGCTGTCGATTGACAAGGGACAGTATTGCTAATAACCAACCGCACGTATGACCTGTGTTGTGGTCATGTGATCAAGAGCCTTCACGGTCGAGAGACAGTGTGTTAAAAAGGACAGTTGAGTCCAGGACAGAAAAGCAGAAGGACTGTGATGTACCTTTGAGTCCTCAAAAATGTAGCTGTACGAGCTAGAGAAAGACTTGTAGTGTTAGTAGGCAGTTCTATTGTGTTAAAGCATTTGAAGTTAGTTAAGCCAATAAAGTGTTGAATTGGCTGTCGATGTAATTTGTTATTAAACCGCCACATTGTTTATTGAAGCTCTTGTTGTCAAGTTGATGTTTTAGATGTGCTGTTGTGTTTAGCAGTGTTTACAGAAGGCCTGATTAGGAGAGAATCGTAACAATTTAATTCTCTTCATGACTCAACCATTCCTGATACCCGACACCACCAAGAAGTCATGGAAAGATCACTCTTTTATTTCTGCAACTCGTACTAGCGTTACCCCGCGTAACTTTTGCGGTGAAAAAAAAAAGAGGGGGGTGGAGAACAAGTAGTATTCACCCGTCACTAAATAGCAGGGCCGGACTTAACCATTGTGGGGAAACGGATTTCGCGGGGCTCAGTTTGGTAGGGATACGGATAATAAGTGAAAATTAAGAGTTTGTATTTTGAAAATAAATTCGTCTTTGCATTTTATACATTCTTTACTACGTACAGGATTAATTTACGAGCCTTGCGTATAGCGAAGTCATACGGCATATCATAATAATTCTGTTTCCTACATTGACCACGCTCAATAGCATGAATTACCAAATGTTTCACTCTATCTACGAGAATTGTTGACCTCAAGTAATTCTTCATTAGTTTGAGGCGCGAGAAAGCTTCTTTCACTAGATTCCACAATTACGGGTATTGTATAATGCATTTTTTTATCACGCGTAGGACTGGCGTTTTCCAATTTTGAATGACAATTTTGACTATATTTCAGGAGATTTTTTTGAGTTTTCAAAAGATTTTAATAATTTCCGTAGATTTCCATGACTTTTTCGTATATTTTGCAATTTCAGGAGATTCCAGGAGCTCCTGGTAATCAGGAGGCAGCGGAAAATCTGTTATAAGTTATAAAATGGTTTGATTTAATAATTTACTATTAGGAATAGCGTGGGCCTATGAAAATGGGGGGGCCCACAGCAGTCGCATAGTTGCAGCGGCCTAAAGCCGGCCCTGCAAAATAGCTGAGTATGCTACGCAGCAGGTCGACTAGTTTATTAAACGTGTAGAAAGGTGAGCAACACTAACAACTCTTTCTTGTGAGTATCCTTACAGCGACAGCTAGTAACAAGCTACCACCAAGTCACTGATGTACTTAAGGTTGAGAAATGTTACATTAGAGCAATATTACTAAATGTCATTCAAAGTTTGTTTATGTGTCTGTTTGTTTGTTTTCGACATTGCAAAAGTTCCTTCACAAATGAAGATCATTAGCCTACGTCCTAGTTCTTATCTCCTGCAGGACGTCACTTGATGCCTGCAACAGACTGGGTCTTAACTCGTGCCCAAAGTACAAGGTGCCTACTACACGAGCAGGAAGTTTATTTACATTGATATTAAATTTGTCTTTAATGTTAAGGTATAAACACAACTATGTGTATTCACCCCCCACACAAACACACACACACGCACACCAACACACCCTTTTTAAAAATCACTTTTCATTCCACTGAAATGCTATGAATACACTTTTCAATCCTACCATTAACACACATCCATCTCGATCAATTCAATACAATGTCTATCACGCAATCTATTGACATGGACATTCAAGAAGTTGTTGTTTCCCTTCGACTATCTCTCACGTAATCTTGTAGTCACTCGACTCTCTAAAGAAATCAAGAAATACTAATGTATTGGTCGGCAGTTAAGAATCACGGCATTCAAAGAACTAAATATATTTGCTTGAAATTGTATTACTGAAAGGTGAAATATTAAGTCTGTGTGTTACTTGTTTTAGCTGCAGGCGCGCCTTTAGTTTGGTGAATAACTTAAAGGGACATGTTGTTATCCTTGTGAAACGTTTATAACTATTAAACCTTAGAAACAATATGGGGGCAATAGCTGGCCTAGGGGGGGAAAGGGGAAACTAATTGTTTATTCTTTTTGGTCTGGCGGAAGTCACAAGTAAAAGACTGTGAAACAATGACATCGATGTGGTCTAACACTGGCCATAGCATATTACGTCTAGGACCTGTATCTTAGAACAAAGTTTATAAACGAAACTTCAATATACCGGAAGCGAAAGAAAACAATTGAAGAAGTCAAGAAAGAGGTCATCGTATGCCAACAGGTCTTCCAAATTTTCTCCAGTGATGTCTAGACCTGAAATTTAAAAAAAAAATTGATAGATAAAAAAAATATTTCACATTTACAAGAGCAGGTATGTTATTGGTTATTTTTATTTTTCTACCATCTAAACAGAAACTAAGAATGTAGAAAATTAGTCCGAGAATCTCATCCTTATCTATTATGAACTAGCACTAGTCTTCATATAGAGGGACTATTGGAGTCAAACTGCCCCTTGATCACTGGCGGATCCAGGGGGGGGGGCGGTAGGGGCGATCGCCCCCCCCCCACTCGGCCGACCTGGGGGGGGGGGGGGCGGAGGATTTTTAGTATAGAATTCACACAATTTGTAAACGAATGTATTACTTATGTTGATAATATATACTAATTATTTATATTTCAACCTATTTTTAGATTATTTCGCCCCCCCCTTGTGGTATTTTGGCCGATTTGGTAGGGTCGGGAGGGGGCGATGGCATCAATCCGCCCCCCCCCCCCACCATAAACTTTCGAGTGGGGGGGGCGGTCCTATTTATTTGCAGAAATCACAGCTAGCTAACAGAATCAATTAAATATCTATATGATTAAAACTTGTTATTGGTATTTTAACCGGTCTTTATATTATGTCGTTCATCTGTTGGCCGATTGGAAGGGGAGAAGCAAATACCTCTACTGCCCTTCCCATCTAAACCCTTTGAGTGAGGGGGGGGGCGGTCCTACTTTTAATGGTAAATCATAGTATGTGAATAAAATTAGTCGAATATCTATATAATATAAACAGGTGGAAGTGCGATACATGCAATCCCCTTCCCCCCCCCCCCCCCCCCTCCAATACTTTTTCTTTTTGTATTATAGTAAGAAATTACAAAATTTAAAAAATCTGTCACTAATATAATTTATATATCCTATAAAGTAAATTCTTATATCGAGTCGCCCAACCTCTATTCTTTAATGCAAAATGCAATCATTAGCAGAAATTATACAAAGGAGCGAGGATTAATCGTCTTTATTTTACCGCCCTTCCCCTTTCCAGACAGAGTTTGTGTAATTTCACATGAAATTATCATAACTATTTTAAGAAAGACTTTGCTTTAGAAAAGTTATAATTCAAATGAAATTTTTCAATATAACAGTCGCGGTTGAGATGAGTTCAAAAGCCAGATAATCTTTTCCTAGTCGACTTTTTCCAACCTTTACTCTATCTCATATTTTTCTAGTTAAAAAAATGTAGGACTATAACTCACAATTTATGCATGCTTACATTTTATTGAATATTATTAATCGAATATTTTTCTTTTCGGCGGCGATCCTCAAAGCCTTAATCTAAATAGGTTCGGTATCTTATCTTTTCAAAGAACAAACGGTTGTATTTGCAATGTATTAAGGGACTATAAATTCATATTGGAATATTTTTTCCACATTATTCAAAAGGTCCTTTATAATAGAATGAATAATGAGCTGTAGGTCAGGAGAATGCGTTACTGCAATGAAGAATGCGAAAAAAACGCTTTTAGCGTTGAGGCTTCGCCCCGAGCCTCACTGATGAATAATAAGCTGTAGATATCAGGAGAATGTGTTTCTGCAGTTAAGAATGCAAGAAAACGCTTTTGGAGTCGGCGCTTCGCCCCGAACCCTACAAATAAGTAATGTGCTGTAGATGTCAGGAGAATGCGTTTCTGCAGTGAAGAATGCAAGAAAACGCTTTTGGCGTCGGGGCTTCACCCCGAACTCCATTGATTAATAATGTGCTGTAGATGTCAGGAGAATACTTTTCTTCAGTGAAGATTGTAAAAAAACGCTTTTGGAGTCGGGGCTTCGCCCCGAACTCCATTGATTAATAATGTGCTGTAGATGTCAGGAAAATGCGTTTCAGCCGTGAAAAATTCAAGAAAACGCTTTTGGCGTCGGGGCTTCACCCCGAACTACATTGATTAATAGTGTGCTGTAGATGTCAGGAGAATACTTTTCTTCAGTGAAGATTGTAAAAAAACGCTTTTGGAGTCGGGGCTTCGCCCCGAACTCCATTGATTAATAATGTGCTGTAGATGTCAGGAGAATGCGTTTCAGCCGTGATAAAATGCAAGGAAACGCTTTTGGCGTCGGGGCTTCGCCCCGAACCCCACTAAAAAGTAATAAGCTGTAGATGTCAGGAGAATGCATTACTGCAGTGAAGAATGCCAAAAAACGCTTTTAGCGTTGAGGCTTCTCCCCGAGCCTCACTGATGAATAATAAGCTGTAGATGTCAGGAGAATGCGTTTCTGCAGTGAAGAATGCAAGAAAACGCTTTTGGCGTCGGGGCTTCACCCCGAACTCCATTGATTAATAATGTGCTGTAGATGTCAGGAGAATACTTTTCTTCAGTGAAGATTGTAAGAAAACGCTTTTAACGTCGGGGCTTCGCCCCGAACCCCACTAATAAATAATGAGTGGTAGATGTCAGGAGAATGCGTTTCTGCAGTGAAAAATGCAAGAAAACGCTTTTAGGTGTCGGGGCTTCGCCCCGAACCCCACTGAGTAAACTTACAGCGCTTTCCCAGACCCCCAAGTTTGCAAGAGAAAGGCCTCAACATGACTGTTTTTTGTTTTCTGTTTTTTTCTCGCCGAAGATTGAGAAACAGTCTTATTTTATTCTCATATATCAAATATATATGCTGTTTACTGGACGTTAGGGTTAGGGTTTGGAAAAAAATCGCCCCCCCCCCCACTCCAAAGTTCTGGATCCGCCAGTGCCCTTGATATGCCTACAACGTACAGACATTGAAGAACGTGGTTGGGGCTCTACTAAATATACGGCATGAACCAACCCTGAAATAGTTAAATACACGGTGGGACCTGCAGACAGGATTAGGGATGAAGAACACAGAGGTCAAATGGATCATGGGGACGCAATGCGCTTTATGGAAGATATTTCTCAACAAAGCTGCGTATACTTCTAAACACGAATGACAAAAACACTAATAAAAAGTCCCTAAAGTCATGTATCCATACTGTAAAAAAAAAAAAAAAAAAAAAAAAAAAAAAAGGGGGGGGGGGAGGAGGGAATCCGAACTTACTATATCTCTCAATAATGTAGAGGTTATTTCCCTTATTCGGCATAAGGGAAAATAATTAATTACCGATAATTGACTAGTTGGATAATTTTTTTTATTGGTTCCTGTTTTATTATGTGGATTAAATAGCGTGCACAAACGTTTAACCAGACAGACAGATGGCGTTGATATAAAATTTGTGAAAAATAACATTTCTTTTTGCGTGCAAATCTGTGCATAAACTTTTGTTTTCAATTGTATTCTAGCAAGGAAGTGTTTTTATGGTGTGTTTAGCAGTGTTAGATACAGTATAGCTTAATACTTTTTTAAATTCAGATTTATTATGAGCTTTGTATTTTTTTATGTCCACACAATTGTACACGAGTTTATCATTACACCATGGAACTATACTAATGGAACACCAGCTTCGAGTTTTTTACAAAGACAAAGAGAGTCGAAGTGCCGTCGCGCATCTTTTTTCGCGCACCATACCAATTTGAAAAATCGATGAGGATGCCAAAGAAGAAATTTACTCCGAGAGCCACTTGGATTGACCTTCATTGAGAGTAAAACTTCCCCACACTATATTTTATTAGATCTGTAAAAACTTTATCCATTTTCTGTCTATCTGATAAAATAGATACAATTTCCCTGAATAAGAGATCGTCACAAAAGTTATTTTTTTCGACCACCCTATAAAATGCCACTTATTTTCCAAAAAATAGAATCTAAATTCCGAAAATACAATCTTTCAGTGTTTCTGTGTTTGGTTTATTTACACTAAATCTGGATGAAGACCTGTCTACCGTTCCGCTAAATGCGTATTTGTTACGATATACTAAATTGCACGAAATAAAAATAGGAGGCCTAATACAGTTTTGACACTCCAAGCTACGCATTTCTAATCGTTTTTTTTTTTTATTATCGAAAGGACTAGGCTATAGGCATACACGTCTCGTGGGAAACAAAGAAAAAGTTAATCTGGATAATATTGTAGCCTAAATAAAATGACAAAAAAAAACAAAACAAAAAAACAAAAACAAAACAACTATAGCCTAATCTAAAATGAAATAGATCTAGAGCTAGATTTTCTTGGACGAATGATATAAAATAAGTATAAATAATAAGTCATATGAATCTGATAGATCTAAAACAAATACTGATAGAGTCATTCATTAATTAATTATTAGAATTACTTGACTACCAACTGGGTATTTTTATTGCCAAAATACAATGTATTTTATGTGCATTTATTAAAAACAACAACCAAAAATTAAGCGTTTGACGCAACTAGATCTAATATTAGTAATATATAGATTCTAGTTCTAGATCCAGAAAGCTACTTCTCTAATTCAGTTTTCTAGTTTAATTCTAGTTAGATCTAGATGTCTAGACCAGTAGATCTAAATCTAGCCAGGGTTTTTGTCATGGAATAGATTTATAAAACTTCAGCCACCTACTGATCACAATATGACAGATAGGCCTACTCTCTCTACTACTAGACTCTAGAAAATACTTAGACTCTAGATCTAGTACTAGTAGTAGTAGATCACTAGATTTGTCTAGATGATTACTAGATCACAGTAAAATTCAATGTGTACTTCCGACTTTAGCTCAACAAACAAGTCTACTCCAAAGTATAGATCTACTAGTAAAGTCACAAAGTGTAAAGGATCATTATATATTCACATAAAAAAAATTATAGGCCTAAATGAATCAAATAATCAGTCACTAATTTGACTAATCAGTAATCTAAATTGTTTTTTTTTAAACGGCAAGTGTTATTGATGACTTCTGACTTGTAAACCAGTTGCAGAGATTCTAGTTTTTATGTTGATGACATGTTACGATATATCAATGATATTTAGATAAACGCAAGTACCTAGTGGAACAGACAGAATGACCATTTAATATAAGGCAAAGAAGTAAGATGTTTATAATCCATCAAACTATGATCAAACTCACAGAGGACTTGTGTCATTTGTGACGGCATTTCATGCATTTACAGAAGCTACAAACTATTCTACAAAAATGATAGGCTTGTCTTTGATTCCGAAGACTTATGAGGAATGCTATGTTTCCAGTGGCTATTCAGCCCCAGCTGTGACCTACATATTATGCCACACTGAGCACAGGCATAACCATTGTCCACCTGTGGTAGAATCAGTTGTTTTTTTCTTTTTGCCGTCTACACTCGGCAATTAATTTTCATTGGTGTATACCACACCTTTGTAAGTGACCTCCAGCTGTCTCGTTCTGAAGCTGTATGCAACCAGGTGCTCTCTTATTCTATGTTAGTTAAAGCAAGGTGGCGCCTAATCTTTAAAGCATTTCTGTGGTACCTCTTTATGTGCATATGACATGTTAGGCAAATAGGTTTTGCCTATCGGAAGGCCATTTCGGAATATATAGGTGTTTAAAATGAAACTCCAAACATCTGGACTTCCATTAACCAAGAAAATAAGCTTAGGATTCAAAGAGACGACACTGGCATTTCAGCTAAGACAATCAGTAAAATTAATAGCAACTTTAATTGCAGTCCACCAAACAAGATAAAAAGAAACAAGTGTGGCTTCAATAGCATTGATGATATTTAGTTTACTTTTATCTCATTTACTAGTATTACTATTTCATTGACTAAGGTTTTTTATTGTCCAATAGGCATAAGTACATGTACTAGTTCCTGCAATTTGATGAAAAATAATAATTAAATTGTGTGTAGTCTATATACAAATGTTTATAAGAGATCACAGCTTAGCTTAATATACTTAATTTCTAAACTATGATTTTGTGTTCTGACTCTACTCTAAATAAATTATATTTTATTTTAAGAATGCAAAGTTGGAAATTCTGTTCTGATGAAAAAAAATTATTAAAATAAAGTAGATGTTTATGGTTTCTTTGTATTTATTTTTAAATTATTTATTCATTAAAAATTAATTGTTCATTAACATTTACTTGAATTAAAGATCAAAAACACAAATTCAATACATGATCAGCTCTCAATTCATGCAGATCACAGCCCATCACTTAAATGTATTTACTGTCAATTCTACACACTATTCATTTCAAAATGTTGCTTTAAATTGTTATATGACACAATCAAAGTACTGGTACCTTACATTGATGTAGGCCTAAAGCACCTGAAATAATGACAAATTTTCATTCAATAACTTGTACTGTATTTATTATCAGATGTGTTAAAACTAATGACCTGTATCATCATCATTGGCCTCCTTCAGTCGTAGAAAGACTAAGGTTTCATCTCAGAGCACACTTCCTCATGTGGCTGTGGAGCCCTATTTTGGAGACACTCCTGTCCACAGATAGCACAGGTTAAGGTGGCTTTTGCTTCGGTGGTAGAGGAGCTGGCCGTTTTTCGGATTGTACGTTTTTCTTCCTGAGCTGAGACCTATGTACTTTCACTGTCCATAGCTTTCTTGGTCACTGTCTCTCCATCTGTTGCGGTCTAAAGCTATGTCTTCCCAATTGTCAGTATTGATGTTCACTGATTTGAGGTCACGTTTTATTACATCTATGTAATGGAAGTGGGGGCGACCAGTTTTTCTTGTGTCAGTAGTGTGTTAAAACTAATGACCTGTATATATAATTTATTAAGCAGGAGCATCAACAAATCTTGAAAAATAATTGTCTACAGAAAAACTTTATTCTTATCCAAACAATATACATTTACAATGTATTTAATCAAGTTAATTTATATTTATACAAATCTATATGGCCTAAAGATTATAGCGTATTTTGATGTGTGAATACCAAGTTACATTATTACATGAAAATAGTGTACTCATTTTAAAAATATTCTGGGTAATAAAAATAAAAAACTAATGATACAATAAAATTGAAGCATTAGTCAAAAAAAGAAAAATTTCACTCAAGATCTATGTGAACTCTGCTTGAAAAAAATCATTTTGAAATTAATTTAAAAAAAAAATTATGGTTCTTTAGTCAATGGAATGATAGCAGCAATTATTTAACAATTTCATGATTATCCATTCATTTCAATATACTTATAACTGAAAAATAATTCATAAGGTTTAGATACAACCATTTGAAATAATGATTATAATTTTTTTCTTAATTTGCTTAATTCAAATCTAATATAAACAAGATTTCCTCTGTCAAGAAACTTATGAGGGAACAACATGCATGTTCTTCTCAGTAAGTTTTGCAAAGGGAATTAAGAATATTTAATTGATGTTGCTTTTTTTTTGCCAACATTTTAAACCTTTGCACCAGGTTTTAGTTTTAAGGAGAATGCACCATATTTTATATGTTTACTTTTGTTAGATTCTTATTTTAATTTTAAAAAAGTAAAATTTCCCTTACCACTCATCCACTGCACTCCCTCTTGTTTTAATGGGGCTCAGATTAATAGTTTTCAAGTACAATATCAAACAGATTTAAAGAAATACTAAATCCAAACCTGTTGGCTGAATGACAGGATATACATAAATATGTATACAGCTTACAGTATAATATATATATCTTAAATTAAAATTGGTCCAAGACTTTTATTTTGCAACATGATGGGATTTTCCTTTCTGGTGGTGCTATGCAGGAGTCCAAGAATCTCATCTTTTCTCATAACAGAAAGTTATCTAGTTATAAAAATAAATAAATGGATTTAAAAAAAAAATAAAAAAATATGTGTGACATATGTGTTGACCATGCTAAACGTATATATTTTATTATCTTCTTATCTTATCTTATATAATACAGACGTTACTTCAAAAAAGAAGATGATTACGTCCTACGCGTCATGCATTTAGTCATGCATATTAACCAATGACTTAAATTCTGCCAAGTCACTGGTTTTCCTGGCTAGCTCAGGCAACCCATTCCATGCTCTAATAGCACTAGGGAAGAAGGAGTATTTGTACAAATTTGTCCTAGCATATGGGACGAGGAATGTGCCTTTATCTTTGTGTCTTTCAGAGTATTTTATTAAATTTTGTTTTTGTATTTGAAGATTATGGTTCAGTGTTTTATGTATGATTGCTACTTTACTTTTGAGCCTTCTGTCCTGAAGGCTTTCTAAATTTAGTGATTTTACTAAAGGTGTTACTCTAGTCAAATGTGAATATTCGTTTGTTATGAATCGCACTGCTCTATTTTGTGTCTGTTCTAGTTTCTTAATGTTTTCTTGAGTTGAGGGGTCCCAGACGGAGGATGCATATTCTATTATTGGCCTAACCAAAGTTAAATAACATTTTAGTTTTATGTTCTTATTTGATTTATAGAAATTTCTTTTAATAAATCCTAATGCTTTGTTTGATTTTTTTGTAGTTTCATCAATATGTGGATTCCATGACAGTTTTTCATTTATTATAACACCTAGGTATTTTGCGTTTTTAGTCTGTGTTACTGGTTTGCCATGAATAAGATAAGTGGAATTAATTTGTTTTAGTTTTTTTGTTACTCTTAATAACTGACATTTTTCTGGGTGGAAAGACATGCTCCAATTTGATTCCCATTTCTGTAATTCATCTAATTCTCTTTGTAAAATATCTGTGTCTTGTGTTGTTTTTATTGTTCTATATATTATGCAATCGTCTGCAAATAATCTGACTTTTGTTCCTGAACTAATGCAATTTGGTAAATCATTTATGTAAATTAAAAATAGTAGTGGACCCAAGACTGTTCCTTGAGGTACACCTGAGTTTACTGTTATTGGTGTTGATTTAGAGCCATTTATTATTACAGTTTGTTCTCTCCCTATCAGAAAGTCCTTAATCCACTGATGCAGTGGACCATTAATGCCGAAATATTTTAATTTTTTAAGCAAACTATGGTGGTGAACTTTGTCAAAAGCCTTAGAAAAATCTAGTAAGATAGCATCTATTTGTTCACTATTATCTAAACCTTTTGAAAAATCATCAATTAGTCCTATTAGTTGTGTTTCACATGATCTATATTTCCTAAAGCCATGTTGGTATGGTGTGAGGACATTTTGTTTGTCTAAGTGGTTTATGATGTTGCTACATATTATGTGTTCTAGGATTTTACATGTGATGCTGGTAAGTGATACTGGTCTGTAGTTTCCTGGGTCAGATTTTTCTCCTTTTTTAAATAGGGGGGTGACATTAGCTTCTTTCCAGTCCTTTGGTACTCTGCCCTGGTTAAGTGAAGCCTGAAAGAGTATTTTGAACACTGGGGCTAACTCATTACTTAGTTCTTTGAGTAATCTAGCTGGAATACCATCAGGTCCAGAAGCTTTATTTGGTTTGGTGTTGGCTAATAGTTTTTGAATTCCATTTTCTTGTACTACTATATCTTCTATGTTGTCTACTTGGTTCAAATTCAGTAATATGTCTTTGTCTCCTGGGGCTGAGAATGCTGATGCAAAGTATTTGTTTAGGATGTTTGCTTTAGTTTCATTATCATTATGTATTATGTTATGTTCATCTTTTAATGGCGCTACGCCTGTTGTTTCCATTTTCTTAGACTTAATGTATGACCATAGGTTTTTGTTGTTATCTTTAGATATTACATTGTTTATGTATTCACTCTGCAGCTGTCTGCTTACTTTTTGGGTTAAGTGTTTAATTTTTATATACTTTTTGTAAACTCTTTCTGCATTAGTTTCTTTAAATTTTCTATATAGGTTTTCCTTCTGTTTACAAAGCTTCTTTAGTTTATTATTAAACCAGCATTTATTTATTTTGTTTGATGTGTATTTAGTTGGTATATGATTTTCTATAATGCTTTTAAGATGGTTTTTAATGAAATTCCAGAGGTCATCAACTGGTTGGTTAATGTCTTTTTCTAATAAGAATGTTTGTTGAAAGTTTAATGCAGCTTGGTGTAGTTGTGTTAGGTTACATTTATTCCAGAGTAAGATTTTTCTTTTGGGTTTTGTATTGGCTACTGCTTTTATCTGACTGTGTATTTTTATGATCTCATGGTCTGATAGACCAGGGATAATATCATAATCAACTACTAATCCAGGTCTGTTGGTTAAGAAGAGATCTAATGTGTTGTTTAATCTAGTTGGCTTTTTAATGATTTGATCTAAACTTAGGTTGTGTAAAGTTTCTATGAAAAGCTCATTTATGTCCTTAAGGTTTTGGTGTTTATCTATGGTTAGTGTTTTCCAATTTATATCAGGTAGGTTGAAATCACCCATAATCCAAAAAACTGCATTTTTATTTGTCTCTTTAAGTGTAGTAATCTGATTACATAGTTCCTGCATGTATTCTAAACTAGAATTTGGAGGTCTGTAAATGCTGCCTATTATTAGGGATGTTGAGGTGGTATTAATTTTACAAAATGTTGATTCTATATTTTTTGAGTTAGGTAAGGTAATTTCTTCTGCTATAAGAGTGTTTTTTATTGCTAAAAGAACTCCTCCATGTTTATCAGCCCTATCTTTTCTAAAAATTTCATAATTACTATTGAAAATTTCTGCATTATAAATTTCAGGATGTAGCCAAGTTTCTGTGCCTGCAATTATGTCTGGTTTCTCACATTCTAATAAAATTTCTAAGTCTGCTGTTTTGTTCCTAATGCTTTGAAAATTTATTACTAAGGTTTTAAGGTATTTTGGTGTTACTTCTTTAGTAGGTTTGTTTAGTGAGGCTGTTGAATTAATTTTAGTAGATTTAGGTTTAACAGGAGTGGATCTAGCTAGTGGTTGGTGAGTTTGGTTTGGGATGGTGTTTAGGATGTTGTATGGGTTAGAAGTGTCTGCATCAAAGGAATCAAACAGTCCTGATGTAAACTGAGGTAACCCACACGGTACACAGTGCCATGATGCATCTTTGTTGCCTAAGGCATAATACACAGGTGTATTCATATGGAGACATGATGCATGGTACCATTCATCGCAGGTGTCACATTGAATGGCTCTCTGTTTCATGGTGCATACTTTTTTGCAGATGTTGCATCTATCTTTAGATTTAGGCCCTGGATTTGACTCTACATCTCCTGCTATTAATATTAACAGTGATAGGTATTTATTTCTGCTGTGTCTGATTGAGAACTTCCATTTGTGATGGGTAATCTTTTTTAGTGTTATGGATGTGTATGTTAGGTTATTTTTTAGGTTGCTTTGATCTAAAGTGTGATGATTGATTATGACTGTTGTTTCCTTTTTAAGTTTAGTGTTGACTAAGGTAGATCTGGTTCTGTGTTCAGCTAGTGTGTATTTAGTAATTATTAGGATAAATAGCCAGAGCAATTTCATGATGACTGTTGTTGATTTTAGTTTTTAAAGGGGTCTAGTCTAAATCTAGTTTAAGGTTTACAATGCCTAATTTATGTCTAAATCTAAGTTGAAAGCTAATTTACAATGACAATTAAATCAAATGAAATGGTTTATTAAATTCAAAATATGGACCTAGACTAGATCTAGATCTAATTCTAGATCAATATATTTACGTGTATAATTAACTATATAGAATATTAATTATAGTTATATAATTTTGCCATTCTAAAAATAGTCTGTACCTAAAAGAAGCTACTGCGTTAATGTGTAGACATGGCCCTGACCTTAATAGTTATGAATTATTACTATAGGTGAAGGCAGATGTTCAGTTAATTTGATGCACATTGAACTAATCTAAAAGCAACTATAACATATATTATGATTTACATTTTCATGGAAAACTAGTTTTTCAAAAATACAAGTACTTCAGTTTATGAGAAAAGTACATGGGAAAAATTGCAGTACCTTACCTTTAAGAGGTGCAACCAATCATTGACTTTTCAGGAATGCATGCCTTTTTCTTGCATTTCCAAACATAACTGTAATTATACAATTAGGCATATTGGTTAATTTCTTTTGAAAACATTAAAATTAAAAAATAATATTATTAAATTGAAAACGTTGTATCAAACATACAAATCATCAGACAATTTTGCCTAATTTCATCTAACAGTAAAGGAATGGCCTGCACAACAGCCAAGGTATATTAGGCATTCATGAAAGATGAATGTGCTTAAGAGTGTTATAAATAAAAAAAAAAACTAGAGAAAAATGTTAAATTCCATCCCAGATATTTGGATGTTGCTTGACCATGAAAATCACACAATTCATAAAACATCTATTAGATAACTAAAATAAAAATTGTATAGTAGTACTTACAATAAATATTGAATGGATGCCCAGAGAGTTGAAATAGTATAAGTATGATCCTTGAGCCATTCTGGTACATCATCAGAACTGGTTGCCATGGTTCTACTTGTTAATAACTGAAACATTACAAACATTTTTTTTTATTTATAATTTATCACAGACTAGAATAGAAATGTTGCCAGGAAAAATACCAATGGTTAGAATACACCTGATGCTACTTTTGTAGCCTTATTACTGGTTAAAATGCACCAAAACTTCATTAATTAAATCTGATAAGAAACATATATGTATCACACAAGTCCAAGTTTATCAGAGTGTCATAGCAAATAATTAACTAGATATGTGAGTTTTATATTAAAGTACTGAATTTCAGGGGATAGATCCAACTTGACACCACATCATTTATTATTTCATGAACTCATGGGTCTGGGTATGGCATGAAATGGAAACTATTATATAATATATATGGGGTGTAGGCAAGGCATGGATTATAAATTGTCTTGTATAGATTAGATTGGGTAAAACTGCCAATCGAAGTTAACTTTTACTGATAGATCTGGATCAATTATAAATTTATGGGACCTAGGCCTGCATAAATTGTATCTTTTATTTATATATTTTATGTACATATATAACTAGTCTGTGGTGACACGGTTACTGTGTGGTCAACCGTGACACACGGTCAAGTGTTGAGTATCGAGAGTTAGGGGACTTGGGGGAAGTGACTAGTGTGTAAACACGAGAGAGAGAAAGAAAGGTCAGCGAGTGAAGCAGGAGATCTGTACATAACGTTGCCGTGTATATATGTTTTGTTAAAATGTTCCACAATTAAAAAGACACTTTAAACGTAAAAGGACTTGTTTCTTCACAACTGGCGACCACGACGAGATACGACGAGGCACAAGTAAGTGGAAATGTCGATGTACAAAATATTTAGAGAAGCCGGCAAGGAAAATGGCCTGCAAGGCGAAGAACTTGAAAAGTTCATTACACTAAAAATAACACAGGAGGAAGAAAGGGAAGAAAGGAGATTTAATAGGGAAGAAGCCAAAAAGAAAGAAGAAGATAGTAGAAGGAAGGAACTCTTACAACTAGAAGAATCCAAAAAGAAAGAAGAAGATAGTAGAAGGAAGGAAATTTTACAACTAGAACTAAAACTTAAAGAAAAGAAAGACAAAGAACAGCAAAATGAAAAGGAGGAACACTTTGACAAATACAAACAATTAGACAGAATGTCTCCATTTGACGAGAGCCAGAATGAATGCATTGACTCATATCTACTGAGATTTGAGGATATAGCAACATCATGCAACCTCCCACAGACAGAATGGGCAAGAAGCCTCATGGGGCGCTTAAAAGGTAGAGCCATCAACATCTGTCTTCAAATGAGAGATGAAGAAAGAAAAGAGTACGTGGCCGTGAAGGAGGCGTTGCTGAGACAGTTTGGCTCCACAAGTTACGAATACAGAAGGAGATTGAAAGAGTCGACACCTCTGGCGAACGACGATCCACAAATATTCGTCACCAACATGTCGATATACTTCGATCGATGGGTAGACCTGTCAAAAGTGGATCACAAATATGAAACCCTCAGAGAACACATCATAATGGACGCTGTGATGGAAGCTTACAATAAAAATGTTAAAACATACGTCACGGAGCGAGAGCCAAAGACCATCAGCAGCCTGATAGCACAACTAAGGCAGTATAAGGCCGCACACCCAAGGGAAGTGTTAGCTAGAGAAAACCCAACTGCGACATCTGCTTTTATGGTGAACAACGCTGCAAGAATGCGGACTCCAAGCCCTTTATATAGAAGAGAGAACGCTGACATGAGCCCAACATATAGATCTCGAAGAGAGAAAGATGAAGGAATGAGCCCAACATATAGATCTCGAAGAGAAAAAGATGAAGAAATGAGCCCGACCTATAGATATCGAAGAGACAACGATGAAGAAATGAGTCCAACATATAGATATCGAAGAGTGAAAGATGAAGAAAGGAGCCCAACATATACTTACAAGAATAGAGAATATCAAAGTAATCAGCAAAGAGTTCGTTTCCAATGTCAAATTTGCGGTAGAACAAACCACATTACAGACACTTGCTTCTACAACCGACGCAATAGAGTTTGGAACAACAGACCCAGAGATAGAGCATTTGCTGCCAAACACGCTAATAAACTGCAGGTATACCCAGGCTTTGTGGGAGAACAAATGACCAATGTACTGTACGATACAGGTGCAACTGCAATTTTAGTCGCAAAAGAATACGTCAACCCACAAGAGTACACCGGAAGAAGACAAGACTGTGTTGGTTACACGGGTCAAGTAACTACACATCTGGTAGCACGTATCAACATACACACACCGTTCATCAGTGGTTGGCATGAGGCTTTAGTACTAGACAATAAGCCTGACAACATTGGTCTTATCATTGGCTGTATCAAAGGCTCTAAACCTTGCACAGTAGAAGAATTGAACAAGTGGAAAGAAAAATACACACAGAAATGTTCCATGGTTACTACAAGAGCTCAGAAGAAAGCAGAAGAAGTGCTAAATACAAACGATAACATACAAGTTCCTTATAACAATGAAAATGAAAATACAGAAACAGAAAATAGCGATATGAGAAGCCATAATCAAGTGAACAACCCGAATGAAATCTCCACAGAAAGTCAAGACCCACTACACATTAAAACAGAAAAATTTGTCAGTGAACAGAAAAATGGCCCAGATCTAATAAAACTCATAGAAAGTGAAGCTCCACCAAGACGAGGGTTAATTAAGATAGGCGAAGATGGTGCCTATGTGAGAGAAATTCATCTGAAAGCAGGCAAGACACAACAATTGCTAGTTCCAAAGAAGTATAGAGAAACAATTTTAAAGCTTGCACATGACACCCCGTTTGCCGGACATATGGGAGTAAAGAGAACATTGAATAGAATCTTGAATGAATTTTTTTGGCCTAGAATTACGCAAGAAGTCAAGGCCTACATAAAATCCTGCCATATTTGCCAAATACATGGAGCAAAGGGAACATATATGCAAGCTCCAATACAAACAACAGACTTAAGTGAAATGCCATTTGAAAAGATAGCCGTAGATATTATTGGACCAATGCCAGTAATATCCGGAAGAGGTCATCGCTACATATTGACTGTTGTAGACATGTGCACACGGTTTCCAGAAGCAATACCATTAAAAAGAATTTCTTCCGAAGATGTCGGAGACGCACTAACAGCAATATTTGCAAGAACAGGTTACCCTCGCATAATACTGAGTGATCAAGGCACCCAGTTTAAATCAAATGAATTCGCACAGTTTTGCAAAACTCTGAATATTAAACAACAATTTGCTGCCCGTTTTCACCCCCAAGCAAATGGGATGTGCGAACGCCTGAATTCAACGCTGAAAACAATGCTGAACAAAGTAGCACAGGACAACCCAACAGACTGGGACAAGCTGATCAACCCCATACTGTTCGCCTACAGAGAAGTACCACACACAACAACGGGCTTCTCACCATTCGAGATGCTCTATGGCTCACCTGTTAGGGGACCCATGTCACTATACAGAGACTTTCTAGTAAATAGGAACATAGAACATGACGTACACACAGGATACGATCTTGTCATCAAGACAAGACAAAATATAATCAAAGCATGCGAAACTGTCCAAAAGCAAACAAACAAAGAGAAACCAGAACTATTGAGAAAGCTAAATCAGGGTCGAAAGTTGAGAACACTACAAGTTGGTGATAATGTCATGGTTCTGCTGCCTGACAGAAATAACCAGCTATTTATAAAATGGCAGGGCCCATTCCAAGTCACAAAGGTGATTTCGAAGGTCGACTACAGCATAAACATCAGAGGCCGAGACAAAGTATTTCACATCAATATGCTGAAGCTGTACATGCCCAGACCATTTACTCTTTCAACAAACGCTAAGACAGGCAAGACAGTTGCAGAGTAATGGTGATAGAACCAATAGAGGAAGCAGATGATGTCTAGGGACGCTCGACTTAGGTTAATTCATTAATCAGATGAGGAGAAAATTAACAAATAACTTGTATGATAACTTTAAAATTTGTCTTGTCAAAATTGAATGAACATTACGCTTCTGAATTTATTTTTTTTTATTTCATTCAGAGATGTGAAAGTTGTACTAAAATTTAGTTTTTTAAGTTTGTTGCATTGATTGTAGTCATAAATGTCCATTTAGGAACTGATATGAAAGAAACACAAAGTAAACAATTCCCTTAATTTGGAAGATGTTTTGATGTAACATAAAGTAGTAACTAATTGTGCATTTTTCACCTGACAATGTTGGCATTCAAAAGATTATTGTTACATAGAAAAAACTAAATGCGTGTATTTTTTTTTGTATATAAGTTGTATAATATAACAGGAAAGCTTTCTACGATAGTTCAATTGGAAATGTCCCTTGCAATTACATATTATTGAAAATTTATTTGTCGTCATAGGCATTATCAGTTCTCTCATAATTGAAGATGCCATTGTATTACATGTCATTGTTTTTTCTTGTCGATGTTAAACATTATTAATGTACACCCAAACTATTGGGTTCATGAAATTTTGATACGATCAAAATTTTTCTCTTCCCTGGGAGGACTGTGGTGACACGGTTACTGTGTGGTCAACCGTGACACACGGTCAAGTGTTGAGTATCGAGAGTTAGGGGACTTGGGGGAAGTGACTAGTGTGTAAACACGAGAGAGAGAAAGAAAGGTCAGCGAGTGAAGCAGGAGATCTGTACATAACGTTGTCGTGTATATGTGTTTTGTTAAAATGTTCCACAATTAAAAGACACTTTAAACGTAAAAGGACTTGTTTCTTGAATCTATAATTATATCTTAATAATAATTTTTGTAGATGTCATATAATATCTAACATATTAAGTATAGATCAGTAGATTTAGAATTTTAGCTAGTGGAATATTTTTATATCCTAATCTGAACTGGATCTATATATCTAGAATTTAGATCAGTAGATTTAGTATTTTAGGTAGTAAAAACTTTTATATTCTAAATCTAAACTGGATCTAGATCTAATTATTCTAGAAGCTTAGATCTAGAAGACTAGTTGTCAAGATTTGACTACACTATGGCTAATGCACTAGCTTAGTAGGCCTACTAGATAGATCAAGAGACATATAGTACTAATAGACTCGTCTTGCCTCTTTGGGCCTCTCAAATCAGCTACATACTTTAGAGACAATTTAGGAAGGTGAATATCGATCCAATTCAAAGATCTACAATCTACATGTTAGAGTCTAGCTAGAGATGCTAGATCTAGACAATCTAGTCTAGAAGGCTTATCAATAAAAAATAAAATCTATCATTTCTAAAGTTTGTAAAATTATATGTAGATCTAATCTATCTATTTATAATATAATAAAAATCTATGTCTACTTTTTAAATATTTAAAATGATATGGCTGATGATATTAATTATTTTAATTGAGACATTGACATACTGTCACATACAAAGTAACAAAATAATTAGATCTTATACTAACTCATAGACTCATACCGTATTGTATTAAACCTTCGAGTTTACGTTCCACTATCTTGACTTGACTATATTCAACTATATTGACTATTGACTAAATAAAGGGCACTATGATTATAGATGTAGATTATTATCTATGATGATGATGTTTATCAACTGGTAGATCTATAAGTAGTATCGTCACTTTAAGTATAATCAGTATAACCACTGCATTCGTTTCATTCACTGTCTGTTCTGTATCAATATATATAATCGTGTGAATGTGATGTGAAAGTGAAGTCTAGATTTAGATAGAATTGATAAATTATAGATGTAGATCTACTATTAAAAAGTATTAACTATACTAACTATAGTGTCTATACTATAGTATAGCCAGTATGACTCGTATGAGTATACTCATATACTGTAAAAGTGTATAATTAATAGTAAGTATAGCTATACTATAAGACAGACTAGATGATCGATAGATCTAGACTATTGACTATTGTCACTATTCTAGACTAGATCTATCTATAAATATTCATATTGACAATTATTGATCTCATGTATGGTCTAGATCTAGATAAAATAGAGTTGATCTCATGACTGTCTATATTAGATCTATTGATTTTTTTTTAAAACATTAAATAAATCTAGACCTTAGTCTTTAACTTTAGTCTAGGTGTTGTAGATCTATATTATTCTAGATCTAGATATTATACAAGAGATCTAGATCAATATAAGTTCGGTTTTTTTAAAATTCGCATTCGAAATTTTAAATACCCAGATTTAAGTATTTATATACCCATATTGGTAGGTCCGAGTTAATCATTTATTAGATCTATTAAAGCATGTCTATATAAAAGATTATTATTTTAAAAATATATTATTATATAAAAGATATAGTTATGAATATTTACTTTAAAAAATTAAACAAAATGAATTTTTCACTTTTGCCAATTAACTTTCTGGCTAGCAAAAAGGATGACTCCTCAATACTGTGAAAAGACGATAACTGCATGAGTTGGTTTGGAATTGTATTTTGTAAGACTAATTTTCAAAACATATCCTTCATGAGAGAGAACGAAAAAAGGTTGTCAAAAAAAAAAGCTGGCTGGACTACGCAAATAATGGACCAGCCTCTCTCTCTCTTGATATCTTGTTAAGAACATTGGTGACCGGGAAAAGTGGATGGTTTGGTTGCGCGGGACAGATGATAAAAATGACATGTACATAAAAAAAATTCCAGATTTTGTGTAAAATACCCAAATGAGGAAGTACTGGAAACACCTATATTAACGAAGTGGCCTTAAAAAAAAATCTTTTGTGACGATCCATTATTCAGGGAAATTGTATCTATTTTATCAGATAGTCAGAAAATGGATAAAGTTTTTACAGATCTAATAAAATATAGTGTGGGAAAGTTTTACTCTCAATGAAGGTCAATCCAAGTGGCTCTCGGAGTAAATTTCTTCTTTGGCATCCTCATCGATTTTTCAAATTGGTATGGTGCGCGAAAAAGATGCGCGACGGCACTCTGATCATAAAATCTCGAAGCTGGTGTTCCATTAGTATAGTTCCATGATTACACCATACCGTGTCTAGTTAACTTCATTAACATTCCCGAAATCATAATTACACGAACATAAAAACTATTTCAGCTGCACGCGTCAATATTGCACGAGATCAACCAGCTTTACAGACACATGCTCGAACAACGCTACGTTTTACCCACGAGGAAAAAAAGAACAACGCAGGCAGAAGAAAAACGCCAGAAAAGAAAAGCAAGACAAACGACACTAGCTCCAGCTGGAAAAACCTGCCCAGTGTGCGGCCGAACATTCCGGGCTCACATAGGTCTCACCAGCCACATGAGGAGGCATAAAACCCCAGTGCAAAGCCCTCAGCCCCCTGGATGACAAAGTGGTCATCATCGAACCACGATGGACGAACTATATATATACCCACGAACTAATACCCTTAATAGTTTTGGGCAACCCTACCTTTTTGACAATACCAAAGCCTAATATTAAACTAATAGGAGATAATTTTTTTTTTATTTTTTTTTTACAAATTTTGAATACCCGTTTAAAAGAGTTAGTAATGCATTGGGAGTAAGATTAGTTTAATCATCTATACATGTTTAGAAAATCTTGGTCAGTAAGAGCTACAATGCCAAAAATTTAATGTTTGACTCTTGTAATGTCAGGTAAAAGAAATAATTGTGGAAAATTTTAGCTTGATCCAAGATTGGGTCTCGAAAAAAAAACGTGTACAAACTGTTTTACCAGACAGACAGAGTTGATAAAAGCTCTGTAAATATATATAATATAAATATATATATAGCCCAAGTCGACCTACTGTAAGGGATAAAGTCCATAAAACTATCCTCCAACGTTTCATTGAAATACTCCACCATTTTCCGAATCAATAAGATCACACAAACAAAAGACTATAAACTCGAACACTCCAAACACTTGGAAACAATCTGAATTCAATTCTGGCGATAAAGCGACTCACGAAGTTGTAACATTCCAAGTGGGGAAGTAACCCACAAGCAGTCGCTCAGCAGAGTCTTAGATTATTTCCATTTCAACTAGTGAGCACATTTTTTCCTCCACAGTACTGAAGTCAAGCGTGTTTTCTTTCTTTGAAATTACTTCCAACTCATTAGTGAGTCGCTGGAAAGCCCAGACGACATAAGAAAGAACTGAAAGCACTTCTGCTGTCTCGTGCTAGCCATTTCGTGATTAGCTGTATGTTCAATAAATGGGGGGGGGGGGGGTCGACGTAGACAGTGGGTCCATGTAATAAGGGAAGGTTCAATTTTAGCGAGACATGAGGTTGAAAATAAAACTCAGCCACAGAACAACTACATGTAAGCATTAAAAAAAAATATTTACAATTCAACAACATAGAGTTCCTAAAGGTAACCAGGGGTAATTTGGCTACAAGTAGGAATAGGGCTACCATGGGTACTTGACTACCAGAGGAAATTCGACTACCAGTTGAACTTTAGCTACCTTGCCTATTATGAAGGGGTGAGGGGGAGATTAGGCTAGCAAGTTAAACTTTAGAACAAGTGATTTTTTTTTATTTTTTTTTTTTTTGGGGGGGGGGGGGGGTAAATATTCGACCACTTTGTCTTGTGATAAGTAGGCTAATCTATGGCATGGACTTCAGTACATTGTAGCTGGTCGACAAAGAAATGACATTAAAACGGCGCCAATGGTCAAGGTGAAATATAACACAACTTGAACTGCAGCCTCTTCAGAAACACCTCTTTAGAACCAAGATTAAACACATTTCTTATATTGGAATGGTGGAAAAAGAAAAAGGAGCTTGTGCTTTAACATTGCACTAGGCGATAATGAGCATAGCGAACTAAGTTATTGGTGTATAATACTGTATAAAGTTGTTATGCTCAACCTCTTTGTGAAAACATATGAATTAGGTTCATTATAGGTCTACAAGAGCAGACTAATGATCACAAACAGATGACGATATGGAAACGGCAGCTACTTTGTTTGATAATAGTGTTTTGTTAAAATCATTTCAGCAACTACTGTAGGCCTACATTGGAAGACTCAGCGTGGAAAGTAGAACCTATTATACAATATAGAGAGGTCGGCATGATAGGCAGAGTCTATTATACAGCACAGAGAGGTTAACATGATAGGTAGAGTCTATTATACAGCACAGAGAGGTCGACGTGATAGGTAGAGTCTATTATACAGCATAGAGAGGTTAGCATGATAGGAAGAGTCTATTATACAGCATAGAGAGGTCGGCATGATAGGTTGAGACTATGGTACATAATCCATACACCGCTGGTTATATTAGCGAGCTACTGTTTAAAAGAATGTGAGCATTTTATTAACTAAAATTGTTACTAAAGTAGTTATGTGTCTTTTGCCTTTAGGAGTCAAGAACTCATTGTATAAAGGGCCTGCAAAAAAACAGCAAGGAGAAGAAAACGTGAGGACTACTCATTGTGTCTTTAATTAGCTGCACGTCAAAGAAACCTCAGAACTGCTAGTCCCAGCTCCAAGTCCATAACCGTGTGTTGTTAGCTGACTAATGAAGGAATCAAGTTTCCTAAGTTTCTTTTATAGCCTACTGCTCAAGTCTAACAACACAACATTTATTTGCCTATTAAGATATTTTGAGAAGAAAGAGCTAATCGATAAACGGCTTTGTATGGCTACCATTATCAAGAAACTTATTGTTTATAATATGGCACAGAAATGCGGATAGATCATTTCGGTTATTTATCGACTTCTGTACACTTAAAACGTCAATTAAAGTTTAATAAACGCCTTGATTAGCTTGCTGTTATATGAATCAGTCATGCAATTAAAGTTGTATTAGAGCTAGACTAACAATAATAAATTTGTGCGATTAGAAATATTTTTTGTCAATTGTTTTTGTTTAGAGAAATTTCCTGTTTTTAGCTTTTCAGTGAGCTATGATCCTATCAGTGAAAGAAGGGGTATCTGTACTATATAGGTAGATGTTACCGTGATCACTTTTTAAATGCATTTTATTTTATTTTTTAATGAAAACAAAAAAAGGTGTACGGCTTTAATTCCAACTCAAGGGTTCAAGCCTCCTCAAGCCAATGCACCGAGCATGTCTATAACTCCTGTGACAGCGAATTGCTTATGAAAATATTTATCTACTAATCAACCGGCGGCGTAGCATACGCCGCTATTTTGCATGGCCGGTCTTAGGCCACTGCAACCTATGCAACCGCAGTGGGCCCCGCACTTTTATTGGACCCGCGCTAATTTTAGGTGTACAAATTATTAAATTAAACCATTTTATAACTTAAAACAGATTTCACGCGACCTCCTGGTCGTTTTAACAGAAGGTCCTGGAAATCTCCGGAAATTGCAAAATATACGAAAAAGTTCTGGAAATATCCGGAAATCTTTTGAAAACTCATACAAATCTCCTAAAATATATAGACAAAAATTGTCATTTTGGGGTGTTATTCAATATGGAAAACGTCAATCCTACGCGCGATAAAAAAAAAAGACGGCATATAATCTCACTCTGTTTGGTTAAAATTTTGAGCACGTTATTTCTCCCGCACCCATTCTCGGATCAAGTTGAAACTTTGCACAATTATTTATTTTACCTAGCAAAACATAAATCCATTTTAAAATTTAACCAATTAGTAAATTAATTACTGGTAATTAACTATTTTGTTTGATACCAATAAAGGAAATTAATCCTTCAGTATTCAGATATATCCCTCAGTGATGCCACTACCAATAAGACTTAACTTGTTGGTTATGTATTGATCCTTATGTCCTTATAATTTCCACTCTACTGTCCCAACATTATAAGAAAGATAACCAACATTATAAGAAAGATAATCAACATTATAAGAAAGATAACCTTTGTGGTCATGTCTATAAAACTTATCTTATAAGTTACAGATGTTACTTCAAAAGAGAAGATGATGAAGACCTGCAAAGCAGTAGGGATAAAACAGTTGCACAAAACTACAGACAACAAGCATCAAGGAATGAGGGCAGGGACTGGTTCAAAGTTAACAGGCCTTATGTTAGAATGTTCATGTTTCAAAGCTATATACTCACAGCTACACATAAAGAAGACAGATTCTTTACAAATTTTTCACATGTAGAAATGTTAATCCCACATATTGAGGGCATCTTTATAACTTGTATTCTTCTATCTATAATGTGAGTACCATGTGTGCTTATTTGAAATGTGCAAGAAACAAACATTTAGCTTTGCATGTGACACAAGCAGAATGTTATATTATTTTAATTTTAAAGAGCATGGGACTCCAATTGGGAGAATGAAAAGTAGCATGTTGTTGTTTTTTTTTATAACTGAATAGTCTTTGTATTAAGACTAAGACTGCTTTATTGATCCTTATGGAAATTTGTTGTGATTACAAGAACTCTTTTCTCATATAAAGACATCACAACAGAAACATCCATATAAGTAGAACTGACACAGCATAAAGAGGTCATTCAGCGACTACACACAGGCATCTTGACTCCTCACATACATAATGACCTTGACTGCTTCCAAATTCTATTACTTTTTTTTTTTGTGGGCCAAAACATTTTGTATTCCATTGAGTGCAATATATTTTGAACAAAATATTATGTGTCACTTAAAGGCTTTAACCTAGTCCTAGACAATGTAACTATTGACAAAAGTATGGAGAGTAAGGATTTTTTTCTTTAAATCTCAATTACAGATAGTAGAAACAGCACATAGCCTATTTTACATTAGTAAAAAATTGGCATAGTCAAGTCATCATCATCATCATTATTGTCCTCATTTGAGTGAGGACTTGAGATGCTCAAATGCTCTTTTGCAAAAGCCCTGGACAGGAACCATGCTGTTTTGTGTAGTGCACACCATTCAGGTTGAGACCTAGTGGTTTTCCAGACCTGTCAAAATGAAGATCAGCAAGCTGGGGCAGTCAAAAAGAATATGTTCACTGTTTCCTCTCTTTCCCACATTGGGGGCACAGAGTGGAAGTTTGGGCTTAGCCATGCAAAATATGAGCCAAGGAGACAGTGGCCTGTCCAGCACTGTGCTTTAATAGTTTGCTCAGGTCTGGGCAGCCTACAACATGGGAAAATGTGGTCAGGGTTCCTCATGTGCTACCAGACTCCGCAGGCTTTTTGGGACTTGTACCAGCACTGAAACCACTTTTCTATTTCTATTTTTTTTTTATTTTTGACATAGCATGATGTGAACTCACAGCCTGCTCTGTAGGTGGTGATAGTCCTCCCTGGTGGTTTAAGGAGTCAGCAATGTGTTAGCCCTCCCTGGTGGGTTAAGGAGTCAGCAATGTGACCTATGTGACTCAGTACCCATTGCATAATTACCAGGATGCCATAGCATTGGTTTATGTTGTGTGGTCCAAAGCTTTGCAAAGCCTGTAGTACAGGTTTAGAGTCAGTTGCCATACAATCTGTGTTGCCTTCACATGTCCCTCACTGAGTTGAGGGTCAATGACTTTTAAGGTTTCACAGATCACTATGGCCTCCGCAGCAAAACTGCAGAACACTACCACATGGTCCAAAAAATTTAAACTGAGTCAGAGACAAGAAATTAAATGTAGGCTCCATAGCCTGCTCTTTCAGAATCTATTGATGCCAACCCATCAGTATATGTGAAAATGGCACTGGGCTTGAAGGCATTGATGGTTTCCAGTGCTAGTGTTTGAAGGTCATTAGTTGAATTCCTTAGCTTAGTGGCATTAGGATTCATTAGTTTTAAGCAAATATCTGGGGCCAATGGGCAACACAAAGGGGAAAGGCTGTGAAATGTTGAATATTTTGTTTGTTGGTGGCGAGGCCAGCTTTATCAGCATGTCTAATTCCAGGATGAATAAAATTAGAAACTAAAACTGGTTATGTCTTTTGCATCTCCAACCATATACTAGTTTTCTAGCTGGGAGGGATTCATCCTGTCTTTTGTAAGGCTCAAAGCAAGTTAATATTGATCATTCCCTCCAAAAGTTTAGAGGACATCATTAGCCATTATTTCAGGCACAAGTCAATGATTGTCAAGTTGCTAACATCATCATTAGGGTTAGTGTTTGAACTATGTAGCCTGGAACACGCTTGAAAAAATGGACATATGGAAATGAGTTATAGTTTACTCAGTCACTTTCACATCACCAAAACACAGTTAATTTAAAAATTAAGGACTGACAAAAGGAAAATGTTTACTAAAGCATTACAATTAAAAGGGTTACTGCCACCTAGAGAGTATAAATGATTCAAGTACCTGGTACTAATTATATATAATATAATTATATTATATAATTATATATATAATATAATTAGCAATGATATTCAAACTCAAGTCCAAAGATTTTTTGATGAGTAGTGAGTAGGTGAGTTAACAATGATTCACAATGGAAGTCTTCTAAGGACAAATACAAATAGGGCGAGAAATATCCAACCCGACTGGATGATATTTTTTAGAAAACATGATATTAGATCAATATATCTGCTAAAACAGTTGGAACAATATTGCTTATGTATTAATATATAGAGTCTAGTTATTAATCATAACTTACCTCCTTTAGATTTCGTCATTTTAATGATTTTTTACTTTACTAAAATAGAAATAGAATAGATTATTATAGATCTACTCTAGATTTAGATCTATTTAAAGTTCACATTTTGCAAAATACAAATTTGGCATGTGAGCAACTTCTTAAGTTAATCTATGATATTTTTCCTAGATCTATACAGAATAATTTATAATAATTTAAAGTTTAAATATGATGCGTTGCTAGGTTGCTTAAGCCTCCATATTTTTATTTATCGAACTAAATAAAATCTAGAACCTTTATTAACGGATCAAAACCTTTATTTTATTTTAATCTCAGATTTTCAAGCTTTTGTAATAATTGATATAGATCTAATTATAATATTAAATAATCTCTTTAAGTATTTTTATTTGTTAAAATAATTGATATTGTTCAAATCATTGTGGGAATAGATCTAGAATATAAATTTATTTCTTAAATATGATTAAAAGCTAGGAGATAAACTAGATAATAATATTTTTTTAAACAAGGGATGCTACTCTTATCAATGTTCATTATTGTCAAGTTAAACAATCAACATAAATTATGATGGCTAGTTTTCTCTAATCAGCTGCCGGCAACAAACCTTGCCTTGTCAGTTAGATCTAGATTATAATTAGATCTATATGATTCATGTCAGTAATGTAGAACATAAATACAATGTCACATTACGTTAAAGCAACGAAAAAGACGTTCAGTAAAAATGCGCACGATTGTATTGTTCGGCCGCTACTGAAACAGAGAGAAACTGGAGAGTTGTGTGATATTGTATTAAAATTAAATGACCGATGTTACAACGCCCATCGTGCCATATTGGCCTTATGGAGTCCCTATTTTCATTCAATGTTTACTTGTGATATGAAAGAAAAAAATATTAAGGAGATCGATTTATCTGCATCATTAATTTTAGAGCAGGTAAAGGCATATTATGGTCATGGTAGATAGAGATAGGCTACATATAAATATAAAGATAACAATAGCATATATATTATTATTTATTATATATAGATCTTTAAGTGACATTATGTCTGAATATATAAATTACCTGTGCTGATTCTGAAATTTGATATGGATACTTTGTCCTCTGATATCTTAGTTTTCACTCATTGTATTTTTATTATTTACACTTTTAAGAGTAGATGTAAATATTTAGCCAAAAATAATATTTGTATGCTTCATTTAATATGATATGTTTACTTGTGATATGAAAGAAAAAAATATTAAGGAGATCAATTTATCTGCATCATTAATTTTAGAGCAGGTAAAGGCATATTATGGTCATGGTAGATAGAGATAGGCTACATATAAATATAAAGATAACAATAGCATATATATTATTATTTATCTCTAAAGTTCTATAACAAAATGACTTTCTGGTTATTTTTCATTGCATTTGATTAGACATGAAATAAAATGGACATTTTTGTTCTTTCTGATTTAATCAAGTGTTAAAGAGTTGGAATTTGAATTCTAATGGAGACTTAGATTTTTATTTGCATTTTAGGATTAATGATTCCACTCAGCCTTACATTTATTGAGAAAAATTGAACTAAAGGATTACTGTCTTGACAACATAATTGTAGCTTAATCTTAAACTTATCTTTTTTTTTTTTTATTAAAGTTGGTAGGCAATAATAGAATAAAATTATAAAGCGCTTCTTTAGATTATGTATATTATTTAACACAAGTGACCATCATGTTTATGTAAAACAAAATTGGTAGGTCATTTTATTAGATTAGATTCAGCAAATTTTTCTGTGATATAATAATTGCATATCATTTTATATTTCAGGATACAGTGTTCAGCACAGTGCTGGATTACATGTACACAGGCTCACTTCCCCTAACCACAGAAACAATTACAGATGTTGTAAAAATATCAGATTTTCTCTTGCTAGATGATGTCAGAGAGTTCTGCCAGCAGTTTCTTCTGGGCTTGGGCAACCTTGATCTCTCCAATTGCCTAAGAGTCCGATTTCTGGCAGAGGACCACAACCTACCAGAAGTAGCTGCAGCTGCAAAGTGTATCATAGAGTCACGGTTTCATGACTATCTCATTCATCATGAGGATATACTCGAGCTACCTTGGGTTTGGCTGGTAAAGCTTTTGGAAGACCCGTGTGTCATACAGCATACGGGTTATAAAGAACTTCGTAAACTGGCCAGTAAGTGGATAAATCATGACAAGGTGGCGAGGGTTCCATATCTTCAACAGCTGAACTGTGCGATATCTGCTTGGGTCTCAGACTACACCAACGAAGCTTCTTATTTAGGACGTGAGCTTAGAAGATCACTGGAAGGTAGAGATGCCATTGGGCAAAAACAGAACTCTCCAATTGATGACATCAATAATCCAAGCCTTGATAACAGCATGTATACTTCCTTAGAACTTCCGTCCAATGCAGACACTTTATTACTAGAAAACACAGAAGATGTGATTCAGGGCAATGTTGGGTCATCTCTCACTTCCCAGATTCTGTTTACTGTGGTCTGCAATCAGGGATTAAAATTTTTGAAACTTTTTCTTTACAGTCTTGAGGACCAGTTATGGTTTCACTTTTCTGTGTCTGGAGAGAGACTTCTTAAGTTTGTACCAATGAGACAGACAGTGTGTAATATGTTGGCTCATGAAGGCAAAGTCTACATGTACCTGTGTTCCTCTTTCCCTTACCCTACAGATATGTTAAAAATCAATATTCTTACCATAGATCTGTTTACTGGCCAGCCTGCACTTTTTTCCTTCCGAACTGTGGATTATTACAAGCCTACTTATAGGACTACACTTACAAACTACCGCACAGCTCCCCCTGCCATGGTCATGTGCAGTGGTCAGCTGTTTGTTGTTGGCAACAAGGAAGGTACTGGGCACCTGTTTGCATGTAATTTAGCAAACAATCAGTACACCTGCTATCAGATTCCCAGTTCTAGATTCATCAGCCTGGCTAGGTGTGTGGTAAGAAACAACCGCCAAATTTTCATCTGGTACAGACATAGAACAGGACCATCAGAAGAGTTTTCTATTAAAAAGTCAGTAGGGTTTGTTCTCTTTGATGCTAAGATGAAAATCTTTAGCTCTTGGGAGCTCACACCCCCTGACATCTCATATGACGACTTTGCCAAATGCTACACTATGTGTGTGAGAGATGACACAGTTTACATCTACCAGCCTGGGGAGCCTGCAGTCATTCTTGATGAGGTGAGGGTTAAGTGGATCACTTCTCTTCGCCGTATTCCATTGCCAAGCCCTGAGTACATAAGGGAACCTCAAGCGTATGGATATCAGATTGCTGTGCCTACTCAAGATGGCATCCTCATTCTCAACAACTGGCAACCATACACTACCTCTCTGCATGAGATATCTGAAAAAGTTCCATACCCAATTTCCCACATTCCACCCCCTATCGACAACATATCTGTTGCCACCCTGGCTGAGCTGCCCAAGTATTTACTTCGCAATTTGCAGCGATGTAAAAACTATGATGAGGCCTATGCAAGTGCACTTCATGTAGCCATGCAGTACTCTGACGGAGATACTGATGACAGTGCTGGCTCTGTGTTGGAAGGTGCTGACTCTGAAAATGAGGATGAGTATGAATATGATGAAGATATCTATGAATATGACTATGATATGGGGAATTTTGAGGTTTGAATTTTATAAGTGTGATGTTTTCTTTTCATTAATAAGTGTACAGGATATCAAGTAACTATAAATTATTCAAAAACAAACCATATACTTGTATACATATATATATATATATTTGTGGTAGTGGATAAAATGTATGTCATATATTTTAAATAGTTTCTTTGGTTTAAATAATCATTTACAACCAAAGAAATTATTTCCTGTTAAATATTTAATTGATACATGAATAAATGCAAAGGGTTTTATATTTTCTTAATTTCTGTTTTCAAGAAAAATTTGCAAAATAAAAAGTTGTGACTATGATGCAGTGGATGTTAATTTTACAGTATTAATTATATAAAAAATGCATTCTTTTTGTTAACCATTTACCCCAAATTGTTGATCGTTGTAGGATTTTAGCAATGTCTTATGTTTTTTGAAAACTTTAGAATCATTTTCCTTTATTCAAATATGGAATCCTGTATGAAAATATAAAAAATACTTTTTTAAGTAACAAAGCTTATATTAAGCGTAGTTGTATCCATTAGTTTGGTTCATTCGTGTATTTAAATTTGTAATAGATCTAGACTAACAAAATAAATATGCATGATTACAAATATTTTGACCAATTGTTTTTGTTTAGCCCAATGTCATGCTTTTAGCTTCCTCAATACGCTCTGATCCTATCACTTGTCTGGACCAGTTAGAAAGGGGTAGGATGAGACAGAAGGGAGTATCTGGGTGAAAGACCTGAATTCGAACTTGAGGGCTAAAGCCTTTGAAAGCCAATTTGCTAACCACTCTGCCAATGAATCATTTATGAAAATAGAAGGTTTTATAGTTATCCATTGTTAGCTTCAAACTTTAGAGCGGCGACCTACAAAGTGTAAAGGATCTAATTCAACTTATACCACATCAGTCAAGTACAATTTCTTTCCCTTATTCGAGATACCAAACAAAATAATTAATCACCAATAGTTAATTAAATAATTGGTTAATTTTTGTTTTATTAATTCTTGTTTTGTCAGGTAAAAGAAATAATTGTGCAAAGTTTCAGCTTGATCTGATATAGGGTGTTGGAGAGATTTCATATACAAACTGTTTACCCCAGACAGAGTGAGCTGATATTAGTTTTGTACTAACAAAGGTGATAAATCTACTTAGAAGTTTAAAGGGGGAAAAAAGTTTTTAAAAATATAAAATATTTGATTCTTGACGAAGCTTTTGAATAAACATTACAGCTGTGTACAGATCTAACTTCACTTTAATAAGTTTAACTTTGAGAGCCTACATCTACATCACAATGACACCCTCCAAAAATACTGCATCAAACCCTTGATTGGGAAAAAAAAGCAACTTTGATTCATCAGTGTTAATGTTTCAGACTACAAGGCAAAGAGATCTGCCAATAGCAATGAAACAAAACACAAACAATGCTTCATAAGACCCAACTTACCCCGTGCCCTGAATGTACTCAGCTTTTCAGAACTAATATCTTTGAATCAATAAGATCGTGCGATCTTCAACCACAAAGCTCATCAATAGCATCCACTTCATACCCTAGTGCAGGGGTTCTCAGCCTGTGGGTCACAACCCCCTTAGGGGTCAATTGACGATTTGGCAGGGGTCGCCTAAGACCATCGAAAATATGGATTGGTATTGTCTATTCTTCCATTGCTGTGTGTGTGGGGGGGGGGGGGTGTCGCGGCAGAGTGGGGGATTGTATAAAGGGGTCGCCAAGCATAAAAGGTTGAGAATCGCTGCCCTAGTGGGATTAAAGTTATTACCACTTAAGAAGTCCTTGTGATTGCCCTGCTCATAACAGGAACCTGGTTCAGTTGATTTTTATCCAGGCATAATAACAATGTTTAAACCCCTCCATCTTCCTCTATTGACATTTATTTCAAGTTGAACTTGACTTCATTATGAAACCTGTTAGGATTTCAGATTTTTCTATAAAAAAAAACAACAGGAATCCTAAGTATTACCATTCAAATTAAAACTAAAAGGAGTCAAAATATTTTTTTATAACTTTACTACCTCTTTCAGACCTAGCAATCTATAGGGTTGAAGATGTATACGTCATTGGTTTTTATGGCCCTTGGTTAATCAGAGTGTCATGTGGCCAGCACCATTTAGCAACCACACCAACAACTTTGTTATGATATATTGTAATATAACTGATTTTTTTTTATTAGACTCCAGACTGTTTGATTATTGTTGTTGTTATATATGTTGATTACATATGCCCAACCTGCGATCGCAGCTGTGTATCAAGGATTGGCCTCTTTAGTCACACAAGAAGTTGCAAAGGGAAAAGATTGTCTCTCGAGGCGTAAAATGCCACAGATATATTAATACAATTTAAGTTTATATACTTGTATTGATTACATTCATTTATGTATAGAATTTCACAGTCAAACTTTTATAGGCAGCACTTTCATGTGTGTTTGTGTGAATGTTTCCCTATCATCAAGTTATTGAATGTATTTGTTATGATTTGACTGTAAGAATAGTAATGTAACTCGTGTGTGTTAGAGTTTATGTTTTACCTTTTAACAAATGCTGATTTTCTAAAATGATATTAATAAAATAATTACTGTTTTGATTCACTTTTTAACATCATTATAAATACTGTTTTATTTGTAATTCATGAATTCTTTATGCAAAAATAAACAAGACTTAATGTTTAATGAAAAAATAACTCATAATTTAAACAATTATCTCTCTTCTTATCTAACAAATAATAGAAGTTCCTTCAAAAGACAGGATAATTATATCCTACATGTAATCATGTGTTAATCTAGTCATGCATGTTAATCAGAGACAAGCTCTAGTAAGACATTGGTTTTCCTGGTTGATTCAGACAACTCATTCCATGGGCTAATGACTCTTGTACCAATTTTCAAAGTATATGAAATGAGATATTTTTGTCTTTCTGGGTATTTTATTAGTTCTTTTTATTTTGTGTATGCAAGTTATGGTTCATTATTTTCTTTCTTTTTTTTTTTTTTGCCTTCTATCTTGAAGTGTCTTTAAGAATAGTGATTTTAATTATAGTTTTACTATAAACAAATGTGAATATTCATTTGTTGTAAATTTCACTGCTCTATTTTGCATCTTTTCTAGTTTCTTTGTTTTCTTGATTCAAGGGGTCCCAAATAGAGAATGCATATTCTATTATTGGTGTAACCAAGTTTAAATAGCATTTTAGTTTTGTTCTTCTTTGATTAGTAAAAAAAAATGTAATAAGCTCTTTGCTTTGGCTTCTTAAAAATGTTATCAATATAAGCATTCCATGATAATTATTTATTTATTATAACACCTAGTTATTTTGAGTTTTTAGTCTGAGTAATTGTTTTACCATGAATAAGATAAAGTTATTTTCATTTTTTTTTTTAAATTAATAATAGGTATTTTTCTAGGTGGAAAGACATGCAGCAATTTAACTTTTTTTCTGTAATTCATTTAATTCTCTTTGTAAAATTTCACTATCTTCTACTGAGAAGGCACAGAGATGTAGAAGAGAGCCTGTGTTATAGGTATGGGGTCTGATAATAATTAGACTTATGTCATCTAGTGTTACCTAGTAATAGTGAAATTATTGCTAAAAATCCAAAGTATAACAATTATTTATGTGACAGATTTACACTTTCTTATTTTATAAGAAAGTTTATAAACATTTTTTTTTTTACTTAATCAAGCTGTAACAAAATCAAACATCCAGTTGTCACTGATGAGCCTCAGTTAAACTCCTAATAAACAAAAGGATTGCTCTTGGGTATTTCATGCATTTAAACTGCAACAAATTGCAAAGTGAAATAGCTATAGGATTAGACTTAATTCAAATCAGCAACAAGATCCCAGACACAAAATTCTAACAGCTTTATTACAATAACCATCAAATACATTTGGTTACTTAAAATTATTACTTCATGTCTGTTTGAAATCTGACCAACTTGTGTGCAGAAAAGGATGCAATGATGTATTCTGAAATGAACGGAAAAAATCACTTACTTAGATAAATTTAGCATATTAATGATATAAAGGAGCTAGTGAGGTGATGCACAGAAAAAAAAAGGCAACATAATCTTTAATAAATTATAATCTTACCCCTGCCCATAAACAATTTTGTAAGAATATTTTTCAGCAGCAAAATTTACCAAATGTAAAGAAAACGTCTTCTAATTGAAGGAGAAATGGCTAATACAGTTTGGAAGGATATAGTAATGAAAACGGAAAGAAAACAACTCAAAAGGAAATTATGATTTTTTTTTAAATTTTATAATTAAATTCTGTGTAAAAATTTGTAATTAGTAAACATTGTACCATTTTTGATTTAATGCTTAGAAACATTTCTATTTAATAATGCTGGTACCTATGTCACTCCCCTCAACAATACTGAAAGCTGATCTAGATCTAACCAATTGTATCACACTATTCTTACAGACTGCTAGAACTAGTCTCAACAGTTGATTTTGTATTTTTTTCTATATCAATAAACGTAGATATGTTTCTATTTACCGTAAACTCTAATTTTCCTTTTGCTAAAGATTAAAAGTATCTAGAATCTACATCTATTTGAAGAATTAGTTGTTTAATTTTTAAAATAAAGGTTTCTAAGCATCTAAATAAAAAGGACTGATGGGTTAAGCGCTTGGCATCCGAATCTGGGGTCCTGGCTTCGAATCTCAGTGAAGATTGGGATTTTGAATTTCAGTATTTTTAGGGTGCCTGAGTACACCCAACTCTAAAGGGTACTTGACTTTAGTTGGGCAAAGTAAAGGTGGTTGGTTGTTGTGCTGGCCACATGACATCCTGCTCATTAACCCTTGGCCAAAGAAACAGATGACCTTAACAGCATCTGCCCCATAGACTGCTTGATCTGAAAGGGGAACTTATTTAAATAAAAAATGGTAAAAAAAATCATTACTATTACAACTTTTACACAGAATTTAAAAGTGTCAATTTCTGAAATTGAAAAAAAAAAAAAAAACGTTTCTAACAGTCTAGGAAATATTCCTGCCAGGTTTCATCAAGATTGGTAAAAACGTTTTAATTTTTACAAATAACATGCAAACAGACAGCTTAATAATTTAAACAAAAAAAAAGACAAAGAAAGAAAAAAACATTAAAAAATGACACTTCATTGAACCACTGTAATGTACCTGCTGTAGCCATCTCACTTGCTCACAAACACTGTCACCTTCATCAGACTTAAATGTTGAAGTTTTCAAGAAATGCTCATACAGTTGACTAAGTAAAATAATACCAAGAATGGCAGACATCACTTTAGCATTACAGCTGGAATTTAACAAGCCGTTGTCTATTGAACAACAAAAAAAAAAGTACTTTAGTCTCATCATAATAATACTAAATTATATGCTTTTCAAAACAAAAACATGACTAGACAGAGTGTATTGAAACAAGAATTGTATACAGCAGTTTATCAACTATTTTATCTAATAAATACATTTTTCTTTCAAGCCAAGATGATGACTTACATTTGGCATGTCTTTGTATGGAATAGTTTTCTTTTGTCAATTCTGTCAGAACAAGTTTTAATTTTTCATTTAACAGTCTTCTAAGACTTTCCTTGCCTGTGATCATCTGAAATATAAAGTTAAAATCTGGTAAATGATCTATTTCTAAAGCAAATGTTTTTGAGGTTATTACACACACAAACAACTAACCTTTCATATGAAGGTAGGTAAAAACAAAAGACAAAATGAGCTTACCATTAAAGTCCTGAATGCCCACAGTTGTAGTCTGTGAGGCTCAGAAAATGCACTTGCAAGTTCTGGCTCAAAAAGCTGTTGAGATCTGAAACCAAAGTACACAGAACTTTACAACTAAGAAATACTCAAAACTACATCCTTCAAAAGCTTAGACTGGCAATCAGACTGGCAATGGAATAGTGTCTCAAGAAAAAAAAAAGCATAACAATGAAGAAAAAAACAACAACTCTGATTCATGTCACACTTGACTGCTTACTTTTAATAAAGGTAAAAGGAAAAAAAAAATAGATTTAAGATTATTAGAGAAAATATCAGACCTTGACCAGTCCACATGTAAACAAGTCTAACTGTCCAGCATGAAGTAGAGAGATAACTTCCTTCATTCATAAAGCAACTTTGGATCATCTCAAAGAAATGAGATGGAAGGCTGGGCATTAGTTATGGTCAGGAAAATGTCTCAGTCCCTCCCCCCTTACTTGTAGCTGATGTGTCCAGCATGAAGAAATCTAGGGTCAATGTCAATGTGACCTCTCCCAACAAGTCTAGTTAAAATGGGAGGCTAGAGCATGTACTGAGTCAGTCAGAATCAATCAGTCAAGCTATTGCCACTTAATTGAGCTAATGTTCTACGATGTTAACAATTACTGAATATAAAAATTGTATTTATTCCTGTGGTATCTACTTTATTTCAGTAATTGGATTTACAAGTTCATCTGTGGATTGAGTTTTAAAAAATTGAGCTTTCAATCTCAAAAGTTATCACTATGTGGGTTTCTGGTATCTTATAAATTAAAGACACGTCCAGCAATGTATGTCAATTAGAGACTTAAACTCTGCCAAGTCGTTTCAAGCAACACATTCCAAGCTCTAATGGCACTAGGGAAGAAGGAGCACAAAATGAGCCAACACATGTATTGTTTTGAGAGACAGTCATAATATACATATAAAGACTTAAAAATGAAGCAACATTACATGACTGTGCTTTGGGTCTTAACATTTGTAAGAAAAAAAAAAGATTTTGAAAAATTAATTCTTACCTCCAATTTAAAGTAACATTTAAAGATTGACTCAGTTGACCTTGAACAAACAGAGTGTCTAATAGTACCAACAGCAGAGTGTCACTAGGGGGTAGTCTGACAATCAAACTTGTTAAAAGCTGTCATGGAAACATAGTTAGAAATATTTAGAAAGATAAAAACAAAATAAAATGAATATTTAAAATTAATCTAGTTGTTTTTTTTTCATATATCTATTTCTTAAGCCTATAAAAAGTCATTTTAAAATGTAGAAACCCCAAAAATTGCTATCTTTTTTTTCTGTTGGGTTTGTTTATAAAGTTTGATTTATTTCACAACTTTCAGAAATTCCTTCAGAAATGAAGATTATTGCTTCCTCTCAAACCTCCTGCTATCCTGCATGAGGTGACAGATGGTAGGATACCAGCTCAGGAACATTGTGACCTAAAGCAAATACCATATAACCAGGCACCCATCAAGTACATCTGCTTGTTTCATTCCCCTAAATTATACTTTTTGTAATACTTTCATTATAAACTACTGAATCATATATACAGAATTATGTTTTAGTTCATCAATTAGTTCATCAATTACTTTTCCATTGATTTCTATGTATTGATTACACAATCATGTCTAGATATGATCAAACTGAGCCCCAGCTTCTAGTCCTGACATCTAATTACTTACAGGATAGCACAAGGCATAATGGAGGGAAGTTTTGTTTTCTGTATGGCATACAAATCTGGCAACAGCCTCTCTCACATCTGTCTCTGTGTCTTCCAGAAGTAGAATACTGGCTCTGATCAGACTGAAGTCAAATATGAAACAAAACAAATTGGAGAATAAAGTAGGAAAGATTAATTTTATAAGACATACATGCATTTATAGATCAGAAAACAAAGATTATATAGTGCCATTCTACAGCAAGCACCATATCTTAACAAGTAGACATCATTGTTTTAAAAAAATAGTACTGGGCAGGGCCGGTCCAACAGATTGCAGGGCCCTATGCGAAACGGATTGCGTGGGGCCCAGTCTAGGTAGGGATAAGTATAATAAGTCAACATTGAGATTTTGTATAAAAAAATTAATTCGTCTTTGCATTTTATTCATACTTTACTAGTAGAAAATCACTGTCACATTAACTTTACTAGCCATCTACAGTAGAAATATTTGTAAAATGTTTTATAAGTTTTGGATGTTCCTTCAGAGTTGAAGATAATTACTTCCTAGTCCAAGCCTCCCGCAGGACGACGGGGGATGGGAGCGGGCAGGGTTTGAACCCGGGACCATCGATGAATCTGAACGACAGTCCAGCGTGCAAACTGCACGACCAGGCAGCCATCCAGATAGTAGTTTTCCAACAAAAAGCCAATAAACATTCAGATCTGCCATTTAGCTTTACTGTCGACTAGCAAAATATCGCTTTTTAGATATATATTTGTATGCCAGTGACTATTAAAGTAAATTAAGTATTTGAACTTCTTGTTTTGGTTAAAATTTGCCTTATTATTACATTTTTATTGAATGAAAGCTGACAATGCTGGGTTTTTTTTCATTGAGAGTAGGATTGGTGTTTTACATATTGAATGACACTTGAAATGACAATTTTGTCTGTTTTTAAGGAGATTCGGATGAGTTTTCAGAAGATTATAATAATTTCAGGAGATTTTCATGACTTCTTTGTATATTTTGCAATTTCAGGAGAATTTGAGGAACCCTTTAATAATAAGCTAAAATGGATTAATTTAATAATTTACATCTAGAATCCGAGCGGGCCTATGAAAGTGTGGGGCCCACTGTGGCCGCATAGGTTGCAGTGGCCTAAGGCCAGCCCTGGTACTGGGTAATAGAATTGTTTCCCATGCCGACACATCAAATCAGTTTGTAGGCCTAGATTTAGAATCTAGGTCAATCCAATGAAAGAATAGATCTAGAAAGTCTAGAAAATTAAGGTGTTTTTTTCTTCCAAGAGCAGCTATTGCAAATAAAAAAAAAAAAGCACACCAGAGTTTCCTTTTAAAGCAGTTTTTTTTTAATTTTCTCTATTTTCTTGTGATTGATTTTCCAATGGTAATGAGCTTAAGATAATCATTTATGTTTTTAAATCTATTATATATAAAGTTTGGTGAAAATATGAACAAATATCAAATTTTTAAATTTGAAAATATTTTCTAAAATTTAGATCTAGGCTACTTTTCCACAGACAAAAACTTTTTATTTTCAATTTTCAAAATCCAAGATTAAAATATTTTTGTGTTTATGAATATTAATTTGTTTTATATAAAAAGGGCATTCATTCCCCTTTAATTCTCTACCAAATGTAACATTTTCTGATAAATAAACAAAATGTTATTGAATTTTAATCCTAACATGGTAGTGAACTTTGAATGGGCAAGGTTAATAATTCTGTAAAAATATAGAAAATAATTACAGCAAGAGTAGCTCAGGTTATATTGATGAAGAAACTGATCTTGAACCACACTGAGTATAAGACAGGAATAGATGAGACTGTTAAGGGAAGTGACTTGAAATTGTTTGTTAACTAGTTAGATTCAGGATTTGGTGCTACTCTTTGTTGTGATTACAATGTTGGAGGGTGGTTCACCTTTGTGTACATGTCCATTGGTTAAATAAGACACTGTGTTAAGGGTGTGTGGATGGAAATGGGGGGGGGGGGGGGGGGGGGGTAGAGGTAGGGTTATGTTGAAAGGATGTTTTGTTGTTGTTGGTAATGTAGTGAACGTTGCATCAAGTAATCTATGTTCAAAAGACTATTAAGCCTTTGTCCTAATGACTTCATTGGGTGTGAATAGCATCACACCCTGTCAGGAATAAACCTTTTTATATATTTGAAAGAGCTGTCTTGTATATTTTTTTATGTTTACTAATCAAGTAGCTGTGAAGTCACATTGATACTAGATCACAACAATATAGAAGAAGACTGATCTAAATATATAAGTAACCAATGTTGATTGCATGGGGCAATGGACTTTCTCTACACACCTTGTTACTACACTAGCAATGCTTGAAGGAGATGTACAAGTGCAGCAGAACTTTACAATATTTTCACCAGCAACACAGAGACTTTGTGCAGCCATTAAGCGGAGATTCTCATTTACATAAAGCTGACTGTAGTTAACAACCTGTTCTGCCCACAAGCAGAGTTGTCTAACCCTGTATAAGGAAGAGAAAAGCATTTTTGTTTCATTTGGAGTAAGGTGGGAGAAGTTATTGCAATCATATTTCTGATTAATGTTTAGCTGTAATAGTAGAGGAGTCATATATGCTATAATATGCTCAAGGTGGTCAGATGGTCTATATTGGAAACACAGGCAGGACCTTAAAAACACGACTCCAAGAACACTTTAGAGATTTTCGTAACTTTGCAACTAAGCCCGTCTCTATCCATTTCAATAACACACATCATAGGGGTACCACCGACCTCCTCGTCACTGCTATACAACAATGCAATGACAAAAACACCCGTCTGCAGATCAAAAACAAACTTATTTACATGTCAGGCACCCTCCAACCTAACGGGATCAACAGCCAGCACACTTTTATTTAATATACGATGGGCACTAACACTACGGTACCCCCTTTTCCCATTCATCTTTGCCTGACATCTCCGCCCCCTTCCGTTTTTCCGCGCTTTTACACCAGCGTAGCTCATTTCTTTTCTGCCTCGATAGAGAACAACATCGGACAGATAAGTTAACTCAAGACTATTTTGTGTTAATTGTTTTTTATTTTTTGTTTGTTTTGTAGCTGATGAAGGCCTCGTGGCCCAAACGTCCTTTGTTTTAATTGGTCCGGCAGGGTTACATATATGCATGTTTTTCGTATATTTCTGATTAGTAAATAAGTTACAACTTATGGATAAAAAGCAATATTTTTAATATTAATATTTTTATTTTATTTTGGTTTTCAGTTTTCGTTCAGTTTTTAAAATGCTTACAGAGTCAATCTTCTTTTTTAACATATGAATTAAGTAAAGCTAAAAAATGGTATAGAAAATTTGTTTAAAAAATCTCATTATGAGAAGTCTTGTCTCTTATGCTTATAAGGGTTGATATTTTTGAACTGACATTTAAATTGCCATAGCGCTCAAGTATAAGAGACAATTATACACACATAAAAAATATTGTAAACAAAAAAACAAAAACATAATATTTAACATTGATATTAGTTATTGTTACCTGTCACTTAGGTAGCCATTTGTGGCTAATCCAAAAAGTAAACCTTCCAAAGAAAATAAAACATCAGTGACAAATTTGTTCTCTCTCCACTGACTTTTCAGTGTTTCTATAGAGATATTTAAATTGAGGACATCTTGAAGCAACAGATTATTTAATTTGAGATTAATGACAATATCCACCATTTTGACAAAATGTTTGGCTGTGGTCTCTCTAAACATCTGGGCCAGGAGTTCTTTCTGTTTGAATAAAGAGATAACTAGAATTAAGTCACTTCAATAACATATTGTAAGTGCTTATGTATGGCCCAGAATGTGTAACAGTGTGTGAAAGAAACAAACAACTAAAATTGTGTTCTGAGAATAGAGAAGTTAGTTTCTTCACAATTGTGATCACATTATTTCTACTACAAGTCTACAAATGTACCCCAAATTCAAAAAAAAAAAAAAATTATTATAATATGATTAAAATTGAAATTCCAAACATTATTTTAGTGTGAATATTACAATTTTGTTGCAAAAAAAGAAATATTGAGGTTCAAAGTAAATTGAAAAAAATATATCAAGATTAGATTAGTAATAATTATAAATTGTCAGTATTGTAATAATCTTAATTTACCCCTTACTTGTATTTGGGCTTCTGAGATAAAAGAACCTTTGGCCAAACAGATATCTAAGCAGTCAAGGGCAGCTCCTCTCACATCATGTAATGTTGAAGATAAAGACCTGGTCAGAGTGTTACAAAGTTGTAACCTGTAGACTTCATTAGTGCTGAGACACTTGCTATACATCTCCAGTAAAGTTTGTAAACATGATGTAAAGCACTGAGCCCCATCCACCTATTCAAATGATAAGCAAACACCATAATGTTCACACACTGTAATTGTGCAACATGTTTCTTAAGGGAATGAGTGGTATAATTTGAAGTGTACAAAAATATTATTTGAAATTGTTTTTTTTTTCTTTAGAAATAACTTTCTGATATTCCTTCATGCAAGAAAATTATTACATCCTAATCATAATCTCCTGCGGAGGTGTGGTGGCTGAGCAGTAAAGCGCTTAGCTTCCAAGCCGAGGTCTAGGGTTCAAATCCTAGTGAAGACTGGGATTTTAATTTATTAATCTTTGGGCACCTGTGAGTCCACCCAGCTCTAATAGGTACCTGACATTAGTAGGGGAAAAGTAAAGGCAGTTGGTCATTGTGCTGGCCACATGAAACCCTTGTTAACCGTTGGCCTCAGAAACAGATGACCTTTACATCATCTGCTTTATAAACCACAAGGTCTGAAAGGGGGGAACTTTAGTTTATAATCTCTTGCAGGAAATCAAGTGTTAAGAAGGGTACAAACTCAAGACAATCATACTTTATACAGGTATTAGAAGTCATTTAGGGTTAGGTCAAGCTACATTTTTTAACTACAATATCAGCTCTCTGGCAGAGAACATGTTTGTTTCATTAGAATATCTAGATCTCACACAATCTTTCTTGATAGTATATTTTAAAAGTGGCTCTTTCCCAATTCCTTTATTTTAATAAAAATGTTTGCCTCTTTTACAGAACCTACACTACACATTTGGGCAATGTTAATGTCAGATACCTGCAACTGATTTATTGGGCTGTCAATGGCTTTCAATAGATTATTGAGCATAGGCCAAAGCTTTGTCACAAGGTCCAAATTGAGTTGACCATGAATCACACAGAACTGGATAATGTCCATCACACTTCTGGTGACCATCAAACAAGAAGTGTAGCTCAGTAACCAGTCATTGGTCAACAGGAAGTCAATGACTCTTACAAACATGTCCTGACTGAGAATACATAGAATCAATTCAGGTAGCATTAATTTTAGTTGAACGAACCGTTTACTTCAGATTATAAGGAAACAAATAAGAACACTTATGTGCAAACATAATAAAGAAATCTAAAGGATGCACATTAAAGTGAAATAATTCAATAACTATTAAGATAGTTTTTAAAAATTCTCAGCAAATATTCTACAGCAGTCGAGTTTCTTGCATTAAAATAAAGTGTTGAACAACCTATTTTTACAAACTGTAATTAGATTTTAAAATTATGAAACTTTGTAATAACAATAATATTAATAGGGGGTCATAATAAAAGGAATTCACCATTCTCAGCTCCTGACCATAGGATTCATGACTCATATAAGAAATTACTGTTTTAATTTTAAAATAAAAAAACAAAGAACAGTGAAAAGTAACATAATATATTGCCAATCAGAACAACTAGTATTGGATTCATTATGATTATTACTTGAAATGGAAGTTAAGATTGAAGTTCCAGAATCACCCAAATCTCCCTTACCTGGGGGAAGCAAAGCTGGAAGGTCATTGGACTTCCAACACCCAAGTAAGACATTGGCCATGGTGTAAAAAGTTAATGCTACTAGTTTTTCTGTTACAGAAAAGTTTGAATTCTACAAACCTAACTTTTTCAGAGACTAGAAAGTTTTGAACACAAAGCAACCAGCCATGCAGTGCATTCTTTGGAATGTTTCTGTCTTTGATTTGGATCAATACTTTGGCCAGGTCATCATCAGATTTGTCACACATTGACAATACCACATAAGCTTTAGCAGATAAATTGCGGAGAGAATATACAGGGTTAGATATGAAAGCTGACACTGAATTCTGAAGGCGGTTACATAAACTGAAAAAAAATCAAAAAATTCATAAATTTTCTAAAGTATAGATCAATATTAATTTTTTATGATAATTATACAATTTAAACAAAACAAAACAGTTAGTAGAAGTTGTTTGTAAATACATTTCTAAACAATTTCAATACCAGTAAGTATTTAGCTTTATGGAAACATTTTAGAATATTTGTCAAAATATATACATGTTAATAGTCTGGCAATATAAACTGAATAAAACTTTTAAAAAATTGGAATGTTATAGTCATTGTTGTTTTTTTAAACTATCAAAATTTTGGAAGATCTTTTGTACTTCATCAATGAAAACATTGGAAAGTGTTCAAGAAGCTGTCTTGTATCTTCTGAACAACATGGCAGTTTGCAGATTTTCAAATAGTTTATCTTTTAGTGTGCTATTATTAGATTTTATTGTTTTTATAAACATGCAATGCCATGCTTTGCGTAATATGGCCCAAATGTCTTTTACAATTTTAACCATTTTTTTCCCATTTTGTATATTTAGACTAAATAAATGTTTTTCTCTGAAAAATAAAATAATTTTTATAAATAAATGCTGAAATAAATATATGCTGAAGTCTTACTCAGACTCCTGTTGGTGTGAGTGTGTTGAACCAAGTTTTGAGATAAGATTGAAAACAATGTACAATGAAGTAGACAAGGTCATGGTCAAAGAGCTCTGAAGCTTGCACACCAAGTAATCTAAAAGCTCTGGGTATAAAGCACCAAACTCTGCCAATGTTGTGTTGCTGTTCAACTGATTTTTCTGGCCCAGTAGCCGTGAGATGAGAGTGCCTGGTGAAATAAACCAAACAACTTAAAATTGGCCTTTAGTCATTCATGTTCTTGTTAAAAACTTATAACAAAAGATGTTTTGTGCCACAAAAGCTTCATCCCCTACAAGAAAATAAAGAGGCTTAAAATTAATACTTATCAGTCCAATGATTACATATTAAAGACCAACTGAAGAGGTTTTGGGGTCAATCACAGAAACCGTTTTAATACTTGTTTTCTGTAATATAATGCTTAAAAAAACGTCTATGCAAAATATTTTCTATAACTTTTCAGCCGTTAATGAGATATTAGCATTTTAATGTGGGTTTTAGGGACACTAAAAAGTCTTAGTCTCGTAGCCATTCGAGATGTCTTTCTCCCTCACTACACTGGTCCGTGACGTCATAGTATGGAAACTAGGTCACGCTACTAAATTTAGAGGTAAGCGAATTAATGTTCGCCGGATTAGCCTAGATCCAATCAAGCGTACTAGTATCGAGTTTTAGTCCACCGTACAACGTGGATCAGTCTACTATACCTCTTGTTACAGTCCACGTGTGGTTTTTTATGACTATGAGTGTGTGCTAATCACAATTAGCAAGCCGGTTTAACTTAGATCCATTCATGCGTACCCAGTATTTGACCACAACACAGTGTTTCTGTCCACCATATCGGGCAGTACACCTGCAATTTTTTTTTATCACCAATTCTTTCAATTACCGGTATTTTTCGTTCTGATAACGATGATAGTAAAATAGATCTATATGCTAGAAACTATGGTTGCAGAAACAGCTAATGGAATTCACTTATTTAAATGCCCTTGGAATGATAATGTGTAATTGTGTGTAGAGATGGGGTGGGGAGAAACAAGTCAAAGCTAGATAGTTACTTGCACACTAAGTACAAATTCAGCTTCCTTAACTTATATGATTTAAAAATTTAAGAGTAATCCCCATATTGGAAGCAGTTAGCTCAATGAAAAGCTGATAGCAATGAAGAGCTCAATTTGTTTTTCCTAATGCTGTTATAAAGCAGTATTGCTAACTAATAGTTCACTTTTACTTTTTCTTATATTAACATATTTTCAAAGTAATAATAATAATAATAATCTTTATTGTCCAAACAAAAAACATTATAACTATTAGAATATTATCAGAATATTTTAATTTAAATTAAGATAGCAACAGCTGAGGTAATATATTTGATCAGTTAGGTTCAAGCTATTAAATATTTCAAGTTCTAATATTAAATTATTTATCTGGCTAAATAACTTTTGGGTGCTAAATTTTCTTTAAAATATCTTTGTAAACAGTGTCTTACTGGAAATATTTATATTTCATTAACTAATTTATAAATATAAACAAACTATGCATTCCGCATTTATAATAATTTTTTTTTTTCGTCGTCTGCGTGTCTTTAGCAAGCTTGTCAGAGCTTTTCAGCTGCTTCTTTCAAAGGCAATCTGCTTTCCTATATGCCAAAGAAACCACTGGTTTGTCTGTATAATGAATTAGATATGACAAAATATACAAGTTGCAACTGGGTTCGTGTGGTCAAGAGAAATGCTGCATTCATCCTTAATCTTCGGAATCGAAGATAATGCCTTATATATAAATAACTTTATGTTTGCATTAAATATAAAGGGCATGTCCCACAAAGTTGAAATTTATCCAAAAGAATATTTTTTCACTTTTGAGTATTTATAAAGAAAATGTAACAAATTTGTTAATTCTAAAAATTTAAGACAACGTTAGCTTAAAACAAACCAACTGAAAATATGATAATAATAATAATAATCTTTATTGTCCTTGTATATGACTTATTTATTAAAGATTATTGTCATAACCATATAAAACTGACAGGATTTCTTCTAAGCCATTGAGTGTCATAGCATAAGCTTTTAGATTTATAAGTAAAAGATGCTCAACAGTCTTATAAAATAACAGTCCAGCTGGCATAACACACAATCAGGCAGCCATCCACTGTTGGACGCGTCAGATCATCTTTTAGCCAATGTCAGGTTTCTACAATAAAATAAAATAAAAATATATATATATATAGGCCTAGTCTATATATATATATTTAGTAATAGATACATAATAGATACATAAATAAAAAATTAAGTAATGTTAAATGAATATGAACATTAATATCAACCTAGAGGAATCTAGTGCTACTTTACTAGAATGTAACTAGATTATATACTATAAAGGTCTATAGTGACTATAGTAGATCTATCTTAATTCTTGTAATTCTTGGAGTCTAATGAAATAGTTTAGTAAGTCTAGATTTTATTAATTTATAAATCTAGATCTATACCTTCCTTAAGAATGATATGTAAAAATTATATGCTTTTTAAAAACTATTGTTATTATAGACACTATAGTGACTATAAGTGATAATAGTCTTCTAAATCTTGTAGTAGGCCCTACTACAAAACAAGAATAGACTTAATTTTATAGACCAACTAAAGATTTAGAAAGAACCTTCCCCAGGACATATAGACGTCTATATTAATATTACAGACCACTAGTGAAGTGACCTAGCCCTATAGCCTAGGCTAGTTACTATATAAGTCATTAGACTATATTTTTATATTCCTAGATCTATATTATTGTTTTTTGTACTTATTTTTATAATAATAATTTATTTTATTTAATTTATACTAAATTAGATCTACGACTAGATTTAGATAGATCTACATCTTAGATCTAAACTAAGACTAGTAAAAAAAATTTATGTAGCTAAAAATCTATTATTAGATATCTAAATCCATATCTAGTTACAATCTAGTAATAAGACTAAATTGTTAAGTTGGTCTTAATAACAAAAAAAAAAAAAAAAAACAAGATCTAGAATCCTCTAGGCAGTCTAGCTAGATCTAGTGTCTTGAGCTCGACATTTTCCCCCTATTTCCATACTAAAACGTCACTTCCGCTTTCGGCCATGACATAGCCATTTCAAATCTCGTTAATTTTTTTACACTTTCAAATGACTTTTTCTAGTATAAATATGTATTTCTTTTAACTCAAATTTTTAGGAACTATATTTGATACCTTCTACTATCATAATCAATAGTTATCTCAATTTCGATAAAAACCTCTTCAGTTGGTCTTTAAAACATTCTTAAAAAAGCATGCTGGCTGAAAAACCTGGGAAAGAAAGGTTGAGAGGAAGAACTTGTGTGAAGATTGATCACTGACACAAAGAAAGGTTGAGAGGAAGAACTTGTGTGAAGATTGATCACTGACACAAAGAAAGGTTGAGAGGAAGAACTTGTGTGAAGATTGATCGCTGACACAAAGGTTGTGGATGGAAATATTAATATTATATCAATGTGTATTTTTGATAAACTTTATTATAAGTGAGGAAATTTGTTTTACAATTATGCATTACAAAAAACAATACATGATTAGAGCAAACATTTGTACAATAGCACACAAGATAATCATGTATGGAAGAATGATGTATGAACATGAACAAAGTTGTTTTTTGTTTTCGCTATTGCTACTGTTTATTGTTTCACTTCATTGCTTGCTTTAAGTTGATTTAGGCTTCATGGAACTATGACTTTGTTTTTAAGTTAGCAGGGTTTAATTAAATTATGTTTATTATATTTCAGTCCAGCTATTCATGTCCTACCATTTAAAGACCCTGCTTTTAGAAAAGAAAATTATTACAAACTATTTAAATTTTCTAGAAATCTTATCAGTCTCGTTAATCAAGAGCTTGATTTGAAAGAGATGAGATTGACTAAGCTAGTCAACAAGTCACTTTAAGTCAGCATAAAAAAACAACACTTACTTATAAGTTGAGTGGCTGCATTTCTTACTGCCCATGAAGGAGAATCAAATCCTTCTATGACAAGTACTGTCATCTTTGATAACAAAGGCATCAACATTGGAGCTAACATGGCATCACAGAATATCACCTGAAACCCAACAAAGTTACAGTCATACAAACATGGGAACACTAATGCTTAACAGAACCCTTTTCCACTGTGCAGTATTCTTTATAATTTCTATTACGAGTTATTATTACTTACTTTTAAAATATTTAAAGCGTGACTTTGACTTAAGTCCTGGAGTTGGCTTGGATCATGTGGAAGAGGTTTGCAAGCCACAGTATAAAGCTGTTCTACACTGTATGTCAGCAGATCACACTAATGAGTGAATTTAAAATGTTATGTACATATAAGTATTAGAGCTAAGATGTCATGTACATATTACAATTAGAGCTAAAATGTTATCTGTTTATTGCTATTAGAGTTAAGATGTTATGTACATATTACTATTAGAGCTAAGATGTTATCTGCTTATTACAGTTAAGATGGAATCTGTTTATTAATATTAAGGCTAAAATTTTATTTGCTTATTACTATTAGAGCTAAGATGTTATCTTCTTATTACTATTAGAGCTAAGATTGTATCTGCTTATTACCATTATAGCTAAGATGCTACCTTCTTGTTATTATTAGAGCTAAGATTTTATGTACATATTACTGTTAAAGCTAAGATGTTATCTGCTCATTACTATTATATCACTGTTGCTTCCTATCAGATAAAAAAAAATGTTGCTACACCACAAACCTGCAGAAAATGTTAATAATCAAGTTCAATTAAGGAGTGGCACTGATACACTTGTGCACAAACTCAAAAGTGCATTCCCAAGACTTACATTTCTAGACTTGTGGGCTGCTTGTAAAATTGTTTGTACAACAATTGGTAGACCTGCTGATCTCCTCGTCACACTAGAAGACAGAGAGTTGTCTGACAAATTGACTAGGAGCTAAGGATTGTGTAGACAGTTGAACAAAATAAACTTTTTAAAGTAACAGAACATAAATATATATAACAAAAAATCCTATAATTTTTTTTAATTAACAGCTGTAAGTAGTCTCTATTTAAAAATCTTTTCGGCAAGAGAAACTAAGAAAGATATGCCTGCATTTACCTGGTTTAATATTTCCCTTGGAATATTGTTCAGATAGGGGTCACTACTAGATAGAAGAGAACAACAGAAGATAAAAAATCCATCACGACATCCTTCTATAGCACCCTTGAAAAGAATACACCATAAGTAAAGTTAATTCCTTTTATTTTTCTAAATGTATTTCAAAACATTATATTCATTTAAAACTTTGTGCTACAGTTCATTTGTGTTTTCCTCAAAATAATATTTTTTTTTTTACTTAAGCAGTAATTAAAAGCGAAAACTTTTGGATATGTCATATTTAAATTATACCTACCCTATGCCGGCAGGTAGTTAAAACTTTAACAAAAATCTGACCAATGTTGTGTAATACATCAACAGAGAGCAGACATTTTTCACTATGTTGTAAGACAACATGAGTTAACTCCCCTAGACAAGCACTGCTCTCCTTTGGAATAAAATAAAGTTACTTCAAGACACATTATAGATGCAGGTACAGTTGTTTTTATAGTAAAAATATTCAATGAGTGTGGCCCACTAAACAGCCTACAATCTATAGATCTACATTTCCCCAATCTGATGTCAGGTATTCATATCTAAGAGGACTCTAAGAAGATCCTAAGAGTAGAGAAGTCTCCACCAGATCAAATCAACTGTCAGTTTGGTAGAAAATCTCTACCTCTAGGTCATTATGCCCTATTTTTCTTATTGGTTTATATAATGAACGTTTTTAAAGTTTCCTGTAAGACATTCAAGTCATATAAGCCTGAGACAGAGAGTTTACTCATGTCCTTACTGTCAAGAACATGCTTTCTGGCCACCACAGTAAACAATCACCTCTATTTAACTGATATTAAGATCCCTAGATATTTAGGTGGGCTTAATGTTTTCAAATACCCCCCCCCCACCCCCCAAAAAAAAAGAAAAAACTAAAAAACATTAAAACATTTTATTATTCAGCAGCTAGATGATCTTGACATCAGCCACATTTATCTAAATAAAATAATGATATTAGCTTCTTTTAAAAAAAATATCTATTCTAGATACAGACCTTTATATTGAGCCAGCACCATGACAAAAGTAATTGAAATGCAGGAGATATGGACAAAAGTCCCTCTTCTGAATCTTCATCACTTGATATCAAAGTCATTAATGCTGTGCCCATGTCAGCAAATGATGGACAATTATCTGAATGACATATTCAACAAAAGTCAATTTTACATTTAAGCAAATCATATATTTGTTCTTACATTTTTAATAATTTAAGTTGAGTTATTATTACAGTTGTTGTTTTTTTATTTGTATATGGCTATTCAAAATTTTTTAAATGTATGTCTCCAAAGTCAGAGATACATCATCATTAAGTAAATTTTATGTTTCAAAATAATATCTAGAAAGATCTATATGTAATACCTAATGTTGTGCCCCCAGCCATAACATCAAGCATCAAGTTTAGGATGGTCTGGTTCAGAGAGTAAACTTCTTGAAGTCTAGAGCTCCAGGCCCCAGAATCAAAGTCTGTTTTCCAGCATTTAGACACATCAGTTAATATCTGTGTAACACACTTGGTCCAACCTGATCAGAAGTTAATGGTTTGAATAAAAGAATTGTTAGTAACAGAATTCTCAAGTTCAGCCAAACTGCTAACAGACTCAGAAAATTAATATATAAATACAAGGCCAAGTAAGGATTTTGTTTCACTATTTCAATAATTGAAAGCTTTACAAACATATAAGCACATTTGTATCCTTTAACAATAGACGCCCTCTTAAATTTAATAGGAAATTGAGTTTATCTGTTATCTAGGAAAACAATGTACATGAAAAAATACATCACTGGCATGTGTTAAATGTTTCCAAATTGTTCTAAACTACTCTATATTAGACATAATGTGGAAATTCCAAAAACTATTTCATGTATGCACAAGCTGATCTTGTAAGAAATAGCCAATTACCTAGTCATTACATCACTATAATAAAGAACTTCCATTGTAAACAATGTTATAGGCCTGCACTTGCATTTTTGGATTGTGACAGTAGTAGACCAGTAAACGCCAAAACCAAATAATCAAGTCTAGTTTAGCTGATCAAAGGTTAAGCAGAACAGCAGCTTAATCAACTAAATACTTTTTTAAAAAGTAAAGTTTCCCTTTCAAACTTTGTGAGCTAATGGGCAGATGATGTAAAGTTTATCTGTTTCTGTGGCACAAGGGTGTCAACGACCAACCACCTGTATTTTTCCCCAACTAATGTCAAATACCCATAAAAACTCAGGGGTGCCCTAAAAAAAAAAAATTCAAAATCCCAGCATTCATTCAAGCCAAAGACCCCTGAGTTAGGAAGCCAAGTGCTTCACCTTTCAGACACCACACTACACCTTCAAATACTTAACTCTAATTAATTATATTATAAATAAGGAAAATAATAAAAAGGAATTCTTTGTTATCCCAATTAAAACTGAAGCTGATTGAG